>NC_088385.1:14898055-15200185 GCF_037993035.2 Macaca fascicularis
GAATACATGCATTATTTATTTTTTTAAAAACTTATAGTCCAAAGAATAAATTTACTTGTAATCCCACCCTGATCAACAATTTTTATATGTTGAATGCATATTCTTTCAATATTTATTACAGAAATATATATTTTATGTAGTTGTCATTTTAGCAACATTTTTACATCACCTTCATGATTATAACATTTAATAGCTGTATAACTCAATTATTTTACTTAATACTTTTCATACCATTAGAAATTAGTTAAAAATTTCTGCCACTGTAGATAATAGTATAATGTAGTCTTTTTCCTTCAGTTGAATTAACTTAGAATTATCCCCAAAAGGAGGATATCTGAATTAAGGGTATGAATACTATTACGGCACCTGATACCATCATACTATAATTTAACAAAGGAATGTATCTATTTGTTATACCCGCTGAGTGATTAAACCAACTTTACTACAACAGTATCACTATACTCAGTGATATCTTTTTAAAAGTCATTTTTTTACTAGATAAAGAAGCAATGGGAATTTGCTGATGGATTTGAACAAAAGAATATTCTTTCCATCAGACACATTCCCAACAATGATACATAAACTTAGAGAATCTAGAATTTAGTGGAGAGAGATTATAGGAGGCAGAATTAATTCATTTTGTTACCTTTTGGGAGAGGGGAGAGGCTACTTTAGTATTAGGAAGCATACTCATTCACAGGCTGAAAAGTGTGATAATATATACGCAGTGAAATACTATTCAGTCAAAAAAAGTAGGAAATCCTGTCATTTGCAACAACACAGATGAACCTGGAAGACATCCTGTTAAGTGAAATAAACTAGGCATAGAAACACAAATAGTACATGATCTCACTTATATGTGGAGTGTAAAAGAGTCAAAGAAACAGAGTAAAATGATGATTATGAGGCTGGGCAGGGTGGCAGAGAAGAATAACAGAAAAGCCTAATATAGTACAAATGAATGGAATATAAGTAACCAATCAAGTTAGTAGACAGAGCAACTTCAATGCCTAGTCATAGAAGTCTAGGCTTAAGATATGGAATAAGTTTGCATTTAGGGTTGCACAAGAAAATTACAACATATTTACCTCCACATGATAGCTCATCTTGAAGCAGAACCAGGTGCATGGGGCAAGAACACCTTGTAGTACCATCTCCCTTTACAAGACAAATATGTGAACAGCCACCATTATCCTGAGCACAAGGATGCTGTCCTGCAAAGAGAAGAGGTGAGGATGGGGAGAGGAAGAGTGGAGGGGGAGACAAGCGGGAGAGCAGAAGAGAAAAGGACAACCACGTCAAAACTATTTATGAAAATCAAATGTATAATCAGCTTGGACTTTTTTTTTTTTAACTTTTATTATTATTATTATTTTGAGACAGAGTCTTGCTCTGTAGCTCAGGCTGGAGTACAGTGGTGTGATCATGGCTCACTGCAAACTCTGCTTCCCAGGTTCAAGTGATTCTCCTGCTTCAGCCTCCCAAGTAGCTGGGACTGCAGGCAAGCGCCACCACGCCTGGCCAATTTTTGTATTTTTAGTAAAGATGGAATTTCACCATGCTGGCCAGGCTGGTCCAGCTTGGACTTTTATTTCCACACAATATGATTCTTCACTCAATCTCTACACAACCTACAAGAAACTACTTCTAACCACTGTCTTTATAATTTATATATAAAATATTTTAAGGTAATGGTAAAGCTCATGTTAATTTTTGTGAATATGAAAAAATGTTTACTGAAACTGAAAAATTGCTACGGAGAGGCCGGGTGCGGTGGCTCACGTCTGTAATCCTAGCACTTTGGGAGGCTGAGGCGGGCAGATTGCCTGAGCTCAGGAGTTTGAGACCAGCCTGGGCACAACAGTGAAACGCCGTCTCTACTAAAACACAAAAGAAATTAGCTGGGTGTGGTGGCATGCACCTGTAATCCCAGCTACTCGGGAGGCTGAGGCAGAAGAACTGCTTGAATCCAGGAGGCGGAGGTTACAGTGAGCCAAGATAGTGCCACTGCACTCCAGCCTGGGCGGCAGAGCAAGACTCCATCTCTATAAACAACAACAACAACAAAAAAAAATTGCTAGGGAGAATGCTGAAACTTGTGTATTATTCTATTTAAAATATAAGAATTCTCCTATATTAAGATTTTTAACTCAGAAAATCCACATTTCTAAAAGACTATTTCAGTCAAAAAGTGTATCTTAATGAGGAATCCATTGAGAATTAAAGAGTTATTAGAAGAAAAAAACTTAAAAGGCACATGTAACGGAACAAAATTATGTAAACATAATTTTGTAAAGAAACAAAATTATTTGGTCAACTAAAGAAACCACTAGGCAACTTTTCAAAGTCTGTTTCACAAGTTGTATTTTTAAAGAATCATTGTTTGGAATTTTCTATTTAGCCTGTGTTAAAAGCAACCTGACATCTGTCATCACAAAATATGAACATCTAATATAAGCCACCATTTATTATTTGACTCTCTTCCACAATAACATTGGTCCTGCTTCAGTTTGTGTTGATGAGACTGAGGGAGTCAGCTACCTACAAATGAGCATACTGTCTAAAACAGACATCACACATTATATAGAATATACAGCCTATGCAGCAGTGTTTCTCAACCTTTAATTCCATGACATTTTGATAAAAATCCCATTCTCTTTAATACTAAAAATTTGAAAAAATGATTTACCTAATATACAATCATATTAGAGTTATTAAATAAAACCTCTCCCTTGAAATTCTGAAAACCTTGAGATTTTCTGTAATGAAATATTCATATATCGACTGAATAAATAACTTAGGTATGATATCATTATGATATTTCTATTAAATGTTCAGCCTGAGCTACAAGTCATACCATAAAATGACAACAATTTTTAACTTTCTAATTCTCAAATACTTGTAACTTTACTTCTAAATTCAGGAACTGTACCAACATAATGAACACTTGTACAGGGGTACTCCTGTTTCCTCATTCTCCTTTCATGCTTAAATTCAATTTAAAAGCACTGAGCTGAGAAGTTACAGAATTTCGATAATTCTCTCCCTCGTACTCAATTTAACATTGGCATTCCTGGTACCATCATGTAAGATCGACAGTAGTGATTGCTAGGAGGGCACTTTTTAAACAACATTTTACATATATAAACTCATTTATTCCTCTCTATTATTAGGGTAATTTTGATGGCAGATATGAATTAAGAACTAGGGCAAGATGACTAGTCATTTTCAAAAAAAAAAATAAGAAAATATTTCTGGCTACTTTTCTTTCTTCCTGGGGCTCATGGAGATGGCTATTTTTCTAAGCTGGGAATTGAAATATTTATCCAAAAGGGGGGGAAAACCAAGCACTTACTGATTAAACAGAGTCTTCTCTATGTTTACACACTAATTTTTAGTTTGTTTTGCTTAAGAATAAGGTTAACCCATTATAACTATATTCATCATTATATAATTTTTACTTTTCTTCAAGCTATGGGGGAAGTATAGAGAGGGAAGAAAAGAAATAGATGCTGTATGTTCTCAGTATTCTCAAAGCAATTGAAGGAGAGAAAAACAAGGCATGATAAGTAGTCACTGTTGTACCAGGAAATATTCTTTTTTAACGAGCAAGACCCATGCCTTTCCCCCGTTTCTGGTTTATGAGATCATGTTTAATTTGGAAAAGTTCCTGGATAAGGTTGACATAAGGCTTTAAAAGCATGAAGAGGCTGGGTGCGGTGGATCACACCTGTAATCCCAGCACTTTGGGAGGTCAAGGTGGGAGGATCACTTGAGGTCAGGAGTTCGAGACCAGCCTGGACAACATGGTGAAACCCTGCTTCTACTAAAAAAAAAAAAAAAACATTAGCCAGGCATGGTGGCATGCACCTGTAATCCCAGCTACTCTGGAGGCTGAGGCATGAGAATCGCTTGAACACGGGAGGCAGAGGCTGCAGTGAGCCAAGATCGTGACACTGTACTCCAGCCTGGGCGACAGAGCGAGACTTTGTCTCCCAAAAAAAAAGAACACACACACACAAACATGAAGAGTTCAAAAAAAATGTCAAAACTGAAAGTGCATGAAAGTCTTAAAGGAAACAGAGTTTAAAAATACACAGAAGTACATATTAATTTATTATAACACGATTCTTCCAATTAGCTTTATCCCATGAACACTTACTGTATTCTTGAAGGTTCAGCTCCTTTACTGCATGAATGTCACTAAGCTGGGCAATTCGAGCTTGGACTTTGGTTCTACCCTCTCGACCTGTCATATCAATTTTTTCAATCATTTGCTGCTGTTTATCAATCCAATAGAGCCAGTTTTCAAACACAGTAAGTCCCACAGGCTGCAAAATGTTGGAGTCTTCTAATACTATCCGGTTAGCACCTTGGAAAAGGAGAAAATTCAACAGAAATGACTCATGTGGGTCAAGTAATACTTTTGGTAATTATTTACTGACTACCAGTTAGATTCTACAAGTATAGAAAAGAAAAAATAACAAGCTCTCTACCACAAAACTTAAAAATCATGCTAAGACATACATACACTAGAAAACAGCTAATAAACTAGATATTAATATGCAATCAAGAGCAAGGTAGTACCCAATATGTGGTAAATATTCTAGTTCATAGAAATGTAGAAAAGAACTTAGAACGGCAGTTTGAAAAACCCTAATTTATATATACAACAGATAAAAATGGCACTTCTCTGGAGAAGCAGTGGTGGTGAACCCAGAGTTCTGAGTATACCTGAGGTGTCTATGAAGAACAGCTTCATTCTCACCCCACCTGGCTTCTCAGAACACAGTTAGAAAAAATGACTGACTCACCCCAAGGTAAGAATTATTTCCAATCATCTCAGATATCGGGCCATCTAGACTCTGAGGAGGCAACTTCTGCTATTGTTGGACAGTGAGAAAGTTCTTTTATACAGTGGGCTAAAATCTGTGTTCATACCCTCCCTGCTTTATTCATAGTTTCTCCCTCACTCAAAAAGAAAAAATACACTCATTCCTTCTGTCTTTTTTGTAACAGTCCTTCAAATATTCATGGAAAGTTTTCATGGTTCCTAAGTCATGAGTTCAGTCAAAGAAAGACATTAGCTGATATTTTGGAAATATCAAGGGAAGTTCCAGGAAAGAGATAAGCATAATGCATAAATAAAGAAAAGTGAGGAGATATTCCAGATGGGAAGGCACTGAGTAAGCCAACATTCAGATGGTAGGCTAAGCACAAGTTTACTTATATATTCCCTCCTAAAACTCTACTAATATGGTGATTTAAAAAATTTTAGGCCACGTGCAGTGGCACACACCTGTAATCTCAGCAATCTGGGAGGCTGAGGCAGGAGGATCACGTGAGCCTAGGAGATCGAGATCAGCCTGAGCAACATGGCAAAACGCCATCTCTACAAAAAATACAAAAATTAGCCAGGCATGGTAGCATGCACCTGCAGTCCAGGTACTCAGGAGGCTGAGGTGGGAGAATTCCTTGAGCCAGGGAGGTCAAGGCTATAGTGAGCCAAGATCACACCACTGCACTGCAGCCTGGGCGACAGAGCGAGACCCTGTCTCAGAAAAAAAATAAATAAATAAAGATAAAGAAAGAAACAAAAAGAAAATAATTTTTAAGGTATAAACCCATAAGGACAAAGAAGTCAGAATAACAGAAGAGAGCAGGAAAGGGATACAAATTTTGGAAGCTGGAGAATAGATAGACCAGGGATAATGACACAGTAGCCCAGAGAAAGCTAAATGCCTACAGCCGGTGAAGCTAACAATGAAATCAATTAGCTCAGGAAGTGGAAGTACCAGAATGGAACAAAGGTAGGAGTTATGTGGCTGGGGCTGAAAGAGCAGTATTAATTGAAAATACGTGTAAGAAGTTACACAGCAATGTTCTCAGTATTTTTAAAGCCTCATACTAAATACAAACAGCTAAGGATCACCAAATATTTAAAGAAAACCTCTATCTTTAAATTTGAAGCCCAAGACAAACACAACAAAGGAACCTGGAGAAAAAGACATAAAAGCAGAAGAAAAAAAATAAATACCAATAATAAAAAAAAAAAAAAAAACTAAATAGGCTGTCTTTAGAGGGGCAGAGCATTCGGAGAACAAAAAAGAGCCCTTGGAAATTAAAAACATGATATCCAAAAATTTCAAAGAAAAATGCAACAAGAGGGTTGGGAGACAAATTTGAGAAGCTCTCCTCAGAAAGTATAACAAAAACACAAAGAGATGGATAATAGGTGAGAAAAACACAGCTATAGTCAAGAAGGTCCAGCATAAAAATAAAAAGCTCCAAAATAGGAAAATGAAAAACAAATTATCAAAGAAACAACACAAGAAAACATTTCAGAATTAAAGGTGTAGATTTCTAGACAGAAAGGATCAACCTAGTAACTAGTTCAATGAGAAGGAAGGGAAGGGGAAGGGAAAGCATGAGCATAGATTTTTAAAATCTCTTTTTTTTTTTTTTTTTTTGAGACGGAGTTTCGCTCTTTCGCCCAGGCTGGAGTGCAGTGGCTCAATCTCGCCTCACTGCAACCTCTGCCTTCCAGTTTCAAGCGATTCTCCTGCCTGAGCCTCCTCAGTAGCTGGGATTACAAGCACCCGTCACCACGCCTGGCTAATTTTTGTATTTTTAGTAGATATGGGGTTTCACCATGTTGGCCAGGCTGGTCTTGAACTCCTGACCTCATGATCTGCCCACCTCAGCCTCCGAAAGTGCTGGGATTACAGGCATGAGCCACTGTACTCGGCCAGTTAAAAAAAATCTTAAAACAAAACATTAGCATATCAAATCCAGCAATAAATAAAAATAATGTATCATGCTAAATTTTATTTATTCCAACAAACTGAGAAAAGAAGGTAAATTCCTTAATTTGACAAAGGTTACCTACAGAAAAACCTTAGCAAAGAATACTTAATCATAAAGTATTGAATGCTTCCCCCAAGATCAAGGGGAAAAGGACTAGAAAGGAAGAAGAAGGGAAAGAAGGGGAAGGAGAAGGGGAAAGGAAGGGAAAGATGAGAAAGGGGAAGAGGAAAGGGCTGGGGGAGGGAGAGGGGAGAGAAAGAAAAAAGGAAAGAAGGGAGGAATCAAACAAAGGCACATTATCAAATTCTAGGATATTGAGGGGATAGAACATTTTAAAAGCTTCTGAAGGAAAAAGGAAAAGGATGGCATACAAAGAGTGAAATTACAGTCACATCAAACTTCCCAATGACACAAGATGCTCAAAGATAATGGAGTTCTATTTTCAAAATTCTGAGAGAAAACAGCTACAAAACATGAAAGCAAATTATCAACTAAGTGTGAGGAGGAAAAAAAATGCAAACAAGATCAAGAATTCTAACTTTTTATGATGAGCCCCTTTCAAGAAGCTGCTAGAAAATGGTCTCTACTAAGAAAACCAGAAGAAATGGAGTCCAGGAAATAGCAGGTTCAGCACCAAGGAGACTGGTAAGTACACTCCCACGACAATGGAGAAATGAAGTTAGCCTAGAAATCAAGCAAATCCAGACTGGAGCAAGATGATGAAGAAATCCCAGAGATGTGATTTTAATTATGAAGACAAATAGATGGACTGCTTGATGTATGTGCATTTATTGAAACAATATTTACGTTACACAAGTATTAACTGCAGGGGGGAAAAGTTTTAGAAAGAAATGTACCTAATAGTAATATGCTCATAGCCATAAATAATAAATAATTAAGTCTGCACTTAAAAAATTATGGCACTAGTTACAGGTGGGTCCTTTCTATCTGCAAACTTGTGCCTTGAATTCTGGAAAGTTCATAACTATGCTGGGAGGATGGAAGGAAAATTCACATGTGTATTTTGGGGACATATGGTCTAAGATAGCAAAATCTTTATCTTCCAAAGGAAGTCAATGTTTAATATCTAAAACTGAAAAATCAAGAAATAGCATTTATAAGCAAGTTTATTTTAAAATAAGTGAAAGTAGATGTGAATGCTTCTAAGCATGGGAGCTGAGAGCAGCAGAGTAGAGCAGCAGAATTGTTTTTTGTTATAAGCCAAGTAGAACAGTTTGATATCCATAATATTTACATGTATTACTTTAATGAAAAAATTAATTTTAAACAATAAAAAAGAATGATTTTTAAAGATTAGCTGGTGGTAATGAAAGGATGGTGTGAGGTAGACAACTGGGTAAAAAAGGAAGGCAATATGTCACTGCAGGCCCCCAGACAGTGGGGTAAGGACCTGATCTACTTCGATGCTGGTGAAAAATAAGTAAGCTACTGGAACCAACAAGGAAAAGATATGCTTATTTATTCAACAAACTAAGCATGCATTGGATGCAATTCGCTATAAAAGGCTATGTGGGTGGCTACAAATATGACACAGAAAAAGGTCCCAGGATAAAAGCATAATTATCTGTGAATACATAAGAAAAAAAATCAACTTGACAGTAACCTTTTTCAGATAATAGAAAAAGAAGAAACATTTCTTTTTATGTGGCCAACAAAGCCTTGATGGCAAAACACCAACAAATACCTGACAAGAAAAGAAAATTATAAGGTAATCCTTCTCACGAGTGTAGATTAGAAAAAAAACCTTAAAACATTAGCAAATCAAATCCAGCAATAAATAAAAAGAATAATATATGACGCTAGATTTTATTTATCCCAGTAAACCGGGGAAAGTTTAATCTGACAAAGGTTATCTACAGAAAAGCCTTAGCAAAGAATACTTAATCACAAAAGTACTGAATGCTTCTCCAAGACCAAGAAAAAAACAAAACAAAAAAAAGGATTCTATTATCATCCTATTTCAACCCTGTACTGGGGAGCCCCAGCCAGTATAAGGAAAGAAAAAATCACAACTCTCATTATTTGAAGAGACATGATTCTGTAACATAAAAAAATCCTAAAGATAAGTATACTTAGCAAGATCCTGTGGTACAAGCTCAATATGCTAGAAGGAGAAAAAAAGAAACTGTATTTCCATATTCCAGGCACAATTAGAAAATAAAATATTGTTTAGAATAGTCTTTACCACTACCAAAGCATGTAGTCTTTACCACATGCTTTACCAAAAGCACCAAATAAGAAGGAATAATAACTCTAATGAAAGATAGGCAAGACCTCTATGCTGAAAACTATAAAACATTAAGAGACATTAAAGATCTAAATAAACGGGGAGACTTACCACGTTCATGGTTTAGAAGATTAATATTATAAAGATAATAATTCTCTCTAAACTATCAATTTAATGCAAACCCAATGAACATCTTAGTACGTTTTTTTTTTTTTTTTTTTGGAAGGGGAAACTCACAAGCTGATTCTACAATGTACATGGAAATTGTAGGAGTTAACAATAGCCAAGTTAATCCTGAAAAAAACACTAAAGACATAGATGAATCTATTAGAGTTATAATAACTGACAGTATAATATCATATAAGTAAAGGCAAAGTGACCAAGGGAACATCAGAGTCTAGAAACAAACTCACACAAATACAGTCGCCTCATTTATGATCAAGGTGATACTACAGAGTAGCAGGGAAAGGACAGTCTTTTCAATAAATGAAGCTGAATCAGATAGTAATGTGGAAAAAACCTGCATTTTAAACCCCGCCTCACACTACACACCAAAATCAATTCCAGATAGAGTATAGATCTCAGTAAGAAAAGTTAAATGAATAAATTTTAGGGGAAAAAAAGTATCTTTTAGTACCTTTGCAGAAGACAAATATTTCTTTTTCTTATTTCTATACATTTATGTAGTACAAATCAAGTTTTTTTACATAGATATGTGCTATGTATCTATGATGTGTACAAGTGTGAAGTGTGAGCTTTTAGTGTAAAACCATAGTGTACATTGTACACATTAAGTAATTTCTCATCCCTCAACTCCCATGAAGATTTCTTAAACAACATAAAAGGCATTAACCATAAAAAGAAAATTAATAAACTGTACCACATTAAAATCAAGACCTTTCTTTTCATCTAAAGATACCACTGGGAGGCCGGGCGCGGTGGCTCAAGCCTGTAATCCCAGCACTTTGGGAGGCCGAGACGGGCGGATCACGAGTTCAGGAGATCGAGACCATCCTGGCTAACACGGTGAAACCCCGTCTCTACTAAAATACAAAAAAAATTAGCCGGGCGAGGTGGCGGGCGCCTGTACTCCCAGCTACTCGGGAGGCTGAGGCAGGAGAATGGCGTGAACCCAGGAGGCGGGGCTTGCAGTGAGCTGAGATCCGGCCACTGCACTCCAGCCTGGGCAACAGAGCTAGACTCCGTCTCAAAAAAAAAAAAAAAAAAAAGATACCACTGGGAGAATAAAAAAGGTAAATCACAAACTGGGAGATTTACGCAGTATATATCTTGACAAAGGATTCATATCCAGAATGTATAAGGAACTCCTATACATCAATAAACTTTCAAGTTACCAGTTTTTGGTTATCTTTGAGACAGGATCTCGGCTTTATTGGCCAGGATGGAGTGCAGTGGTGTAATCATGATCATGGCTCGCTGCAGCAGTGGGACAAAATTAATCGTAATGAATGAAACATTTTCATGAAAAGCTTTATCACAGACCCGCCTGCCAGGCATGGTGGCTCACGCCTGTAATCCCAGAACTTTGGGAGGCCAAGGCAGGGGATCACTTGAGCCAAGGAGTTTGAGACTAGCCTGAGCAACCCAGCAAGACACCCATCTCTACAAAAATAAAATTAGCCCAGTGTGGTGGCGTGTGCCCATAGTTCTAGCTATTCAGGAAGCAGAGGCAGGCGGATTGCTTGAGCTGAGGAGTTTGAGGCTGCAGCAAGCTATGATCACACCACTGTACTCCAGCCTGGGCGACAGGGAAAAACCCTGTTTCAAACAAAAATAAAAACAAAAAAGGGTTAAAAATATTGACATAAGTAACTAATGTACAAAGTAGAGGTGATATCCATAAAACACTATGCAGCCATAAAAAAGTTCATGTCCTTTGCAGGGAAATGGATGAAGCTGGAAACCATCATTCTCAGTAAACTATCACAAGGACAGAAAACCAAACACTGCATGTTCTCACTCAGAAGTGGGAATTGAACAATGAGATCACTTGGACATAGGGCGGGGAACATCTCACACCGGGGCCTGTTGAGGGGTGGGTGGCTGGGGGAGGGATAGCATTAGGAGAAATACCTAATGTAAATTACAAGTTAATGGGTGCAGCAAACCAATATGGCACATGTATACATATGTAACAAACCTGCACGTTGTGCATATGTACCCTAGAACTTAAAGTATTAAAAAAAAAAAAAACTGCAATTACTTTTGCACCAACCTAATACATTCAGATTGCAACAGATGGTGAATTTCGGGGGGAAAAATCGTTCAAAAGACATAAATGCATTAGGAACCCAGAAAAAAAAACTAGAGGTGACGTATGAGACAGAGGAGATAAGATGAGGGAAAGAATATACTACACCAGGCATGTAACTATACATGCATAAGTGTGTGCATAACTGTCTAGAATCAGAGAATACATAATGGAATGGAGGCATCTGAACCTGAAGACAACATTAAAAAAAAAGCGAAAAAAAAATTAAAATAATTAAAAATGTATTCAAACATACAAAAATGTACATTACAGGAGTAAGTAGTCTTAACGTTTTAGAATGCTAATGCTCCAGACTTGAGATTTGTTTGCTTATTTCTTGAGGAAAATACTGACATATATGCCTATTTCTTTCTTCTCCCCTCTCTTCTTTCCTCTCCCTCCCTCCCTTTCTTTCTTTCTTTCTCTTTGTTGAAGAACCTGAGATCTGAAGTTCCCACATTTCTTTTTCTCTTTTTTGAGACAGAGTCTCATTCCATAACCCAGGCTGGAGTGCAATGGCGTGATCTTGGCTCACTGCAACCGCCGCCTCCCGGGTTCAATTCTCCTGCCTCAGCATCCTGAGTAGCTGAGATTACAGGTGCCCAGCACCATGCCTGGCTAATTTCTGTATTTTTAGTACAGACAGCATTTTGCCATGTTGGCCAGGTTGCTCTCGAACTCCTGACCTCAGGTGATCCACCCGCTCCGGCCTCTCAAAGTGCTGAGATTACAGGCATGAGCCAGCACGCCTGGCCTGAGTTCCCACATTTCTTAACAGTATGTATACATATATGTGTATATACAGTGTATCTACTATACGGTTTTAAATTTTAAACAAAACTAGATCTTAAGCATTTTTATGAAATTTAATTTTTAAAAATCATGTCAGTACACATAGATCTACCTTATTCTTTTGAATGAATGTAATATTCCATATACTGATATAATAGAATGTATTTCTCCATGAAGGACTATCACAAATAATGCTCAGCAAATACCCTTGTACACTTAGATCAGTACTTCTCTAAGACAGCTATCTACAAAGGAAATCACCAGATCAAAGGGAATACATATTTTAAATTTTGATTATTACTGGCAAATTGTCCTCTAAAAAGGCTCTCTCAATTTCCACTTCCACCAAAGCACATAAGGGCATGTCATTTTCTATCATACTGGCCAATGCTAGGCAATAAATCAATGTTAACTTCTTTTTGCCATGCTGACAGACACAAATAGTATAATATTTTAATTTCATTTACCTGATCACTAGTGAGGCCAACACAGAGCATATGGACATCAGAAATTGGGGACAGAGGAGGTTAACTATAATTACAGACATAAGACTGCAGAGAAATGTATAAGTAAAAGTATATCTTAAAACCAACAAATGATTTAATTTGGTTAAAATATCAGAAAGGTAAAGGCCATGATGAGGTTGTGAAAGGTGAATACTAACTTATACCAACTTAAGAGCACAATTAGACCTTTTTCCTACAGGTTATGAAACTACCTAAAGATTTTTTTTAAGTAAAGCAGTGACACTGAAACCATGCTTCAGAAAATTTAGGAGCCATGTGTAAACTTTCATGGAGAAAAATTGGCAGGGAGATCAACCAGAGGCTAGAATTTGGCCCGAGATGACAAGAACATAAACTAGAGCAGAAGAGTTCGGGAAGGATGCATTAGAAAAATATTATTTACAGAACCAAGATCAAGAAAACTGGCAGGTAGTTACATAACAGAGGAGTAATCATGTTGACGGTTGAAGAAAAAGCTCGTCACCAACCAACTTGATGCTGACTACATTTAATGAATAAAATTGCCAAGAAATGCGCCAAAAACAATACGATGCAAGAAAAACACAATAGATGAATCATCTTAAAAACTCAAATTAAAATAAGGAAACATATTTCTTGGGTACCTGAGAGATCACTGCTTTCAATTCGCCGGAGGTCTGAATCAGCCCAAAAGAGCTTGCCCAACCTGCTATCAAGAGCTAAAGCAATTGGTTTACTTAAGCCACTGAAAAAGAGGACCTCCCGTTCGGTCCCATCCAAAGCAGCCCGTTCAATTTTAGGAGACCTTTCCTGAAGATTGGTAAAATACATATACCTAGAGGGAAAGGAGGAAAAAAAAAGTTACTGGAGTAAGAAACCACATAAAATGAGAATATTCTTATTAAGACAAATGGAGGCAGAATATTTTTAAATACTGGTTTTCAATGTTTTAAAATATGTATTTTTTGACCAGGTACAGTGGCTCATGCCTGTAATCTCAGCACTTTGGGAGGCCAAGACAGGGGGATTGCTTAAGCTTATGAGTTAGAGACCAGCTTGGGCAACACGGCAAAATACTATACCCCAAAAATTAATCAGGCATCGTGGCATGTGCCTATAGTCCCAGCTACTCGGAAGGCTGAGGTGGCAGGATCACTTGAGCCCAGGAGGCAGAGGTTGCAGTGAGCTGAGATTGTGTCACCGCACTCCAGCCTGGCTGATAGAGCCAAACTTTGTATCCAAATATATATGTATGTATATGTATATAAATCCTCTTTTATAAAAATATATACATATATTTATATATTTACATTTTTAAAAGGTAATGGGATATTTTACTACTTTTAATAGTAGCAATAAAGGTACACAGAAGTTATTAGGAAACTTTCACAGATTAACAGAATAGTGTTAGACATAGGCACACATATATTTTCAGAATAATATAATAAATTAAAAATCAGTAACTAGAGACCTGAACACAAAAGTTTAAATTCTTTCTAATTAATCTATTTAATAACTAAAAAGAAGTTATATATAAATCACTTCTTATATTTAACTTATAGATTTCATCCTTTTCTTTTTTGAAGTAAGCTACTTTCCTTGCTGAATACCTTATCATTGACTCAGATACAACTGTGTACTGAGTATTTATTAAATGAAAGAAAGCATATTAGTTGTCATCATAAAGAAAACTAGTGGTAAATACAAGACTAAAAAATAATTAAATGTAAGGTAAATTGGAAAGGACTAAATATAACTTAGAGAGGCATAGATACAGAGTGTTAAGTATTCAGGAGGGGGAAAAAAATCACATCTGACTGCGATGAGGTAGATCAAGGAAAACTTCCTGGAGCACGTGGCAGTTGAAATGGTCCTGGAGGTATGGTTAAAGATTTAGAATTAAAAAGCAACAGTGGCTCAGGACAGAAAGTCTGGGCAGTGAAATCAGAGAAAGTATAAGACAACTGTTAAGATAATGCAGAGACAAATGGATAGAGAATATTGAGTGGTTTGCTGGAGCACAGGACATTTAAAGGTAAATAAATAACAGGCTGAAAAAGAAGGGTGAGGAGGGTCTCAGAAGCCACAGTATCTGAACGCCACTTTAGTAACATACCCTTTCTCTGGGTTTACTACAATGGCTCGAGGTCTGTCCTGCTCGCCTTTTAGCACCACACCAATTGATCTCCCATCTAATCTCGTCACATTAATGACATTGGTAGCCTCACAAGTCCAGTAGATGTAGCGGCTGTAAATATCAATGCTGAGATCATAGGGTTGTATCTCCAGGTTCTGACTTGGAACCGAGCTCACAACCACAGTAAAGCCCTACGGGAAAAAAGAAATACACAGAAAATTAAACTCCAGGGGCAGATAACCCTGAGGCAATCACTCACAATGCTTACACCTACATGGGCACACAGCTGAGAAGGCTCTCTCAAGTCTTAAGGAGTATTTCTTACTGATACCTTTCTTTATGGGTAATGTGCTTCTTTGTTAATACACATCTCCAATGTTCCTTGGGTTATCCTGCTGCTGAAAAAAGAGCTGAGGTCAGATTAGTTGCTCCAAGAACCTGATAATGCCTTGATTAGGAGATGGGAGTGAAAAGGTGGCAACTGTCTTCTCTAAACTGGAGACAACTGTGGCTAAAACCACACCCTAGAAGTATCTCTAAAGCAACGGATTGCAACTAGAGGCAATATTGCCCCGCCATGGGCATTTGGCAATGTATGAAGACATTTTTTACTGTCACAACTGTGGGAATATAACTGATATCTAGCAAGCAGAGGCCAGGGATGCTGTTAAACATCCTACAATATTCAGAGCAGACCCCCACAACAACAATTATCCAGCCCAAAATGACCACAGTGCTTGAGAAACCCTGCTTTAGAGATAAGAGCAACTAGTAAAGGCTACAAATCAAATCTATCATCTTCTTTTCTGATCCTCCAGTCTACACATGTAATTTTTTAAAAATAAAGTGAAGCAAAAAGATAGGCTTTGTCCATTTGTGACATCTGAACTATATCTTACTGGGTATCTCTGAAGTAACATATTCCTTAATTTCTATCTATTAGTTATCAGCCCATCAGTCCTGGCCTATATGGCAGAAAGTGTATCTGGAACATACAGCTATTACTATACCCTAATGATCTCTCAGTAGCCCTAAATATATCACCTCCTTGCTCTTTATTGTAAGATGAGACATAGTGAAAAACGGTACTCTAACCTCCCTAAATTTTAATAAATTCAAGATATAACTTACTATCACTGCTATAAGGATGACAACAAGTAATTATTTATAGTATTATAATCCCAGTCTAACAGGGCTTGGCCACAGAAAGAAAGCAAAGAAGTATCAAGAGTGATATGTAAATCCATAATTGGCATGTAAATGGGTAAGATTTATTGATAATATCCTCATTCCCATCCCACAGTCACCGAATAATTATGACCAAAAAAACCCATTGGATTAATAACATGTTAGATGTTTTTAACCTTACTGAGATTGTGTTACATGTTCCATATCCTCTGAACCTTTTAAATAATAATTAGTAATGTAACTGTAGAGTTCCTGTTAAATAACACATAAGAGCTATGTGCTTTGCATTCTTTTCAGCTAAAAAAGTTCGTAAGAATTCTAAGTGAGGGATAGAGCTGGAATCAGAACCAAGGCCTATTTCAAGGCTTCTAATAAACTCTATACAAAGAGAAATATAAGGAAAAAGGCTTCATAAAGAAATGTAGGGGGCAGTCACAAAGCCATTACCGATATAACAGCTTAAGTAAGCCTAACAATTTTCATCATAATATCATCACCAAACAATTGCTTACTCAAAATATCATCAGAAGGAAAAAATAAGTTACTAGGTTCAGATTTTCAGTTTCATAAACACATACAAACACACTTAAGCAGAGTCAAGACTTAAGTGAAACAGAATGGTTGGTGAGTCCAATCATTAGTCAGGAGAAATGAATTTTGAACCACGCTCTCAATTACCTGGCTGCCATCTTCTTGTGCCTTTCGGATCATGTTTTGTCGTGAGTCAATCCAATAGAGTTGCTTGTCCAGAGGGTCATAGTCAATGGCCCGGACATTCCGAAGGCTGTGGATGGGAAGGATGATGTCGGGGCTCTGTTGTTCATCAATCACCATGCGGTTGATGGCACTCTTCTGACTGAAGAGCAGGAAAGTGGTAGGAGCTTAAAAGGAAGAAAAGAGAAAATCTGAAATCTAGTTACCCTATATCCTCTATCATCAATGATTTGATCAGCCTGTTGTATGTATTTCATACAAAACAGACACAGATATTGAAGAGCTAAGGCTGAGGACAAAATTCTTTGGCATGCCCTCAAAAACTCTCTTCAGAGTAACACTCATCAGCTCCCTGGTTACCAAATCAGTTACGAACTTACCTAATGAATGACATAGCCACCTACCCTATATTTCTCCATCCTGTCCACAGAGATACCACAGAACACTTCATTTCCATGAGGTATTTGATAAAAATACACAAAATTCTCCTGGTCTACCAAGTGAATAACCCTTAACCTATTCTGTCTGGTAGATGGCAGGAAGCCTGGGCTTATATAAATTAAAGCAGAAACTTCTAGACTGATTTTACACATGACAGGGCAAGACCCATCTCAAGGGAAAAAAAAAAAAAGAAGGTTGATTTTGGTCTCAGCCTTCTCATTTGATCTGAAGTAAGTCACTGAGCCTCACTAGGCCAAAGTTTACTCAGCAGTAAAATAAAAGTCATAGCCATCTTGTCCCTCTCACTGAGTTACTATGAGAATTTTACAATGTATATGAAAATACTTTAAAAACTGTAAGGCACTATATAAATGTAAATTTTAATATGTTTTTAATAATTTAAAAATTATTTATAAAAAATTAATAGAGGTGGGGTCTCGCCATGTTGCCCAGGCTGGTCTCGAACTCCTGGGCTCAAGCAATCCTCCCACCTCGGCCTCCCTCCCAAACTGCTGGGATTACAGGCAGAGCCACTGTGCCCAGCCATAAATTTAAAATAATTATTTATTACCAGTAGTAGCAGTAATAAACTTGGTATTAACAGGCATTGAACCTTCATGGATTGCAGATATCATTTTGTTTTTTGTGTATGTGATGACGGCATGGAAAGAGAGCAGGTAAAAATTACAAAAACTAATAATAATAGATGCTTTATGATATGGTTTGGCTGTGTCCCCACCCAAATCTCGAATTGTACTCCCACAATTCCCATGTGTTGTGAGAGGGACCCAGGGGGAGGTAACTGAATCATGGGGGCCAGTCTTTCCTGTGCTATTCTCATAATAGTGAATAAGTCGCACGAGATCTAAAGGGGTTTCCACTTTTGCTTCTTTCTCATTTGTCTCTTGCCGCTGCCAGGAAATAAGTGCCTTTTGCCTCCCACCACAATTCTGAGGCCTCCCCAGCCATGTGGAACTGTTAAGTCCAATTAAACCTCTTTTTGTTCCCAGTTTCCAATATGTCTTTATCAACAGTATGAAAATGAACTAATGCAGTGGCGCGATCTCGGCTCACTGCAGCCTCCACCTCCTGGGTTCAAGCGATTCTCCTGCCTCAGCCTTCTGAGTAGCTGGGATTACAGGCGCCCACCACCATGCCCAGCTAATTTTTGTATTTTTAGTAGAGACAAAGTTTCACCATGTTGGCCAGGCTGGTCTCGAACTCCTGACCTCAAGATCTACCCACCTTGGCCTCCCAAAGTGCTGGGATTACAGGTGTGAGCCACCATGCTCGGGCAAGAATGACTTCTGAGAGATTACAACAACTTCAAAGTCTAATGCCATTTTTAAAATCTTCATTAAAATATCTGTATACATTTCACAGACATCACCTAAATCCAGGAGAATTTTGTCCTTCTCAGGAATATAAAACATAAATAGTCAAGCCACAACTTCTTGCTTTATTTCCTCCTATTCCCCATTCTTCACAGCTCCATTATTAGTGGTCTCTCAGCTTATTTTACATTTACACTCAAATGAATACTGGCTTAAAACCCAAAGGAAATCAGTACTCACAAAGAAACTTGGTATTTACAAAACTGTAATTCTGCTTTAAGTTCATTAGTTAAAAACCCACATTCAGCTTGGAAGATTTAGAAAGTTATCCCAATGATCCTACTACAAATCTCCATTATCTGGAGTCCATCATACTAATATATTGATTTAACAACTTTTAGCAATTTTTTGTGGAGTCCATGCTTCAAGTAGTAAAAACACATCACACAGAATAGCTAAAAAGTCTCCCACTATAATTTTTATTTTAGAAGAATATTTTGGCAGTACTACTTTCTTAGTAAAGCAAAAAAAAAATGTTAAAGGTTCTAAATTGGCTGGGCACAGTGGCTCATGCCTGTAATACTAGCCCTTTGGGAGGCTGAGGCAGTAGGATCACTTGCGGCTGGGAGTTCAAGACCAGCCTGAACAACAGAGCAAGACCCCCTTCTGTTTAAAAGACTTAGAAGAAAGATCCCAGAGTTTTAGTTCCCACATTTTCTTGCCTGGGAAGCAATTAATCAAATACATATTTGGCTCCTAGGATATTTTGCTGGGTATTCTCTTTTCCAAGTAAAATTTTAACCTTCAATAAGATTCCACATTAGTTGTGGATCTTGTTGTTCTAGTAATGTGGATTAAGATAAAGCCACATGTGGCTCCAAATAAATGCCTGTTCCAAAAAATCTACTCAAATATATTAAAAATTACAAATTAACTGGTTATTTCTAAAAGGCAGCCAATATTCTGACCTATTTTCAAGTCAGTAAGTGCTTAAAATGACAAAGAATATGCCATTTTAAAAGCCTAAATCCACCCTATCAAATTTATGTAAACTTTAACCACCTCTCCCACATTTCCTTCAGAATGGTGCTTTAACAACGACCTCATCTGGTTGTCTGAGTCTTGCATTCCCACAATGAAGACATCAGAGAAGCTGGAGGATGAGATGTGTACATAGGAGGGAGCTTTTCAGTTCTCTTCTGAAGGCATATGTGTTCACCGGTAGCTTAGACAAAGGTGTTGCTCCTGTTTAAGAATAGAATAAACTAGAAGGCCAAGCCTATCATGTATGACTGTACCATTTGTGCACTGTGCCAGGGGCATTGAGTAGGAACTGCAATCCAGTCCACACTTCCTTAGCCACACCATGCACCTGCAGGGCTAAATCTGCTCAGAGGAAACATTTTTTTCCAATTTGCACAAAGATTCCACAGAGGCCACTTCAGTACTGAACAAAGGATTACAACAATTTGGCTTCCCATTTACTCTCTGATCTAATCTCTTTATTCACTTCATTCCAGCAACACTAGCTTCCTAGGTGTTCCTCTAACATGTCAGACATGTTCCCCCAAGACCTTTTGCATTACTATCCCCTTTTGCTTGATAGGTGTTTTCCCAGATACCTGGGAATAGCTCATTTCTTCACTTCCTTCAGTTCTTGACATAAGTGTCACTTTTTCAGTAAGAACTTCTCTAATCACTCTACTTAACACTGTAGTCCCTGCCACCATCACCCTTTCTTGCTCTTTATATTTCTTCATTATACTTATTGCCACCTAACCCCTGACATAATTTATTCAGTTTATTATCTGTCCCACTGAATCTCATTCACTGCTGTATTTTCCAACGGCTGAAGTAATGTGCAGCTTGTAATAGGTGCTCAATAAATAAATACTCATTACAATATATGAAGAAACAAGCAATAGAGCCTAGCACAGTGGCATGTGCTCGTAGTTCCAGCAACTAGGGAGACTGAGGTGGGAGGACTTCTTCAGTCCAGGAGTTCAAGTCCAACCTGGGCAACACAGTAAGACCTGATCTCTTAAAAAGAGGAAAAGCCAGAAGGAAGCACTGGGTGACAAGGAAAGTCTTGTAGCTATGATTTTGAAAGTAAGAGAATAAAATCTGAGGAAAGGAAAAGAAAAATTTATTTAGCACCTCCAATATATTACCTATCATACTAAATGTTATTTAATCCACAAAATTATTATCTCTATTTTATAGGCGAATGCACTGAAGATCAGAAAGCTCAGGCCGGGTGTAGTGGCTCATGCCTGTAATCCCAGCATTTTGGGAGGCCAAGGCTGGTGGATCACCTGAGGTCAGGAGTTCAAGACCAGCCTGGCCAACATGGTGAAACCCCCTCTCCACTAAAAATACAAAAATTAGCCAGGCACCGTGGTGCACCCCTGTAATCCCAGTTACTCAGGAGGCTGAGACAGGAGAATCACTTGAACCTGGGAGCCGGAGGTTGCAGTGAGCCAAGATCGCGCCACTTTACTCCAGCCTGGGTGACAGTGTGAGACTGTCTCAAAAAAAAAAAAAAAAAGTCTTTCAGCCGGAACCGCCATTTTCCAGTAATTCGCCAAAATGACAAACACAAAGGGAAAGAGGAGAGGCACCTGATATACGTTCTCCAGGCCTTTCAGAAAACATGGAGTTGTTCCTTTGGCCACCTATATGCAAATCTATAAGAAAGGTGATATTGTAGACATCAAGCGAATGGGTACTATTCAAAAAGGAATGCCCACAATGTCACCATGGCAAAACTGGGAGAGTCTATGATGGCACCCAGCATGCTGTTGGCACTGTTGTAAACAAACAAGTTAAGGGTAAGATTCTTGCCAAGAGAATTAACGTGCATATTGAGCACGTTAAGCACTCTAAGACCCGTAATAGCTTCCTGAAAGGAAGAGATAAGAGATATCCCTGAAAGGAAGCTATCAGAAAATGGAAAGTGATCAGAAAAAGAAAGAAGACAAAGAGAAAGGTACCTGGGTTCGGCTGAAGCGCCAGCCTGCTCCACCCAGAGAAGCATATTTTGTGAGAACCAATGGGAAGGAGCCTCAGCTGCTGGAACCTATTCCCTATGAATTCATGGCATAATAGGTGTTAAAAAAAATAAAAGACTTCTGGACTGCTAAAAAAAAAAAAAAGAGTTAAATGATTTTCCCAAGGTCATGAAGCTGTTGGGTAAAACAGTGTATGTGTTTTTCCAGGCCTTGCCTTGCTTCTTCATTCATTTATTTAACAATAATTTCTTGAGTGTCTACCACAGACTAAGCGTTATTCTAAGGCATGTAAGGTATGTCAGTGACGAAAACAGAAAAAAAAATTGCTGCTTCATGGAGTTTATATTCCAACAGACAGACAATAAGCAATAAATATAACAAAGAAGGAAGTTATATAAATAGTAGAGCGTATAAATGACATAATACACAAAGGGGTGAAAGTGCTATGGGAAAAAGAAAAAGTACAGATAAGGGGCACTGGCATGCTGGATAGAATAGCAGCATAATTTTAATTTTAAATAGCATAGACCAGGTGTCACTATGAAGGAAAAAATGCAAGAACAACACTCCAAGCAGAGGAAACAAGCAGTTCAACAGTCATGAGGTGGGGGTACCCAGCCTATCTGAAACCAGCAATGAGGCCAGTGTGGCTGTCATAAAGAAAGCAAGGGAGACAAGAGTAAAAGCTGAGGTTAGAGAAGAAAACTGAGTGGTGGGGCGTGAGAGGGAAGAAGGGGTTATGAAATGTTGGGTATAGGTCATGTAGGACCCAGCAGGCCATTGTAAGAACTAGGTTTTTATTCTGTGTGAAATGAGAAGCCAGACTTCTCAAAAGACATGTCTATATATGTTACTGTCCTTTCCTTTTTTCCATTCACGTTTTAATGTACTGCATTCTGCGTTTCCCCGTTACTTCCCTGAAATTACTCTCTTCAGGGTTAATAACCACCTTACCCAAAAATCCAATGTATGCTATTTTAGACCTCCCCTTACTCATTCAACAGAGTTCATTTTTGAAACAACCTTATCTCTGTCTTCCGTGCCTCTATTCTGTCCTCCTTTTTCTCTTACCTCTCTGATTGCTACTGCTGTGTGCTCTGTGAACTTCTCCTCCTCAACCAGAGTTGCAGAGTTTATCAAGTGCCTTCTTTTCTCTCCATCAGAGTCAGCCCACTGATGGGGATTATGGCCCACAAGTTAAATCTGGCCTGCTGCCTGTTTCTGTAATAAAGTTTTACTGGAATTCAGCCACTTCCATTTTTAAAATGTATTGCCTGAGGCTGCTGTCACACTACCATGGCGAGAGCTGGGCAGAGTTCAGCAGGTGTGACACGGCCTAAACACCCACAAAGCCTATGAGAGAAAGTTGCTGGCTCTTGAACTATACATTCTCTTTAGGTAACCTCATTCATTTTAAATACATCCTGGTATTTCCAAAATTTGTATCTCCAACCTCATGTCTCTTCTCTGATGATAGTCCATCAACTATGACACATAATCTAGAGGTCATCCTTGCTTCCTCCCTTTCTTTCCCACACAGAACTCATTAATAACTTCTGCTTGTTCCAGCTTCAAAATATATCTTGAATCTATCAACCTGTCTTCAACACACATGCTGCTGCCACCACCACTGTCCAGGTCTACTTGCATTACCACACTGGTCTCACTGACTTCCCTGGTACTGGTTCTTCTCCCCAGAAATCAGACCATATATTATCTTCATAACAACCCTATACAGCAATTATTATTATTATTCCAACTTTACAAATGAGAAAAAATTAAGGCTTAAAAAATGTATTACTTGTGTAAAGCAAAAAGGCTAATGTGTAGCAGAGATTCCAAAGTACAACCTCTTAATCACTCCACCATATGCTTGTGTTCTTTCTCTTTCACAACTGAAGTTGGCATCAGAATAGACCAAATTTTTCCTATGGAAATTACGACTTTCTTTTGTACTTGAGAGAATGTGTCAGGTCAATAGTTAATTATCTCTAACATCCTTAGCAGTTTGTTACTTTCCACCATATTGACCCAAACTCTACCTCTCCCATAATCTATTCTTTCTGATCTAATCTACTTATTTCTTAATCGTATCTACCAATTTGTTCTTGTCTATCCACCAAGAAATGGGCCTTCATATCTATTTAGGTTATAAGCCAGGTTTCCCCTAGCCAACAATGTTTTGTTACACACTTTTTTGTTAGTGTTGTGTGTGTACTTGCCGGTATTTAAAAATCAGGAGATGAGGGAGTCACACACAAAAAAATCTAGATTCAGGACTGAATGAAAAGATCTGGAAACATCAGCTTCAGTTAAATTGCAGCTGCCTACTATGTTCATTGCATTTTCTCTTTAGTTTCTTATCAACTATTACTTTATACTGCGTTACATGTTCTCATATGCTTTTTCTGTATGGCCTATTACACATTTAAATTTTTCAAGAATGTCCTACTCTATGCACTTCAAAGGACAAGTAAGTTGTGTTTTGGGATTCTGTTTTACTCCTTTACAATAAACACGATGCATGAAACCATGCAAATTTTACACTTAATATTTAACGTCCAAGGGTGAAAGACTTAATTTTTCCTTTTTTTTAAAGAAAGAATCTCTCTATGTCACCCAGGCTGGAGTGCAGTGGTGCCATCACGGCTCACTACAGCCTCAATCTCCTGGGGCCAAGTAATCCTCCTACTTCACCCTCCTGAGTAGGTGGGACTACAGGTGCACACCATTACTCTGGCTAATGTTTTTATTTTTTGTAAAGACAAGGTCTCGCTATATTGCCTAGGCTGGTCTCGAACTCCTGGGCTGAAGCATTCCTCCCACCTCAGCTTCCCAAAGTGTTGGGTTACGGACATAAGACAATGCACCAGCATAAGACTTAATTTTTCTATAACATAAAATTGCTATCATCAAACAAGTAGTAAGTAACAAAAACTTGCATTCCCCTACCCTTTAACCAAACAAATGATCCCCTCTGGATTCCCACAATATTTTACTTCAGAAAAAACACACGCTAAAGTACTTTGAAAATGCTGCTTTCTCTCACTCTAGCTTGCTTTGGAGGGACATGCAGCTTACCACTACAAGTCCTGTTGTCAGCATTAAGAGAGTAGTGGGCAGGGCATCCACAAACAAAACCCCCAACTGGCACAGCCAAGCAGAGGTGGGAGCAGTGCCCATTGCTGGAAGCACATTCATTCCACCCTGACTGTCGAGATGAGTGAAAGACGAGGATGTCCATCACATAATCCAAATGGCCCTGAATGATGGTGCGGTTTTGGCCACTGGTTTTGTTGGCACGCTCAATGCTGCGTCGGCTCCAGTCCGTCCAGTAGATATAATCTTGGTACTGAGTTAAGCCAAAAGGATGAGGCAAGTCATCTGCTATAACTTCACGGTTAAGTCCTATTTTCAGAAAGGCAGTAGACAGGGGAGAAGCAGAGTGATAAAATATGTGAGAATACAAGTGTCTTGTTGGCAAAAAGAAAAAAAAAAAAAGCCCTAACATATAAAACATTACATTGTAAGCAATTTAAAATAGAAAAATTCATTTAAAAGCAATTCTAAAAGCAGACCAGTACTCTGAATCAATCTATCTTCTGACCCCATGCTTCAAACTTATATTCCTGCTACGAATCACTCAGTTTCCTAAAATTCTTGCAAATGGTCTACTTTAAATGTGGTTTTCTTTTCTCTATATAAGGGTCTACAGTTCATTTTTTCTTCTTGAACTATAAAAGGAAAAGATGGAAATATATATATTTTACTGGTACAAAAGTCATTTCAGGAGTATCTAGGGAGTTATAAATTTCATTACAAGTCCAATAACAATGAAACTTTCAAATAATAAAGAGATGAATCCAAGTACCTGGATCACTATTAATAATAACAAATAGGATACAATTCCAGAATAGAAGAAGAGTGGACACATTCATATGAAGTTGTATTAAAAGTATCTAACCAATGATAAATAGCAGCCACTGATTTTTGCATGGAAAGAATATACTGTCTGTCTGAGTAAAAAGTAGTAAAGCTTACCAAGCATATTTGAAGATTCTATTAAGTTGGTGTCCAGGTCTGTCCAGTAAAGCCTCCTTTTAGCATAATCAATAGTCAGGCCATTTGCCCGCCCCACATTTGGAACTAAAGTAGTGCGTTCACTTCCATCCATTGCAGCTCTGTCTATCTTAGGTTTTCCACCCCATTCAGTCCAATACATAAATCTAAATTCAAAATAATAAATATTTAACATTTCATTTTTTAAATTATCTGGGGGTCATATTCATGCAAAGTAACTAAATAAATTTAAAGAAAACATATAGCAAATCAAGGAAATGGGTAAAACAAAATCATGGCTACAATGCTTTCAATTATTTTGGCACCCTAAACTAAATATTTTTTTCCGTATCCCAAAAAGGAAGTGAGTCAGCTTTCTTTAGTCTTTCCAATGAATTTGTTCCATCCAAACCTAGGAATTGGAAATAAACCAATAGTTTATTGCAGTACTGGCATTTATAAAACTAATATTCAAGAAAACAGCAAAGGTTTAAAGCTCTGGTCTCAGAATCTGGTTCACTTCTGAGTAAAATTTTTTATATATTTTTGAATATTAACTAATTTGAGTTTTTAATATGCTGAACTTACTTTTTGACTTGTGTAATCAACTTTTCCTCAAAATAAGTTGCAGAAGTACATGAAAGACAATTATAAATACTAACCCTTTAACTGAAGTCAAAAGCAAAGCTTGAAAATGTATTTGGTCATATAGCCCAAGGGAGCATACTATATGGTAAGAACAACACATCACCCCTCGATGTGTCCACTGGGCAATGAACACTACACTACTACAACAATCCGTGAAATTTTAGAATAATTATTTTGCTGTTATTTTCCATTTTTGAGTTCTGCACTTTAATCTTACAGTAATTCTACAGTATAGGCTTTTTATAGATGAACAGGCCAAAACACTACAATTAGAACAATTGTGAACAATTTATCTAATGTCTTCAAGCCAGTTACACGACAGAGCTGGAACTAGAACCTAATCCTTGGCCAAATGCCCTTTTCAAGTCAACTAGTGAGGTGCTAGTTTTTGAGACTCTTGAATATTGGAACTGAAAAAGCACTTCACATGCCAGCTCTCACGAAATACTTGAGGACAGATATTCACTCATCAGCCTGTCAGCTGATAGCTGACTTGGTAGCAAAGCATGAACATGCTTTTCTGAAAACTGAAGGTGTCCTGCCTTTATATGCATTTGTCAATTGACAGGCATGTGCACACCATAAAAGCCAAAGAGAAACAACTAAGAGATAAATTTCATACTTGCCAGCAGCAACCAATACCAGAGTCTTTAGTCTCAACTATTAAATTTATCCGTCGGGCAGCTAATGTTTAGAGCAAAGATCACCACAGTATGTCAGTGCTGACTAGATGAATTACTAATCATGGAATCAATGTCATTTCAGTGAAACTATTTTAAGTAGCAAATATAGTAAACATATTTATATGTTCACATTGTTTACTACTATTTCTTTTTTTTTTTTTTTTTCCAAGACGGAGTCTTGCTCTGTCACCCAGGCTGGAGTGCAGTGGCATGATCTCGGCTCACTGCAACCTCCACCTCCCGAATTCAAACAATTCTCCTGCTTCAGCCTCCTGAGTAGCTGGGACTACAGACACATGCCACCATGCCTGGCTACTTTTTTTTTATTTTTAGTAGTTACGGGGTTTCACCATGTTGGCCAGGCTGGTCTCAAACTCCTGACCTTGTGATCCGCCCATGCCTCGGCCTCCCAAAGTGCTGGGATTACAAGCATGAGCCACCACGCCCAGCCTGTTGACTTCTTTTATAAGTGGAATTTTTCTTCAAATTTCAGATTTCTTAGCTGCTGGCTTTAAAAAATGCGCTGACTCTTGTAAAAAGGAACACCCGCCCTTGAAAAACGTCATGTTGTAAACAGTTTAGTCTATCTTGTAATAACAACGCCACTGCCAGTTTAATAATGATCAAACCAAACTATCCATTTTGAATTAATAAATACTCCAAAATAAAGCTTTTTAAACATAGTTTTTTCTTAGCTCACAACATTGTTTCAGTGGGTTTACTTCAATAGGCTTGAAATCTAGTATAACCGGAAAGGAGTGCAAGCAACTATAGATGCATAATACCTGTTGGTATATATATTTAACATATCAATATACTCATCAGTAACATTTGATTATCCATTTCCCTCTTTCCTCACCTAAAGTTAATTATGACAAAAGTAAAATTAGCTAATAATTATTTATTCAAATCAGCAAAATATCAATAGTGTTTTTAAAAGCTCATCTATCATTTAGTTCTTAGATTCCTAAGAAGTATTATTTAAAACATTAAGAATATCATCTATAACTATGCCATGTTCCCCAAAATGTACACTGCAGTTGCAAAGAATGCACATGTAAAGCTGTTTACCCTT
The DNA here is from genome assembly GCF_037993035.2 of Macaca fascicularis. NCBI lineage: Eukaryota > Metazoa > Chordata > Mammalia > Primates > Cercopithecidae > Macaca > Macaca fascicularis. The sequence goes on from NC_088385.1 coordinate 14,925,950, forward strand.
CGGCAGGGTCCAACGCCAGAGCTCTGGGACTATCTAGGTCTTTCCACACCAAAACTTGTCGATGCTGCCCATCCAACTTTGACACCTCGATTCGATTCGTTCCTGTGTCTGCCCAGTACAAGTTCTTCCCAAGCCAGTCTACTGCCATGCCTTCTGGATAATCTAAGCCGAATTCTACCACATGTTCCAGTGCACTGCCATTCATAAAGGCTCTGCTGATGGTCTGTAAAATAACATCAACAACTAAGTCATATGGCATAAGTCAAAACCCAATCCAGAAAGAAGGTTTGGTTTGGTTTTTGTCAGGGGCAAGAGGATCCAGAAGTGACAAGAGGCATACTATTTCCTAATAAAATTCACATAACTTGCAAGTGCAGAAAAATTTGATGTGAATCTCTAATAAATGCAACTTCAAGTTTTACTGCCAACTCAGTGGGGAAATGTTAAAACTCTAAAGAACCAAAAACTTATTCTACTAACAGCAGAATGACTTTACTTTTAAAATTTATCGGTAATCAAGTGGAAAAGCTGTGACCGCAATGCTACAGATCTTAACAAGCAGTCAATTTTCTTTTTTTTTTTTTGAGACGGAGTCTCCCTCTGTCGCCCAGGCTGGAGTGCAGTGGCGCAATCTCCACTCACTGCAAGCTCCACCACCCAGGTTCACGCCATTCTCCTGCCTCAGCCTCCAGTGTAGCTGGGACTACAGGCGCCCGGCTAATTTTTTTGTATTTTTAGTAGAGACTGGATTTCACAGAACAAGTAGTCAATTTTCACAAGGTGCTTAAGATTATGGCAAGTCATCATGCCTACCATATAAATGAATGTAACCATTATACTACCATTATAACTTTGAGCCCCATAAAAGTTTTAAAAATCATAATTCAAACTAATAGATACTACATCTTATTAAGTATTATCCTAAGTACGTTTTGTCCACAGATTTTCTCATTTAATACAACAGTCCTGCAAGTATGGCATTACCTCTATTTTATTTTATTTTTTTGAGAATTAGTCTCATTCTGTCACCCAGGCTGGAGTGCAGTGGCATGATCTCGGCTCACTGCAACCTCTGCCTCCCAGGTTCAAGTGATTCTTGTGCCTCGGTTTCCCGAGTAGCTGGGATTACAGGTGTGCACCACCACACCCAGCTAATTTTTGTATTTTTAGTAGAGACAGGGTTTTGTCATGTTGGCCAGGCTGATCTCAAACTCGTGACCTCAGGTGATCCATATGCCTCAGCCTCTCAAAGTGCTGGGATTACATGCATGAGTCACCACATCCGGCCACCCCCCATTTTCAAGATGAGGAAATTTAGAAGATCACCCAATGCAAACCAATATTTATTTCATTTATTCACTTAATAAATTTAACTGAACACCATTAGAATCCAACTCTGACTCCAACACCCCATGTTTTCGCACATTACAAAAAAGTTTACATGAGTTATCTGAAACAAGCCCAAAACAATCTGGAAGAAGAAAAGATTATTCTTCAGATTTATAGGTCTGGAGCTTCCTCTCTCTGGCTATCCTGGTATTCTTTTCGGTAACTATTCTAGGAAGAAGAAAATAAAGAGTAACTCATTGTCGGCCTTTTCCGCCTCAGTCAGACCCTAAAATTTTGTTTAAAGTAAATCAAGAATTTTTGTTTAAAGTAAATCAATAGCCATTTTATGTGAAGCACACATTTCCTTACTCAGCTAATTGCAGAAAATGTCATTCATCATTTTCAAATGGAAGAAAGTAGAGGAAGACTATGGCTAGGAGAGTTAAAACACTCTGGCAAAGTATCTTATATTAAAAAGCATCTAAATAAAATACTGAACGGGCCTTTCCCTTCACTTAAAAACTTAAGGGTTTTGGCCGGGCACGGTGGCTCACACCTGTAATCCCAGAACTTTGGGAGGACGAAGCGGGCGAATCACGAGGTCAAGAGTTCGAGCAGCCTGGCCAACATGGTGAAACCCCATCTCTACTAAAAATACAAAAATTAGCTGGGCGTCATGGCACACACCTGTAGTCCTAGCTGCTTGGGAGGCTGAAGCAGGAGAATCGCTTGAACCTGGGAGGCAGGGGTTGCAGTGAGCTGAGATCGCACCACTGCACTCCAGCTTGGGTGACAGAGCGAGGCTCCCGTTTCAAAACAAAAAAAAAACTTGAGGGTTTTTCTTGAACTCTGCCTGTCAAGCAATGAGGGAGGTGCGTCACAGCATGAAGATTCAGAAATTCTAGAAGTTCTCCCTTTTAGTCCCTAGCTTTAATATTCCAACTCTTTTGCTAACCTTGAGTGATATATCAGTCCAATAAATTCGGTTGTCTGTCACATCAAAATCCAAAGCAGAAGCTTCTTTGACACCAGTGAGTGGAATAGCCACATTATTATTGTTTGTTTCCAAAGAAATTCGTCTGATGTCTGCTCTCCGTGAAAACAAAAGGAAAGCCTCTGGGACAATGCAGGTCTTCATGTCACTGATGAGTTCAAAGCCAATAGGGCAAGCACAGCGAAGGCCCTGAGGTCTGTAAAGGCAGAGATGGCTGCATCCCCCGTTTTCCTCAGCGCAGGGGTTGGAACCTAAAAGATTAATTATAAAAGGGGCACAGAAGAACACACACATTGACACATTCAACATATTTTCACTTTTAAATTACTTAAGCCTTTGGTTCACAAATGCCTATCTGCTCCCAATCTCAAGTTTCAATTCTAATATCACAAACAAATAATATGCAGATTAATAGGGAGTAAAAGCATGGTGAAGTATTTTCCTTTAATATCCATAGTAAGCTTTAAAATAAGGTATGTTATTCATACTATCAGACTGAATTCTTTGGATGAAGGTGTGCCTGTGCATATGTATTCAGTCCTTCAATTCAAACCTGGGTAGCTAGAGTAGTAAAGTCAACGTTTAAAAGGTCCCTTCTTAGTATAAAAAGAAGGGGGTAAAGAAGATTTCTAAATTGCCTCAAAACATCAATAATTTACACTGCTGACTATCTCCATCTTTTTTCATTCCTGGTTTCCGTTTCTAAGAAAGCTTTGGAGTTACTTACCAATCACTCGATGAACATTTGTGGCCTTTAGGCCCATGAGGTCAGGCAGCTGATCTATGATCACTTCCCTCTCTGCACTTCGTTTATGTACTCTTTCAATGCTACGCCTCTGCCAGTCAGTCCAGTAAACGTAGTCACCCAACAAAGTAAATCCAAATATGTGAGGAATTTTGTCTTCCACTAGTACTCGTCTCCCAGTGCCATCAGTATTCATAACCTTCAGGTTTAAATTCAAAAGAGAAGAGGATGAACCATGTATTTATTCTTCATGCAAAAATAACAAATCCAACTGCCTGTTGTATAAAAATCCAAGAGTCATCTTGGTATTCCTATTACAATGATTTCTCAAAATTACGTGATGATTTCATAAGAATGATTTCAAATATTCCATATAAGCCTCTATTTGACCACTTTTCCCCCCAATCTCATATTATTCGTCCTTCTAAAAATTCTGTCAACTTTAGATTATGCAACTCTTCTATTAAATGACTGTGGCAAAATTAAAAATACAGTATCATCACCTTAAGTTTGCACATTTATTTTCAAATTATAATGTACCTTCACATACATTGTTTTATCTTATGTTTTGTTTTATAACATATTTTATTTTATCCTGAGAGCTTTGCCTGTGGAAACTGAGATTCATGTAAGGTCACAGAGCTTGTAAACACAGTTGATGTCTTTTTCAGGACTCTTTCCACTTAGCGTGCTTTTTATTTTGTTGTTATTGTCAGTAACAACAACCAACAGATAAAACGGATCTCAATAATTATCTCTCATTCCTGAGATTATAATCACAAAAGTCTATCTGGATTATATGACACCCTCTCTGCATCTAAGTTTCAAGAAACTAGGATGTAACTTCTCTTTCCAACTACCTAATAGTAACATTATTAAATTCACTCTGGCATTCATATTGCATTCACAGTGCATTCACCATGCACTACTCAGTGTTGACTTAACTTGGGATACCTTTATTGACATAATATAACTAATATTTGCATGTAAGATTATATCTGATACTTTTTTGCAGGGTAGAAGCAGATATTGTTCACACGTACATGTTTTTAGTATGAAATAACATTTCTAAAGGCTAATTTGCCCAGCACACAGGCCCCTTTAAGTGGCAGAAATGGTCTCAGGTAGGGACTTGAACAATGGGACTCTGGAAGGCTTGCTCCATCTTTCAGAACAGAACAAGATCTTCTCAGTTTCTACTGCAGCATTTCCAACTGCATTTCCAGGAACATGTACTGCTACCTCATCTAAAATGTCATATACTTAACTGTACTGCTACCTCATCTAAAATGTCATATACTTAACAGTGAACCTATGTTCTGCATTAGGGACAGTTCAATCAGTCTATCAGGGAGCACCCAACACAGAGTGATAAATATTCTGTATTATACAACACTAAAATATAACTTTCTTCCAAGTTTGTGGTATGTTAAAATATGCCTGACTTGGTTTTATTCTCAGATTTAGTTCTATCTTATTTTGCATTATCTTACATGTAATAAATTACACTAATTTTGCTGATCTTTACATTCAAATGTTGGCCTTCCTATTAAAATTTGCTGGTGTAAAAGCATAAACTAGATGTCCAATATTAAACTTTTAAAGAATAACACTTATATTTCTACTTCAAAACTATTACAGGATCAACTAACAAAATCTTTTCTGTTTCAGCTATATCACTTTACAACATTTTTGTTTATTTTGATAAACAGCTTAAACAAAAGATGGATGATTAAGTATGAATTAGGAAAATGGGACTGGGTATGGTGGCTCATGCCTATAATTCCAGCACTTTGGAAGGCCAAGGCAGGAGGATCACTGAAGCCCAGGAGTTCAAGACCAGCCTGGACAAAATGGCAAGGCCCTGTCTCTACAAAAAATACCAAAAAATTAGTCAGGTATGGTGGGATAAGCCTGTAGTCCTAGCTACTCAGGAGGCTGAGGCAGGCAGATCGCTTGAGCCCAGGAGTTTGAGGCTCCGGTGAGCTATAATCAAGCCACTGCACTCCAGCCTAAGTAACTCCAGCCTAGGAAAAAAATTTTAAAAAAGAAAGAAAATAGGTAAGAATTAAATTAAAAATCATTGTGAGAAAAATAATAAATACCACAATTCCAAGACCTTTTTAGTAAACATAATTCTGTGTCTATTTACCAGTTTCCCTTCATTCTTCTATTCTCTAAAAAATTTCTCATGATCAGCAAGTAATACTGTGGCAGAAACAGATTCAAATATAAGCTTTATCACTCAGTGGGTACCCTTAAGCAAGTTCTCGCAAATAAAATAGGGACAGCGGGCTAGGCACGGTGGCTCATGTCTGTAATCCCAGCACTTTGGGAGGCTGAGATGGGCGGACCACGAGGTCAAGAGATGGAGACCATCCTGGCCAACATGGTGAAACCCTGTCTCTACTAAAATACAAAAAATTAGCTGGGCGTGGTGGCGCACACCTGTAGTCCCAGCCACTAGGTAGGCTGAGGCAGGAGAATCGCTTGAACCCAGGAGGCTGAGGCTGCAGTGAGCAGAGATCGTGCCACTGTACTCCAACCTGGCAACAGAGCGAGACTCTGTCTCAAAAAAAAAAAAAAATAGGGACAGCGCCACTGCCATCACTGAATTAATTAAGGATCAAATAAAATAATGCTAAATATATAGCACAGTATTAGGTGCACTACCTGGCAAACACTGGTTCCTGCCCTTTAAAATCATTTTATTAAAATGCTTTAGTTCCTAAATGTAAACAGCTACATGATTGTATTTAATTATTTAATGTAGTGCTTCAAAATAAAAATACGTAAATATAAAAGAATACATGAAAATAAAAGACCAAAACAACCACTCACTGTTAAACTGGAGACAAAAACCAAGAGACCTTTATCCTGAAACCAGTAGGAAACTACACAGCTACAGCCTCCCATTTCCTACTCCCATTTTTATTGTTTACTTTTGCTAGTTAGATATAAAGTAACTAAAACAGTAAACAAAAAAAAGCAAATATTTGACAATTTCATACGAGTACACTTTTGCTGCTCTACCAGACCCCTAATTCACTTCCCCGCAAATCAAACAATATTAGTAAAGACATCCAGTAAATGCAAATCACCATGATAGACATGATGAATGCTGAGAAGTTTGAACAGGGCCTCTTCTAGCTAAGGTATTACAATCTAACTGGGGAGGTAAACGATATTTACACTAAAATTACACAAATATCCCCTCTCTGTAAGTAATCAGGAAAAACTTCAGGAAATAATAGGCGTTGAAATTCATCTTGAAGAATTAGAATTTTGACAAAGAGAAAGAGAAAAAGATTTTCTAGAATAAAAGAAATAACATGAGTAAAAAACAGTATAAAACAGTAGACAGAATTTTAATAATATACTTTATTTAATCTAACAAATCCAAAATTCTTTTCTCTCAACATGTAATCAATATTAAAATTTTGTTAATGACATCTATGGTTTTTTTTTTCTTTATACTAGGTCTTCTTAGTATGTGTTTTACAATTAAAGTACATCCCAATTCAACCTAGGCACATTTTAAGTTCTGCAGAGCCACATGTAATTAGTGGCTACATATTGCACTGTGCTGGATTAGAGTCTTCAGACTGGTTACTATATACATCATATAAGAAAATTAACTGGCTCCTTTTTTAGTTTACATCACTGTCCCCTCTATACCTGTCACCTTCAGGCTTACCTCAGATTGATCAGGCTCAGTAAAGCTTCAAACAAATGTCTTTTATTTGGTCCTTCTTTCCTCCCAGCTATATACTATTTAATTCTAATATGAAGTTGAAATTATTTCAGACACACACACACACACACACACACACGTCTTTGACGGAAAAATAAAAACAAACTACTTTTTTTCTTCTTGCCACATTTGCAAGTTTACATATAAAACATTAGCTAAGAGGTTAGAAGGAGCGACAAAGACCTGATTCTTTCATTTCTTTTAGGCTATGTCAAAAAGGAAGTATCAAGACCATAGATATATTATTAGAAAACCCATTTCTGCCATCTCCTTAATCCTCCCACTTAAGACATACTACAGTCTAGATCAGCCATGTACTAACAATGGTTAAAACTAGGTAGTGCATGGTCATCTCTACTCTGCTTTCTATACTCTGACATTTTCCATAATTTTTGAAAAATGAAGAGAAAAAGCTAAGGAGCAAGCCCAAGGACACACAAATAATAATGATGATGATAACTGCTGTTATTAACAAATGCTCTTATCAGCCAGGCGCGGTGGCTCACGCCTATAATCCCAGCACTTTGGGAGGCCAAGGCGGGCAGATCACGAGGTCAGGAGATCGAGACCATCCTGGCTAACATGGTGAAACCCCGTCTCTACTAAAAACACACACAAAAAAATTAGCCGGGTGTCGTGGCAGGCGCCTGTAGTCCCAGGACTACTCCTGACTACTCGGGAGGCTGAGGCAGAAGAATGGCGTGAACCCGGGAGGCGGAGCTTGCAGTGAGCCAATCTCGCCCCACTGCACTCCAGCCTGGGCGACAGAGTGAGACTCAGTCTCAAAATAAAAAATTAAATTAAATTAAATTAAATTAAACACTATTATCGTTTTTGTTAATATGATATAGAAAGGAATTATAAGGATCCTCTGAAAAGATTAAGGGATCACCAGCTAAAACAATATCTGACTGTGAGACTTTGAATCTAAACACACAGATAATGTATTTTCCTTCACACAAAGTCCAATTTCTGAAATGTTTCCTTCCATTACTTTTGTAGAGGTGACACTATTAGAAAACTGACTTCTCCACTAAGTATTTTTCATGTACCAGCCACACAATCTTTTTCTACTAGGCACAAGTTACCATAGTGAAATAAGAACATGTTGCTCTGTCTTAAAGAAATCACTATTCCATTTCTCATATTCCTGTAAAAGTTTTGGACAGGTTACTAGTTCTATAAACACAGTTTAAGCCCCTTATGTTTAAAATAACACAAATCCTGGCAAAAGCTTGTTTGTATATTCTGAACCCAGAACAAATGAACCACTTTAGGCAATTCCAAAAGATTACACTTATGCTTTAAAAACTGTGCCAATGTTAATTAAATCTGGCAACTCTTAAGGGTTTACTTCACTGTATTACCTCAGAGTGGTTTAATTAGTTAAACTGAAATTAGGCTTCTGTCACTTCTAAAATCTAACTCCAAATCTGAACCAGAGTCTCCAGTGGTTTCAGCTGCTTTGACCACACTGTGGCATTGGTTTAACATTCTGAAATATTCTAAACCACACTGAGAATATAGGCTACAAGAGGAAATAGACGTGGGTTAACCATAACATTATCTGCACAAAGAAGAGGTAATGGCAAATCTTCTACAGACATCACATCCAGTCTTTGAATCATTTCATCAGCTCATTAAATGTCAAGACAGGATTGCCCATGCAATCTTGGAATGCAGCCAGTCTACTACCAAAATTGCTGCTATGCAACTTCACTTGACAAGACAAGTTCAAGGAATAGATGCAGGAGGACAACCAAGCACCCACCATAAAATGTGCTAGAGTGGGAATGCTATAAAGTTCTAGAAGAGAAACTCAAATTATGCCCAAAATGAACCATCCTCTTCTAATGTTCCAGACAATATCCAAAACAAGCAGTTAATTAAAAGCTTACACGTAAGAGAGACAGATATGACTGAGGGTTGGGGAGTATATTTTTTCTGATACAACTTCATAGAACATAAAATATAATTTCACATAAAAGGGATTTTAAAACATAGAATATTTATCCACGGAAACAACATTTCAATCATGCCAAATCTCACTGAGGTGACAAGTATAAAGAAATGCTTTGGACCCACTAGGTGCAGTAAAGGGACACCATGCACCTGTTTAAGAGAGAGGTAGGGGCAATTACAGTGCTATATTCAAAGCCTTTTAAACTATTTCAAGATACATTATGTCTGAGTACATATAAGTGATTTTAAATATGAAAAGAATTAAAGTATCATAGTTACTCCGGGTAGTTATATAATATTTTTTGCATTTAATATTAAACATTTGCAACTACTATGCTCTTTTTCTGTTAGAGCTAAAAATTACTACTGTGACCAAAGCTTTCTAAAACCTGAATTACTCCAGGAAATGAAAAAATTGAGAACAGAGTTCCAGATGAAGGCATGATGATGATGAATGTCAACATCCTGGTCAATTATACTCAACTGCTTCATAAGACACTTCTGAAAGCCTCACTGTCCTGAGGCCCCAAAAACCTAATAGGGAAAAGATTAACATGTCAACAAGGGAAAACCGCCCTCTTTGCTTTCATTCTTTTTAAGCACAGCTAAAATAAATTCTTTTGTTTTTTGGGCGACGGGGTCTTGCTCTGTTGCCCAAGCTAGAGTTCAGTGGCACGATCTCAGCTCACTGCAACCTCTGCCTCCCAGACTCAAGTGATCCTCCCACCTCAGCCTCCAGAGTAGCTGGGACTATAGTTGCATACCACCATGCCTGGCTAATTTTTGCATTTTTTTGTAGAGACGAGGTTTTGCCATGTTGCCCAGGCTGGTCTCAAACTCCTGGGCTCAAGTGATCTTCCCACTTCAGCCTCCCAAGTAGCTGGGACTCCAGGAGTGCACTACCATGCCCAACTAATTTTTATTTTCTGTAGAGCCAGGTATCTCATTGTGTTACCCAGGCTGGTTTCAAACTCCTAGCCTCAAGGGATCCTCCTACCTCAACCCTCCCAAAGTGCTGGGATTACAAGTGTGAGCCACTGTGCCCAATAATCAACTGGCAATTTTCAAATAGGAGTTCACAAATTTATTGTTATGCGATGTACCCCAGACACAAAATAACACAACAGGACAGCACCATGTTTACAACTCAATGAACATAAATCCAAAATCCAGGTGCTCTGCTGAGTTGAGCAATCTAATGATGGAGTTTATCAATATAATTCTTCCGTGATATGTTATGAAGATTTGGGGAGAAATATATATCCACACTAACATACAGTACATATTGTGTGGTAAAGTAGCACATATGGGCAAATATTCAGGTATTTAAATTAATTATTTTAAATATTTCTCAAACTGAAAGTATAATCAATCTTTCTTTTTTTTTTTAAAGCAGAGCTCTGGCTCTGTTGTCCATGCTGGAGTGCAGTGGCCTGATCTCAGCTCACTGCAACCTCCACCTCCTGTGTTCAAATGATTCTTGTGTCTCAGCCTCCTAAATAGCTGGGATTACAGGCACATGCCACCAGGTTGGGCTAATTTTTGTATTTTTAGTAGAGACGGGGTTTCACCATGTTGGCCAGGCTGGTCTCCAACTCCTGGCCTCAAGTGATCAGCACACATCAGTCTCCCAAAGTGCTGGATTACAGTCGTGAGCCACCGTGACCAGCCTCAAACTGAAGGTATAATCAATTTTAATGTTATAAATTGGCAAAGATTCAAAAGTACTTGTTGATACTTGTCATATTATCAGAACAGCCTCATCTCAACAATAGATTTTTTATTATAATTTCTTAAGGAGGAATTAATCTCACAAACCAACAGTAAAAAAAATTATCAACAAGTTCCTATATGTTTTTAACAATTCAAAGGCTAAGATACCAAACAAAGAAATTCCTTTAAAAAAGAAGTTTGAATACTTGGGAAACAAACTTCCTTATTAGGGTATTGATGAAATAAAGGAAGTTATCATAGGAAAATGTAGCCCTGCAATTTCAGGCTTAGAATATGAAACAGAACATTCACCAAATGCCAAGTTTTCAGTACACATTATACAAAATAATACCTTCTTTATTCAAAATTTCTTGGTACTAAAGGTTCTAATAATCTTCGTTTCTGTTTCCCAACAAAGTTGTGCCAGGTAAAATTAGGTTTGTACAAAACTAGCTATGGACATTGTATCCTCTTAAAGTAGGGAAGCTTACTCTAAGATTTAAAGCAAATACACATGTTCTTAAAGCACACAGGAAAATCTTTTTACCTATACTATCAGGTGTTGCTGCATTGTCAGTAGAAACTCAGAAATGAAAGTGGGGAGGAGAAACCAAAATAAAAAGTATACAATGAAAAAACAGGTCAGGCACCATGGCTCACGCCTATAATCTCAACACTTTGGGAGGCCGAGGTGGGTGGATCATTTGAGGTCAGGAGTTCGAGGCCAGCCTGGCCAACATGGAGAAACCCCGTCTCTACTTAAAATACAAAAAGTAGCCAGGCATGGTGGCATGGGCCTGTAATCCCAGCTACTCGGGAGGGTGAGGCAGGGGTATCACTTGAGCCTAGGAGGCAGAGGTTGCAGTGAGCTGAGATCACGCCACTGTACTGCAGCCTGGGCGACGGAGTGAGACCAAGTCTCAAAAAAAAAAAAAAAAAAAAAAAAAGGCCGGGTGCAGTGGCTCACGCCTGTAATCCCAGTGCTTTGGGAAGCCGAGGCAGGTGGCTCACCAGCCTGGCTAACACGGTGAAACCCCATCTGTACTAAAAATACAAAAACTTAGCCAGGAATGGTGGCAGACGCCGGTAGTCCCAGCTACTTGGGAGGCTGAGGCAGGAAAATGGCGTGAACCCGGGAGGCGGAGCTTGCATGAAGTGAGCTGAGATCGCACCACTGCACTCCAGCCTGGGCAAAATAGTGAGACTCCATCTCAAAATAAATAAATAAATAAATAAATAAGAAAAAGAAAAAAGAAACTGTGAAAAAAATTTAGCTACGACAACACTACTGTTTTCAATAAAACCAAAGATTAGAAACGTTGATTTTTGTCAATCAGTTAAATGGGTACACAACAAGAAAAGTAACCTCAAGAAAATATAAGCTAATAGTACATTCTGAATTTTACACCATGGCAAAAATGCTTTAAACCTATAAATGATCAGTGACATCTCTTTGCTATTAGTAAGAAGTACTACAGGCCCTCAGTGCAACAGACGTTTTCAGCAGTAAAACCTGACCCCCCCAAAAAAAGGAAATGCTGTTAAGACAATGTTGTTCTGCCTCCTGCAGGGTCATATAAAATCGAAATAAAGGCTTTTGATCTTTCCCCTATCAAAAACATGAAAATTATTCTTTCTGCTAATGCTTTAGTACTTATTATGGGAAGGCCCCACAACAATATAGTAAAAATCGGGAGGCGGGGAGGGGGTGGTGGCAGAAGTACAGTGTAGACAAGTAAACTAGGTTTGTCCACAAAAGGCAATGAAGTCATTTCAGCATAATGAAGAAGAGACATAAACAAGTACTAGCAAGCACCTTTTAAATAACACCTACAGATAGGTGGCCACTATCACCTGACAAGTAGGGAAAACAGACATACCCTCACATATATGTTATTCTACTAAAGCAGGAGCCAAATACCACAACCATTTTTTTAAAAACATGTGACATCATTAGCAATGCCCTATGCTCAATCCCTCCTTCCAGAAGCTTAGGTTAAATCTAGTCATTCTTTCTACAACTCTGTATAACATAAAAACACATCTAATACCTAGAATTCCCCATTCCTTCTCCCTGGTTTCCCTAATGTAGCCAGCATCTGGGCACATCGCCACTTACAAAAGAGGAAGTGAGAAGCTGATCTAAAGAATTTCCACTAAGTGAGCAGGTAGCATAAATGAGTGAACACAATGAGACTTTCCCATGAGATCCACCACTCAAGACAAAATAGGTTTACTATGTCTTACCTTGCTACATAATAATTTACCAAATAATTATCTTTTCTTTCCAAATGTCCTATAAACACATATACAACAGTGTGATCCCAAACAGACTCTTTTTTTTGAGACGGAGTCTTGCATCTTGTCTCCCAGGCTGGAGTGCAATGGCATGATCTTGGCTCACTGCAACTTCCGCCTGCAGGGTTCAAGCGATTCTCCTGCCTCAGTCTCCTGAGTAGCTGGGATTACAGGTGCCCGCCACCATGCCCAGCTAATTTTTGTATTTTTACTAGAGACAGGGTTTTGCCATGTTGGCCAGGCTGGTCTCGAACTCCTGACCTCGTGATCCACCCGCCTCAGCCTCCCAAAGTATTGGGAATACAGGCGTGAGCCACCGCGCCTGGCCAACCAGACTCTTAAGTCTTTCAGAAGAGACCAGGGTTAACATAACCATAATTTGATACTCTCTTATAGTCCCAGCGAAAAGCAGCTTTCATTTTTAGGCATGACAAAAGCTAAGAAGCTTTCTAAGGAAAATGGGACTAGAAGGGACAATGTCACCCAGACTAGGGTTAGATCAGTATCTAGGATCAGCTGCCACTAACAAAAGGCTAGCAAATACACTTCTTGGAAAAAGAGGGATTTTAAAAATTACATATCTTTCTAAAAGTTTTCAAGTTCAGTATTATCAAGTCAAGGGAGATGAAAAGCTGGTAGAAGCAGTTGCTCCTAGAATCACTACTAGTCTCAGGATGGGAAACCCCAGTTTTTCTCCCCCAGTTATGCAAGACTAATTTAGACGAAGAGCTGCACTCTTTCTTTAGTTTGCCAAGTATCAGATTTTACATCAACATAAGAAGGGAATAAATAACTATATGCTGTCTTTATTTCCTAGATGTGCCTATGTAAATAAAATGGCAAAGGCTCTGATGTCCTAACAGTGAAAACTCATCAGAATCTCCAGGGGAAATTATAAAGGGAGGTCTTCATGTATACAGAAGTAAATTTACCACAAACATCAATCTACAAAAAGGGGATAAAAATCAAACAACAGTTGTGTTCCAGCAAACCTAGAAGGAGAAAGATGGATCTAAAAACAAGATTTATGGGTGACAGAGCCTTTGCAGATTAAAAGAATGAATGAATGAAGGAACAAATGAACGAATGAATGAACGAATGAAAAAAAATTAAAAACAGGTTTACGGATGCTGGTACCATACAGGGAAGAAGGAAAGAAAGGCTGAAGGAGCCAATGACGCCACTATGTGTGTGTGTGTGTATGTATACATATATGAGCATAGCTCAAGAAAACACAACAAAGTGGCCAGAAAAGGAATTCTAATTTTAAAATCTACTGCACTCACTACAAACTAGGAAAACACATCCTATTTATTCAATGTTATATATTGTTATATAAAGTGTATTAATTTTTATTCTTAAAGACAGTCACTCAAAACTCCATAAATTGTGATGTCGTTATCTGAATCCCTTCTGAACTATTTGTTATTCTGAATAAATTTCTGTATCTAAAGTATTATACCTAAAGTGGGAAAAATGAGGCTTGACATATTTCCCAGTAAGAAACAAATGATTTTATTTTCAGGCTAATCAGTCAGTTATAACAGGCTAAGATGGGCAAAACCAAATATGGAATTTTAAAAACCTTGTGTGATAATAAATTGAATGCATTCCTTACGTAAATTTTCTTGCAGATATTCTTCTAAAATATACGGGCTTTAAACTGTTTTCCTAAGCATACTCATACCTATACACTCATGTATAGTTCATAATCCACAGGTGTGGACTAGATGGGATTAGGTAGGCAATCTATATTCAAGCAGACCAAAATGAAGCTAAAAGCCTGTCTGAAACATGAACTCATAACCTCTGTCTCATTAGCAATGCACTCCAACTGTTAAAAGATTCAAACATCAACTTGGATTTGAAAAGAGTGGGAGGCAGTGAAATACTAACAGGGAGAAAATTTATGGAGTCTATGCAAAAGTTTCTATTAATGAAAACCAGCTGCAAGAACAACAGATGCCGCTTTCAGTATTTGAACCTGGTGGAATACTAACGGGTTTCTTCTATTCCAAGTTTCCATTTTGGAAGCAAGGCCCTTGAAGTCATTATTCCCTCAGAATCATAGGTACTCTACAGAATACCTTTCTAAAACAACTGTTCTAGAGTCTGAATTTTCTGTCCATTAGATGTGTACAGTGTCTCTCTGAAGAGTCATTTAAAGCCATCCTTGTATGAGAAGTTTCCCCCAAAGGAAAATTGAGATCCTAACTCTGTTTTATCTATGCGATCCATAAGACCTGTAGCAAAGTCTAATTCGAAGTTGTTAATTTTAGACTTAACACCAATATCAGAGATATATGCCACTAACAAAACATTCTGATAAAATATTAATCACTGATTATTTTCACCATAATCTATTTGATTGCCACAAACTTAATTCTACCACTTGGTAAATATTTTTTTGCCAACCATTGGTTAATTAGTCTTGCTCCCACACAGCCCATAAATCAATTTTAAAATTGTTTGCATGTAATCAGCATATTATTTAACATATTCTACCATCCACCCCAACACCAGTAACAGCAATAAAAGATATATATATACACACACACACGCACACACACACACGCATACATATGGACTTTGTTTTCCTAACCTAGGACAGCCAGTTCTTCCAGTATAGAGCTTACATAATTTTGGTTTGCAGAAATTACCCCTAGGAAATTCAGGCAGTGGCTTTACCCAAAATGACGAAAATCACTTATATAACCTTTTAAGACTAGAAACTGATCAACAGCCATTTCTCATACCAATACATTTCTCTATACCAGGATTATGTGGAAGAGAATATATTATCCCTAGAATCATGAAGGTTGAGTAAAATTTCTGTAAAACGTACCTTTGGCACCCCAGACAACTGTTAAGAAGAAAGAATATCTGTACTCAAATTATTATACTGTCAACTCAAAACCCATTATAAAAGTGGCTTGAAAATGAAAAAGCAAAAAACAAACCTCAATCTTGTCTGTTTTGGCATCTCCCCAGTATATTTTGCCTTCATCATAATCCAAGGCTAAACCATTTGGCCATCCAAGAGAAGTGTTAACCAATACTACACGGTCAGAACCATCCAGAGCTGCTCGCTCAATTTTCGGAATTTCTCCCCAGTCAGTCCAATACATGTACCTATAGAAGTATACAGACAATGAGCTAAAAATAGATAATAAAATGTAACTTTCAGATATTCTAAAGGTGAGATCCACCCCTCCTATTACACTGGTATCATCAGTTAATGGCATAGAAGGGAAAAAAAAGCATATGAAGAGTGTGTTTAAGACATTTATCACTTTGGGAGGCCGAGACGGGCGGATCACGAGGTCAGGAGATCGAGACCATCCTGGCTAACACAATGAAACCCCGTCTCCACTAAAAATACAAAAAAAAATTAGCCGGGCGTGGTGGCGGCGCCTGTAGTCCCAGCTACTCGGGAGGCTGAGGCAGGAGAATGGCGGGAACCCGGGAGGCGGAGCTTGCAGTGAGCCGAGATCGCGCCACTGCACTCCAGCCTGGGCGACAGAGCGAGACTCCGCCTCAAAAAAAAAAAAAAAAAAAAAAAAAAAAGACATTTATCACAGCAGTAGATAAGATTGTGGGAAATTTCCAGATCAAACAGCGTGTTCTAGAGCCAATCCTGAAAATGCCTCCCAATAATGAGATTACAGTTTTACTTCTTTTTTTAAAAAAAACATTGTGTGCCCTTTTCCATGAACTTTCTCTCTTTTCCTTGGTGGCTTGTCATCTCTGGCACAAAAGGCTTATCCCAGCAGTATTAGTCAGATGGCAAACTGAATTCTCAAAATAACTGTTTCTTGCCGCAGTGCTAAGTGATTCTTATGGCTCCTGGATGTTTAAATGGCTCTAAGGCATTGGTACATACTGAGGTGTAATTTGTCACTATGCTCATCCTCAGAATAAATCTCATAGTAATAATAAAATTGTTGAGTATGTAAAAAGTTGTACTTCCCTGGACTATGATCCGGGTGGCATGGTAAAACGAAACAAACAAACAAACAACAACAAACTAGAAGTCAAGCTGCATGGGCAGACAAAGTTTTGGAAATCAAGTTATTCATGTATTTAGGGAAATAAAAGTAAGCTATATTCTTACTATAAAGTACTGAAAATGGAATTAAAGCTTCTACGGGAAGGGAAAGAGTTCTGAAAACAATTTCTTTCCACATTTTTCATGGTAATGATGCAATCCGAGCAAAATCTGCAGACAACACCCAAAGTCAGCAAACATGGACTTAATTTAGAAAGAAAAAATATCTAAGACATCCAATGCAAAAAACTAGCAATTTTTAAACTTGAGATTGTATTCCAATCACCATACCCTAAAAATAGACAGTCATTAAAGAGCTGTTTACTGGAAACCTATATATATATATGTATGTCATGTTTTATATATATATGTCATGTTATCTTAGTCAATGTTTTTAGGAACCTGTGTAAAGCAGAAACACCACACAGAATTTGCTATCAGTAGAGCTTCTTACCCAACCATAGGATCTAACACAATAGCCCGGGGTTCCTCTAAGTCCTCTGAAATCAAGATCTTCCTCATGGTCCCATTGAGCCTTGTCACTTCTATTCGATCAGTGCCAGTGTCCGTCCAATAAAGATTTCGTGCAACCCAGTCCACAGCAATACCATCAGGATGGGCAATTTGAGCAGTGACCACAAACTGACTGCCAGATCCATCTATAAATGAACGGCGTATGGCCCTCACTTCATCATCAGTCCAGTAGATGTAGCCTTCCACAGGATCATAATCTATGGCAATGGCATGACGGATGTCTTCTAACTGCAGAACAATGTCTGTAAAATCTGGTGTATCCAAAGAAATGCGTCTCAAGTCTGTCCTTCGAGCTAAAAGCAATAATTCTGTGGCACCTAGAACAACAAAGTGAAATGAAGAATAGTTTGAAACCGAGAGGTAAAATTTACCTGCTCTAGATAAAGAATCAACAACTGAAAAATAAATATAAAATTAATATAAAATATACATAAATTAACACAAAAGGATATATGAGCTCTCTTTACAGTGGAAATGGAAAGTAATACAGTGAAATAGGAAGAATCTACTCTGAAGTCAAACTGTTTAATGGCTAACTCTCCAAATTAAGTTCTGATACACTCTATGGTTTCACTGGAATTAATCCAGCCAGTTAAAAGTACAATGAATAATGACTATGTAATGACTAAGAAGCTAAGTAGCTGAGTATTAAAGGAGAAGGAGATGTAGGATATAGATCCTTTGTTCAAGAAGCATTTTTTAAAAAAAGATAAAGAAATTTAGGACAAGAATCTTTGTGGTTTACAGGAACGTTCTAAAATTGGATCATGGTGATAACTGTATAACTCTGTCAATTTACTAAAAAGTCACTGAATTGTACAATTTAAAAAATGGATGGATTTTATATGGTATATAAGTTACATCTCAGTAAAGCTGTCTTAACAAAGAGAAATACAGGGCAATACCTCACAGAATTGAGGACAAAGCAAGCTATGGAGAAGCAAACAGCTGCAGTAGGGGGAAGGAACCAGATAAACATAACACAGTGGTTAAGAGTTGTGGATCCAATATAATTTGATTCAAGAAGCTACACAAACATTGGGAAAATATCTAATCCCTCTAAGCCTAGTTTCTTCATCTATACCTTGTAAGGCTGCTGTAAGGATTAAAGGAGATAAATCTAAAACTCAGGAAGGTACTGAACATGTAAGTACTCAAGAAATATTAACTAATACTTACCAACAGTATTAAAAAATAAAGACTTTGAGATTTTTATTTTACTGAATTTTAAATTAGGTTTATTTACGAACTGTTTTAAGCCCAAGCCCCAAATATTTAACCACATAACTAAGAATGAGGATACTGAGCTCAATTTTTTTTTCATTTTAAATGTTCAAGTAAACCACCAGCAAAAAATCATCTAACTATAAGAAGCTAATAAAAGACAGTAAGCAAATTGACAACTGAAAGAACAAGAAAAGATTCCCAGCTAAATAAATGAGTCCAAAACAAAATACTGGCATATAAACTTCAAGAATCAACCTGCAATTACAAGTTAAAAAACTGAGAAGAGGAGTGAAGCCTCTCAATATCGGCTCTTTCACTCTAGAGCTAATTATAAATGAATCCAACTTGAAGAAAATACAGCCCAAATGCCACTGCAGGAACCAAGTAGGAATAACTTTGTACAATTCACTGCCCCAGCTAACAGCCAAAAGGAGCTAGCCCAGAACTTCACAAAGAAGTCATAGAGCTGTTAATTTGAGCAAGGTGATCAAAACATAACAGTTAACTTAAGACTACTACATGCCAAATGCACATATGAAATTCAAAACTGGTTAAATATGTACACTTGCACTGCTGTGAGGGAGCAGATAGGCCATTATTGCTAAAATAAATCCTCTGTTTTAAAGTCAGGCTACATTTTTAAAGAAAAAAGCAACATTACAAAAACCTTTTGTTTTAAATTGAAACCAAATTGTTGTCTGCCATGGAAACCATTTGACAAGAGTCAGCCAGCTTCACCTTTTACTATGAGGGTAATTTATCAATGCCAAGTCATAACAAACATCCTGTACACAGACTCAATTCCATCTCTCTGACTCCCTGGCCCCCTTGCCAGGGACTCTAACACACTCCAAAACACAGGCTTCTGCTTTTCAGAGTTAGATAAAGAAGCCACAGCTAAATAAAACAATTTTCTTACCAGGTCTTGCTGGTTGCTAGAGAACCAGATGGTGATCCATAGGGGTGATAATGAAGAATAACATTCTCATTAAGAAGAAAAACAGAAGAACTGGTGTTCTTCCAAACTGGAAGTCCCTTAAAATGTCCTAAATCAGTATACTTTCTCCAACATGCCCTCTCTCTATAGGGAATTAAGAGTAAGGAGAAGAGGCAAAGTGTGTTTCTTAAGTATAAAAAGAAGTTGTTTTAAACAGTACAACATGGATTTTTTTTTCTAGCTCTGAAAGAATCTCTCTGTTGTTAAAAAGCAATTTAAAATGTCCTTAAATAATTTGTTATAAAATATATCTCATGATATTCTTTGTAGCTAAAAGTTTAATAAACATACTTTCTTTCACAGGTTCTTGATTCACAAATGCTACCTGTTAACAATATATTCTTTATGAGAATACTTATTTCCATAAGTATCAACTGTGATATCAATGACTATGAGATTGACAGAAAACATACAAGTAACTTTTTTCAAAAATGTGTTATTTAAAACACTAAAGTAATTTTAAAAATAGCATTCAAGTGATACCACAGAACAAAACACTCCTATTCTATAACCATGTGTGAAATTAAGTGACTGGTCTCCCAAAGCAGTATAACCTAGAGAGCTGATTATAGAGAAAACAAATCATAAAGAATTCCAATAGTTATAAAGTTTTTCATTTTGGATAATATCTTCTTACCATCTTTGCAGGTTTTTCCATTCTCCAGGAGTTTGACCCCAGTGGGGCAAGCACACTGATAAAAAGGCTTGACTGGAGACATCAAACACAAATGGGAACAACCCCCATTGTCAATTCCACATGGATTTGTGGCTGTCAAATATAAATCACATTGATTAATACCAATGATTACTAAGTACACAAAGGTTAACAACCATAACATGAACAACTGTGATAAGCCAAAATTATTACCAAATGTCATGCAGGTGCTTGACTATCAAACCATCTGCAAAGATGGGAATTAATCAGTGTGAATTTACTTAGTATTTTGTATTCAAAGAGGAATACACAAGAAGTAAAGCAGGAGATCCCCGCACTAAAAGAGGTTACAATTCAGTCAGTTAAACAAAATTAACAAAAAGCAAAACTAAAAAAAAAAAAAAAAAACCAATAAAACTAAGTGCTATTTTGCACATTATAGACAATAAGTATAGAGTCATATGGGAAAAAACCCACTGAGGTTTAAAGAATTGAAGAGCTTTGTGGAGTATATATAGCACAGGAGCCTTCAAGGATAGGATGGATAAATAAGAGGACATTTCAAGTATGGTAAAGCTATCTGAATAAAACTTTAGGGACTACAAACTGAGTAAGATAATCAGGTGAACAGTGTAACTGGAGGTTAAGATTTCTATTAACTAAAAGGAACTAAAGCTGAATGAGTACAAAGAATGGGAATAGATTAAAGTGAAGGACACTGAAAGCCAAGAAAAGTAGTTATGTTGAAAAGTCATGCCTTGGGAAGATTAACACAAGGGATAAGCAGAAAAAAGGGGAAAATGAAAAGCAGAGAAAACTAATTAGCAAACTTTGGAAATTATGGAAAAGGATATGTCCAAACAATACTCATAGAAAAAAATCAACATAAGATGGAGACCAATGGAACATGAAAGATAAAAGTAACCAACATGAAAGATAACTGCAAATTCTCAAATTAGTAAAACACAAAGGACCAACAATGCCATTTAAAAAGAAAAACAGGAGGTCAGGCATGGTGGCTCATGACTGTAATCCCAGCACTTTGGGAGGCCAAGGCAGGTGGGTCACTTAAGCCCAAGAGTTTGAGACCAGCTTGGGTCACCAACATGGTGAGACCCTACCTCTATAAAAAATACTAAAATTAGCCAGGTGTGGTGGCATATGCCTGTAGTCCCCGCTACTCGGGAGGCTGAGGTGGGAAGATCACTTGAGCCTGGAAGTTGGAGGCTGCAGGGAGCCGTGATCACATAAACGCACAACAGAGTAAGACTCCATCTCAAAAAAGCAAACAAAAAACAGGGAAAATTCTCTTTTCAGACCTATGAAGAATAAAAAAAATTCATACGAGTGACTGAATGTTTTCTTTTGTACAGAAGAGTAACACATACATTTAAAAACATTTTTATGGGCTCATGATCATCAGATTCCAACATAACACTTTCAATATTTGATTATCTCCCCCTAAATTGAAAGAGCTAATATAAAGCAACACATGTTGCAAAAACTCTTCATTTTTGGCTATGTAATAAAATCTGAAATACACTCAGACAGATGCCAGACATTTATTTACACATAAGTGCCAAACCCTTAACATTCTCATATTCCTTTTAAACCTAATTCCAGTCATCTCTTAAAAGTTCTCAGCAGTCATAGCCCAAGTCATTGTAAAGGCTGACCAAAAATAGAACCAAAACTAAGGAAAACAAGGTGGGAGGGGTACGCAGAAAAGTTTAAGTAGGTATTTTATTTAGCAAGCTGAGGTACTTAAATTCAAATATATTCTAGATTAACGGAGTTTTCATTTAAAAAGAAGAGGGAGTATTTTGTGTGTTTTTTTGTTTTTTTTTCTTGAGACATAATTTCGTTCTTGTTGCCCAGGCTGAAGTGCAATGGCGCAATCTTGGCTCACTGCAACCTCTACCTCCTGGGTTCAAGTGATTCTCCAGCTTCAGTCTCCCAAGTAGCTGGGATTATAAGCATGCGCCACCATACCTGGCGAATATTTTTGTTTTTTTAGTAGAGACGTGTTGTCTCTACTAAACGCCATGTTGGCCAGTCTCAAACTCCTGACCTCAAGTGATCCACCTGCCTCGGCCTCCCACAGTGCTGGGATTACAGGCATGAGCCACCGCGCCTGGCCCAAGAGTTTGTTTGTTTGTTTTTGTTTTTGTTTTTGAGACGGAGTCTCGCTCTGTCGCTCTGTTGCCCAGGCTGGAGTGCAGTGGCCAAATCTCAGCTCACTGCAAGCTCCGCCTCCCAGGTTCACGCCATTCTCCTGCCTCAGCCTCCTGAGTAGCTGGGACTACAGGTGCCCGCCACCTCGCCCGGCTAGTTTTTTGTATTTTTTAGTAGAGACGGGGTTTCACCATGTTAGCCAGGATGGTCTCGATCTCCTGACCTCGTGATCCACCCGTCTCGGCCTCCCAAAGTGCTGGGATTACAGGCTTGAGCCACCGCGCCCGGCCAGAGTTTGTTTTTTAAACACACTCACATCAACACATTCAACTACATATTGAAAGAAATAATATGAACAAAAAATTAATTTGTTATAAGCCTAGCATATAAGCTATCTCAATTTTTAAATTATCTTTTCTCTTCTCCACCTCTAGAACTGCTGACCCAAAAAGGCTGAGGTGGTTCTGTAGTGAAAGGCTACAAATGGTCTAGGTTATTGCCTAACCTGAATTATATTTTTACATTTTCCCTTTTTTTTTTTTTTTGAGCAAAGTCTCGCTCTGTTGCCCAGGCTGGAGTGCAGTGGCACAATCTCAGCTCACTGCAATCTCCACCTCCCAGGTTCAAGTGACTCTCCTACCTCAGCCTCCCAAGTGGCTGGGACTACAGGTGCATACCACTACACTCCATTAATTTTTGTATTTTTTAGTAGAGACAGGGTTTTTGCCATGTTGGCCAGGCTGGTCTCAAACTCCTGACCTCATATGATCTGCCTGCTTCGGTCTCCCAAAGTGCTGGGATTTTAACTCTCTCTCTTTATTTTTTTTCTTTTTTTTGAGACCGAGTCTTGCTCTGTCTCCCAAGCTGGAATGCAATGGCGCAATCTCAGCTCACTGCAACCTCGGCCTCCCGAGTTCAAGTGATTCTCTTGCCTCAGCCTCCCAAGTAGGATTTTAACTCATTTTTATTCCCGCCAATTATCTTTGGATATGCCCTCCCTCCTCCTGATTCTCACTAAAGCCAGACATTAGAGTGTTACAAAGCTGTTCCAACTTGCAATTTAAAAATCAAGGATCACTTACCATTTGGCTGCCTCTGTTGGCTGAAGGCATGTATATCCATGGGAGAGAAGATGTTAGAATGGATTTCACGCAGACCCTCACCAGTATACTTGTTGCAAGCCAAAATGGAGTGTGTGCTCCAGTCAGTCCAGTACAATATGTCCTCAAATAACGTCAAGGCAAAAGGATGCGGAAGCGAACCTTTAACCACTGCCTGCCTATTAATACAAAGAGAAAAATTTAAACTTATTTCTAAATTTTCTTCTTCTATCATAACATCACCTCTCCCATTAAAATGATCTTAGTTCACATTAACACATACAAATCTTGAGTAATACATACCATTAGGTCAAATACACCTATAAAAAATAATTTACATAATGAATTCATATATATTTTTAAGGTATCCAAAAGCCCCAAACAAGCACTTCGGAATAGTCCCTAACTTGGCAGCAGGCCTCAAGTTCAGTACAAGACACCCGGCAGAGAGGCAGCACTGCTTTTTCATTGTTTGCACTGCTGTCAAATCCTCCTCTTCAGCTACCATCTCTGGACTCACAGCTTCCATCCTTTCACATAATTCATGTCATCAGACAGAGAAAGGTAAGTAATGAGAAAAATTACAGGGGTTACAGTTGGCACTGAAGTAGATATATATCAGCAATAGGTTTTTTCCTTCTTGATGTGAAAGAACAAAGAACCTGAGCCTGTTTTGTCCATCACTTCTTATGGTTTTGATAACTGAGAAAGAAACATAAACATGAGGCCAAAATGGCACTCTCCCTGCAAAGCCCAGTCTAGCTCCAGCAAATGATCATCTTAGCTGGCTTTTCACTCTATTCAGGAGCCAAAAAGAAGTCCTGTCACTGGTAGAATATGTTCATGAGACAAAGCAGACCCAAAATGTTCACAAGCAATACACACTGTTTAAAAGGAAAAGCAGACAGCCTGGTTAGCACTTAAGGCACAGAACTTTGTAGAGTATCAGAGTTATAGAATAAGCAAATGCTCTGGAATAATGAACAAATCACGCTTTGAGTCAAAATAATATTCAAGAAAATACATGTTTTGATATTTTCATAAATTCATGTTTCCCAATTTCCCAATAGCCCACCCAGGAGGCAGAGATGGGTAGAGAGGGAGGAAGGGAAAGAAAAATGAAGGGAAAAGGGAGGGGAAAACATAAGCTACTGAAGATAAATTAGAAGTATCATATATCTTAAGAAAGATGATTCAGGCTGGGCACGGTAGCTCACGCCTGTAATCCCAGCACTTTGGGAGGCCAAGGCGGGCGGACCATGAGGTCAGGAGATCAAGACCATCCTGGCTAACAAGATGAAACCCATCTCTATTAAAAAAAAAAAAATACAAAAAAATTAGCTGGGCATGGTGGCGGGTGCCTGTAGTCCCAGCTACTCAGGAGGCTGAGGCAGGAGACTGGCATGAACCAGGGAAGCGGAGCTTGCAGTGAGCCGAGATCGCGCCACTACACTCCAGCCTGGGCAACAGAGCGAGACTCCGTCTCAAAAAAATAAATAAATAAAAAAAAGAAAGATGATTCAATTTTCAGGTCCTTGAGGTTAACTGACATTTTCTACTAACAGACTACCAGCATATTAAATTAAAGGCAATTGAGATCATGTTTATGTGTAAGCAGGATTACCATCTGTGATTGCACATGGAATGGTCTTAGTCTAAAGCATTATAAATTCAGACAAGGTACCTGCACTGCCAACCCGTATCACCAGTTTTCTCATTTTCCTTAATCCTCTCTTCCCTAAGTAAAAAGCCTACTATTCCTTCTCATTTCCCAAAGAGAACTGTCACAATGCCTTCTCCTGAAGTGCTTTCTTCTGCTTTTTAAATGGACAGTTTTATTAAATTTACTAAAGAGAATATATTATTTACAGGGTGATGGCACAGTTTATGTTCAATTTTAAAGAGGCCTGTATATTTCACACTAAAGTCTTCCAAAATTCATAGTAGAAACAGAGAGAACTGAGAAAGCTGCCAAAAAAGACAAGTAACACAAATGAAAAATAAAGAGTAGTTAAAACTAAGTTACTTGGCATTTCACCATCTTAAAGAACTGCTTTGAAAAACTCAAGGAAAAAAAAGCTTTCAAAAAGTTCTTTGTATATCATTAAGTGAAAAGTTGAAATTCACTCTACTGAACATAGGAAAATAAACAAATGGAAAAGGCAAAATCCCTAAAAGCTATATTCATTTTATATATTAACTGAATGCATAAACTTAGAAACCAGAGGTGAGCTTAAATCCCCCCGTGACACTTACTACTGACACCATTTCTGCAAGTTTTATTTCTTCATCTGTCAACGGAAGGTAATAATCTATCCTCACTGAGTTACCGTGAAGATTAAACAACATATGTAAAAGCCATTCAGCACTATGCTTGCTACTTAACACTTTCATTAATGATTCCTCAATTTTAAGACACATATTTTCAATATTTTAATATTTCTGATATAAGGATAACATTTACAATGTGAACATTTCATGTGGTAGTTTTATAAATCAGTAAGTTCTTAAACTCAATGGCTTATTAGAATCAGTAAATACTATACTAATTTTTTTTTTGAGACAGAGTCTCGTTCTTGTCACCCAGGCTGGAGTGCAGTGGCATGATCCTGGCTCACTGTAACCTCTGCCTCCAGAGTTCAAGCGATTCTCTTGCTTCAGCCTCCCAAGTAGCTGGGATTATAGGCGTGCACCACCATGCCTGGCTAATTTTGTATTTTTAGTAGAGATGGGGTTTCACCATGTTGACCAGGCTGGTCTCAAACTCCTGACCTCAGGTGATCCGCCCACCTTGGCCTCCTAAAATGTTGGGATTACAGGCGTGAGCCACTGCGCCCGGCCCTAACATTAAATTTAAATGTCACTTTATTTTCATAGCCATTCTTAATTTCCTCCCGCCACAAGCCAAGTTAGTTTTCTTTCTCTATGTTCTCATAGCAGTTAGTGAACTGTTTTATAACTGTTTACCTATCCAACAACTCTATAACAGATAACCTTTTTGAGAGTAGAACTCTAGCTTATTTATATACCAAGGATCTCACACAATGGTAAGGTGCACAAATTAGGTACACTTACTAAATGCTCTGGGGATGCTTGATAAAATGAAATGTTTTTAAGAAAATATGTAATTAACAGAGCTGAACAAAAGGCAGAACTAAGAACACTATCATGCAAGGGTGATATAATGATTTGACCAGCCAACTATGACTTGTTCCTCAAAGTAGGGATAACCACATATAGTTTTCCCCTTTCTTCTCTCTGGCTGAGATTATCAAGTAAGCCCACCTCCTGATTCCCATCTGGAAACACAAGTTACTTCAAGGAGGAGTTGATCATGGCTGCTAAGAACCAAAGTGGCAGCTAAGATCCAAGCCCAGTTCCTCAATAGTAGGTCACAACAATAACAGAAACTAAAAAATGGATCACCATCCTGGAGACCACAGAAAAGAAACCGAGACTCCCCCCAACCTGACTGAAGTTTTCATATAGTGCTTGCAATCTCTGAGCATCATCTCCTGCCTATGTCTGTCACATTCTGCAACTTACTGATAAAGCTCACCACTGCCAATACCTCCCAGGCACCTCTTGCTAGCTCTCTGAAATTCTTTGAACTTTGCAAGGTGGTTCTTTTGAACTCTGCACCAACTGGACTTATCCTTTATAAAACACCTGCATGCCCTCATTTAGTTTTTGTTTCTGGATCTCCTCCCAGATAGCCATCTTCTGCCCCTCTCTCAGAACTGCACACTTGTGTGAGTAATAAATCTTTCTTTAATCATACCACAGGACTCCTGTCATGAGTTCTGACATCTGAACTTAACCTTGGAAGGAAGCCTCCCTTCACCACAGTGAGGTTGTAATAATATCTAAGAAGACAACATCAGCAGTGATGGCAAAGCTTTTAAAAAATCTCCACAAATCCTCCACATGAAAACAGAGAACAACTAGGTAATGAACCCCAAACCCCATGGACAACATTCACAACACAAAGCTAGGTAAAACCCAGGATACAAAATGGTACAGAAAACTACCAACAGCCAGTAAGATATGACTGATATTGGCACCTCTGCAGGATATGAGAAAGAAACAATAGGACATCTGGCAGGACAGAACACATAAAACAGACAACATTGGAAAGCTTAGTAAACCAATCTGAGAACAGCAACCAGCTATGACTCGTTCTGGCCACTTCAAGAGTAAGTGAATACAATGAATTCATCGTCAGGCACTGAAAGGTCTAGCACTATACTTTAACCTATTGTGAACTCTCAAAATTGTCCTTCCTGGGCTCCCTTCCAGACAAAGCCTCATACTGAAGAGAAATCACTGGGAGCAGACTGAAAAGTGTGCATGACTGGTACAGGAGAAACAATGAAAAAATAAGGTACAGAATAAAGCAGGAGAAGGAAAGTGGGAGAGACAGGAAATTCCAGAAAGCTAACTGCCATTATTTTTTAAACATATACACATAGACATGAGAGTTCTATGAAACTGGAAAACTTATGAACTCTGCCTTCTTCTATATGTTCAAGCAAAACAGTTTCACCTGAAATTAAGAAAACAAAGTACTAATGCCAAATCCCATTAATAAGTTAATATTAAAAATAAGAAGAGGATAAAGTGAAGAA
Organism: Macaca fascicularis; assembly: GCF_037993035.2. Taxonomy (NCBI): domain Eukaryota; kingdom Metazoa; phylum Chordata; class Mammalia; order Primates; family Cercopithecidae; genus Macaca; species Macaca fascicularis. The sequence continues at coordinate 14,954,109 of NC_088385.1, forward strand.
TAACATCCCTACAGACAATAAAAGTATGCCAGAAAGGTATGGAAATAGAACAAATTAAACTGATAACTTATTTCAAAACAGTCAAAATCTTTAAAATAAGATACTAGTCATAAACGAACAACACAAATTAGAATAAGACAACTCAGAAGTGAAGTGACAGAACTTGATGGAAGAATGAGAAATACAAAAATACATCATTTCAGAAATGAAGTCTAAGAAATAAGAATCAATAAACATAATACATAAAGAAAAAGAAATACTGAAAAGGAAGAAATATTAAAGAATAGAGAAAAATATTTTTTTTAATGAAATATTTGAAGGACAAAGGACAAGGGAGAGAACAGAACTATACTGGAACAAGGAAATGACTCCAGATGATAACTTGAACCCTCAGGAAAAATGAAGAATACCAGAAACAGTAAACATGCAGGTTAATACAAAAGACTCTATAAATAGTGTTTTCTCTTTTTTCTTTAACCTTTTTAACAGACAAAAGATTATATAAAGCAGTAAGTATAACCCTGTGTTAGATACAATAGAAATGTAATACAAATGACAATAATAGCACAAAGGATAGGAGAGAATGGGAATATACTTAGAGTAAAATGTATGTACTTTACATAATTAAGTTAATATCACCACAAAGTAGATTTTAACAAAATGCATGTTGCAATCCCTAAAATAATTACCTTTACAATCCCAAAAATACATTTTAAAATTATCAACCAAGGAATCAAAATGACACACCAGAAAATATCTACTTAATACAAAGGACAAAGGAACAAAGATGACATAAGACAAATTTTAAAAAAAACACCAAAATGTCAGACATAAACCCAACCATATCATTAATGACATTCAATGTGAATAAACACACCAATCAAAAGGCAAAGGCTGTTAGTCTGAATAAAACAAAGATTACACTATATGTTGTTTATAAAAGACACATTTTACATTCAAAGATACAAATAGATTGAAAAGAAAGGGTTACAGTAAACAGTAACCATAAGAGAGTTGGAGCAGCTCTATCAGACAAAATAGATTTTAAGTATAAAAAGGTAACTAGAGATACAGTGGCAGGTTTTATGAGAAAGAGTCATCAGGAAGATACAATTAGAAACATACAGGTACCTAAAAACAGAGCCCCAGAACAAATGAAGCAAAATCTGACAGAAATGAAGGGAAAAATAGGCAGTTCAACAATATATATAGTTGGAGAGCTCAGCACCCTATTCTCACTAAAGGAAAGAACAACTAGATAGAAAATTACTAAGGATATAGAAAATTTGAACATTATTAACCAACTTAACCTACTATCTATAGAACATTCCATGCAACACCAGAATACACAATCTTTTCACGTGGAACTTTCTCCAGGACACCACATGCTAGGAGACAGAATTAATCTTAAAAGGCTGAACTCATATAAAATATACTACTCTCTGACCATAATGAAATTCATCAAGAAATCAACAGAAGAAAATTTGGGAAATCAAAATTATTTTCTAAATTTTTGAAATTTCTTTCTCAATTTCCTCTAAATCAGCAATGGGTCAAGGAAGAAATTACAATAAAAGTTTTTAAATATTTTGAGCTAAAAGAAAATGAAAATGCAAAATATGGAAATGTATATAGAATACTAATGCCTATATTAGAAAAGAAGAGAGATCACAAGTCAATTATTTATGATTTAACCTTAAGAAACTGGAAGAAGAGTAAATTAAATCCAAAGCAAGCATAAGGAAGAAAATAAAAACATTAGGGAAAAGAAAAAAAAAGGCAATGAAACAGAAAAATAATAAAGGGGGGAAAAAAATCAGTAAAACCGGAAGCTGGTTGTTCTTTGAAAAGATCCGCAAAACTAACAACCCTTTAGTGCTAGACTGACCAAGAAAAAAAGACGCAAATTGTGAAAACCATGAATAAAGTGATGATGAGAAACACTGCCTTACAGAAATTAAAAGGATTATCAGGAAATACCATTAACAACTTTATGCCAACAAATTACACAAATTTATGAAACAAAAATATTCCTGGAAAAAAACCAAATTACCAAAACTGACTCAAGATGAAACAGAAAATCTGATAGATCTACAGCGTACAAGCAAATTGAATTCATAATTAATACTTCCCAAAAAGAAATCCCCATGCCCAGATGGCTTCGATGGCGAATTCTACCAAATATTCGCAGGAAAAATTGTATCAACTGGTCACACACTCTTCCACAAAACAAAGAAAGAGGAAATATCTCCCGACTCTAGGAGGCTGATATTATGCTAATCTCAAAACCAAATAAACACAAGAAAAACAAACTATGGATCAATATCCTTCACTATTAAAGGCATAAAAATCCTCAACAGAATATTAGCAAACAAAATCTAACAACATTTCAAAAGAAGTATAAACCACGACCAAGTAGAACTTACCCCAGAAATGCAAGATTGGTTTAACAACTGAAAACCAATTACTGAAATTCACCATGTTCATAAAATAAAGAATAAAACCGTATAATCATTTCCATAGATGCAGAAAAAGGACTGGACAGAATCCAGTAATTATTCATGGTAAAACTGTCCGTAAACTAGGAATAGAAAGGAACTTCCTCAACCTGATAAAATCACTTTATTAAAAAAAACCTACAGGTAATATCTGCTCAAGACAATTTTTAACTTTTTTTAAAAAAAATAAAGCCAATACAGAGAAACATAGCTTAACAAGTGACTATAAGGCAAACACTCTTGCAACCATGAATTCACCCAGATGAAGGAAAAAAAACCTGATCTGGGTGAATCACCCAGACAACTTCAAAAGGCCCTGCATGAACCCTGTCCCAATCCCTCCTTCTCCACAGAAGTAACAACTATTCTGATTTTCTATTAGTCACTTTCTTGCCTTTATAGTTTCACTGCTTTCTATAAGTGTGCATCCACAGAAAAACAGTTTAGCCTTAAGCCCCATTTTCATTTGCTATTTCTTTTAAAGTCTCTCTTTTAAAAAATGTTTAACTGGTACATGATAATTACACATATTTGTGGTGTACACAGCAATGTTGCAATACACATAAGGTACAGTGATCAGTTCAGGGTAATTAGCATATCCATAATCTCAAACATTTAACATTTCTGTGTTGGAAACATTCAGTATCCTCTTTGAAACTATATAATGTTTTACCTGTTAAGTACAGTCATCCTACAGAGGTACAGAACACTCAAGCTTTTTCTAACGGTAATTTTGTATTTTTTAGCAAATCTCTTCTTATCTCCTCCTTTCCCCTTTCCAGCCTCTAGTATCCCCTATTCTACTCTTTACTTTTGTGAGATCAACATTTACCTTCCCCATATGAGTGAGAACATGCATGGTTTAATTTTCTGTTCCTGGGCTTATTTCATTTAAGATAATGCCCTCCAGGTCTATCCATATTGCTAGGAATGACAGGACTTCATTATTTTTATGGCTGAATGGTATTCCATTGTGTATATATACCACATTTTCTTTATCTGTTCATCTGATGTTGGACACCTAGGTTGATTCCTTATCTTGGCTATTGTAAATGGTGCTGCAATAAACATAGGGGTGCAAATGTCTTCATACACTGATTTCCTTTCCTTTGGGTAAATGCCAAGTAGTGGGACTGCTGGATCATATGGTAGTTCTATTTGTAATTTTTTGAGGAACTTCCATACTATTCTCCGTAGTGGCTGTACTAGTTTATACTCCCACCAACAGTGTACAAGAGTTCCCTTTTCTGTGCATTCTTGACAGTATTATTTTTTGTCTTTTTGGTAATAGCCATATCCTAACTAGGGTGAGATGATATTTCATTGTGAATTTAATCTGCATTTCCCAGATGATTTGTGATGTTGAGCATTTTTTCATATGTCTGTGGCCATTTATATGCCTTCTTTTGATAAATGTCTATTCGGATCATTTCCCCATTTTTTAAACAAACTTTTTTTGCTGTTGAACTGTTTGAGTTTCTTGTATATGCTGGATATTAATCCCATGTCAGATGAGTAATTTGCAAATATCTTCTCTCATTCTGTAGGTCGTCTTTTCACTGTGCTGTTTCCTTTGCTGTGTAGAAGCTTTTTAGTTTGATATAATGCATCTGGTATTTTTTGCTTTTGTTGCCTGCATTTTTGAGGTCTTATTCATAAAATCTTTTCCCAGACCAATGTTCTGAAGCATTTCCTCTATGGTTTACTCTAGTAGTTTTATAGTTTCAAGTCTTACATTTAGGACTTTGATCCATTCTGAGTTGATTTTTGTGTAAGGTGAGAGGTGGGTGTCTAGTTTCATTCTTCCACATGTGGATATCCAGTTTCCCCGGCATCATTTATTGAAAAGACTATCCTTTCCCCAATCTATGTTCTTGGCACTTTTGTCAAAAAGCAATTGGCCATAGATACATGGATTAATTTCCGGATTTTCTATTCTGTTCCATTGGTCTGTGTTTCTGTTTTTATGCCAGTACCATGCTGCTTTGGTTACTACAACTTTGTGGTATATTTTGAAGTCTGTTAGTATGATGTCTCCAGCTTTGTTCTTTTTGCTCAGGATTGCTTTGGGTATTCAGGGTCTTTTATGGTCCCATAGGATTTTTTTTTCTATTTCTGTGCAGAATGTCATTGGTATTTTCACACGGACTCCACTTAACCTGTAGGTTGCTTTGGGTAGTATGGTCATTTTAACAATAAGAATTATTCCAATCCATGAGCATGAAATGTCTTTCCATTTGTCTGTGTCCTCCTCAATTTCCTTCATCAGTGTTTTGTAACTTTCTCTGAAGAGGTCTTTCACCTCCTTGGTTAAATTTATTCCTAGGTATTTTATTAGTTTCTCACAGCTATTGTAAATGACACTGCCTTCTTAATTTCTTTTTCAGCTAGTTTGCTGTTTGTGTACAGAAATGCTACTGATCTTTTTGTGTTGATTTTGTATCCTGCAACTTTACCAAATTTATTGATCAGTTCTAAGAATTTTTTTTTTTTTTTTTGGTAGAGCATTCAAGGCTCTTTTCCTGTCTGTCTTTTCCTTACAATCTCTCTGTTAAAGTACCTAAGATATTTCATTTATATGTCCAGATCTGCTGATGTACTCTCATGGTGCAGTTCAATGTTTCTCTGTTCTCTGTATTTCCTACAAATGGCCAGCTGATATATGGAGCCTTGACCAGACTCATGTTGAATAGATTCCTTTGACAAAATAGTAGGTAGTAGTATGTTCTTACACCAAAAAGCAAATAATGTCTGTTCTTTTCCTTCTTGTGATGTTAGTAGCCATCGACGCTCACTGCCTAGACCCATTCATTCACCAAAGTTATAAAATGGTGGTACTGCAATTCTGTCATTTCTTTTTCATTTATCAATTGAAATAGCTCTCTCATATCTACTACTTTGTTAGCCAGAGGTACACTCACATAGGAAAAGCAGGATAAATTGCTTCTTTCTTGTATTTATCAATATTCAAGGCAATAAATTTGTTCCTATCATGCTCTAATCTAAGAGTAACCAATTCCTTTTTAAAATATCATTAGGAACTCAAGAATTTAAACACACTTCACAGGTTTCTACCAATCTCTGGCCGGTGGGAGTTCTGCAGTCATTTCTCCAGTCTTTCTGAAACGAACCTAAATAGTCTTTTGACAGCCTCCTTACTATCTGTTATGACAATGTTCCAGCTCAGCATGTACATTTCTTGCCCAAAACCTAGAATCAACAATTTTGCCAGAAAGGCTTGGTTTCTTTTAAGGTGGAATGGTTTTTCCCAACACCACAATCTGGGTGCTACAGAAGTTCACTGCTCACAGCACTGTAAATGTTCAACTGCTACTCAATTGGTCATTTTTGATCTAGTCCTCTTCAGTGTTCATAGTCAGGAAACGAACCAACACAGTTGGGTAGATGTATTTTTGAAAGATAAAATACCTAGTAAGTGCATACTAGTAAGTAACTTTCCATTAAAATATGGAATTATCAGTTTGACTTAACCTCTGCAGTATTACATCTATACTTCCTCTCTTGCACACAAGAATCTAGCATACGCAGGAGCAATATAATATGTCCTAATACTCACTTACTTGATGCAACAATATAAAGCTTCAGAATAATGATATTTATTATGACCACACCAATGTAGTTACTATAAGAATTAAATTTATGGCCAGACATGGTGGCTCCCACCTGTAATCCCAACACTGGTAGGCCGAGGCAGGCGGATCACTTGAGTCCAAGAGTTCGAGACCAGCTGGGCAACACAGTAAAACCCCGTCTCTACTAAAAATACAAAAAAATTAGTCAGGTCTGGTGGTGTGCATCTGTAGTCCCAGTACATTGGGAGGCTCAGGTGGGAGGATAGCTTGTGCCAAAGAGGCAGAGGTTGCAGCGAACAGATTCTGCAACCTCTGCAGAATTCAAGCGATTCTCCTGCCGTAGCCTCCCGAGTAGCTGGGATTACAGGCACCCACCACCATGCTCGGCTAATTTTTGTTATTTTTAGTAGTGACGGGGTTTCACCATGTTGGCCAGGATGGTCTCAAACTCCTGACTTCAGGCAATCCACCCGTCTTGGCCTCCCAAAGTACTGGGATTACAGGCATGAGTCACCATGCCCAGTCACAAATCTTCTTGTAAGAAACTTTTTCTATAGTTGTTCATAGTTGTTCTATTCCCTTGCTCTGCTTTGCTTTCTAAAGAGTCTTATTATCTGTGTGTTGTTTCTTCTTTGCCTATCTTCAATATTTATCATTTTCTCTCAAATCATCTTTTGTCTTTCTGTACTTCTTTTCGGTCTTTAAATTTTTCCTTCTTTTCAACCTCTATTTAAAGGTTGTTTGGTTTATTCAACCTAGTGTCCCTTCTAGTTTTCTTTTCTGAAGCGATTTTTAAAATTATTTCTTAAGTTCTATCATTTCATTTCCGAATTTTTCTTTTTTTTTTTTTAGACAGAGTTTTGCTCTCATTGCCCAGGTTGGAGTGCAATGGCATGATCTTGGCTCACTGCAACCTCTGCCTCCCAGATTCAAGCAATTCTACTGCCTCAGCCTCCCGAGTAGTTGTGATTACAGGCATGTGTCACGACGTCCAGCAAATTTTTGTATTTTTAATGGAGACGGGGTTTCACCATGTTGGCCAGGCTGGTCTCAAACTCCTGACCTCAGGTATCCACCTGCCTTGGTCTTCCAAAGTGCTGGCATTATAAGTGTGAGTCATTTCTGAATTTTTCTAATCTTATGTTGTCCTTTTACATGTCATATTGGTTTCTCAATGACTTTTGACTCATTTATTTATTTGAAATTTAAAGAAAAAATTTATTGAAGATTTGAAAAATAATTCCTAAAAGACTGACTTTTTCAGAAAACTAGCTACATAATGCATCGCATCTACCATGTTAAAATGTGCACTAGACACAAATACAAAAACCATGCAACAAGACACCACCATTCTTCAACAATTTGAGCAAAGTTAAATGCCTAAGGAACAACATGGATGACTTGCAAAGAATGGGCTATTTAAGAACCATAACAAAAAGGAGCACACATGGATGAGTGTGTTCAGTTATATACACTGAATTGAACCTTTGGCACTAGGAATCACAGCATTTTGTCATACGGCATGAACACATATTATAAAAGTACGTAGGGTCAAAGGAACAGGACCACCAGCATTCAAAGGCAACTCTGTCAACTAGGCAATAAAACACTCTATAGCATGTGCCTCTGTTGTCCATTGTTGAATACACTGGCAGCAACTTTGAAGTGAAAAAAAAGGTAAGATAGGAAAAAAGGAGCTATTACTCCTTTAATTTTCTGTTTAAAATTAAACAGAAAAACATCAATTGTTGTACAATAACATCTTCAAAGTACATCCTTTGTACAACAGAAAGACTAAGAACAAAAATATGTTTACAGAGATCCAAACATGAGTGAGAGTGCCTCTCACACAGCTTTCTGACGGTTCTCTGGGGGAGCCATTCATAATTGCTGGGCACTAAAACATGTTGCAGAATTCTTTGCCAGGTACTTTAGGAAACTGTGAAGATAATTCAGTAATAAAACAAGGCTCTGCCAGGCACAGTGGCTCATGCCTGTAATCCCAGCACTCGGGAAGCTGAAGTGGGTGGATCATGACGTCAGGAGTTCGAGCCAGCCTGACCAACACGGTGAAACCCCATCGCTACTAAAAATACAAAAATTAGATGGGCGTGGTGGTGCGCACCTGCAATCTCAGCTACTCGGGAGGCTGAGTCAGGAGAATCGCTTGAACCGGGGAGGCAGAGGTTGCAATGAGTTGAGATCATGCCACTGCACTCCCACTTGGGCAACAGCGCGAGACTCTATCTCAAAAAAAAAAAAAAAAAAAAAAAAACCACAAGGTTCTTCTCATCCAGAGGTGTATAGGCCAACATTGCTTTAATTTGTACATCAATAGATGTGGTGCTCCATAAACCTGGGACATGAGTACATGAGGGTGATCTGCAAGAATTTCAGCATACTGTGGTCTGTCAAATTTGGAGAGTAGCTGGGTAGCCAACATTACATTGAATTATTCTTCTATCCCTGCCACAACTTCATTAACAGCATACTCATTATCTGTTTTTCCATGAGATTTTTTTGTAATTTGCATAATCCTGAAGAATGGAATCCACATTCTTCTTGGCAGAAAGATAAAAGAGATGTTTTTGTCTGGTAATTAAGTCCCAGTCATCAACAAGCCATGGTTTCAGGTCTTCAGGAATTTTCACTTTTTAGCTTCAACTCTGTTCATGAATGTGTCCTCATTTTCAAGAGTAGGATCTACCTGGGCCCTTTTCTTCCAAGGAGGCTGAGGCATCTCACTGGAACTGCCACCATCTCCATTTCCAGGTATTTTCTGTTTGTTCTTTTTTGTTTTCACTTCAACATTTTCTGTTGCAGACCAGATGTCTTCTTTCTTGGGGCAGTGCCTCTCAGCTCCCCCTCTGCATACCGCTCCTGATTGGCTTTTTGAAGTTCTGTTTCTGCAAATTGGTGTCCATGTATTTGAGTACTCTGCTCTCTGGAACCCATGCATCCCAATTTTTATTACAACCACTGTAATATATAAAGTATTTCACTTGTTTGTCCTTTATGGCAACCTTTACACATTTTGTTTCATAAAGCAGCAACCCATCAAAGCACAGCACTCGCTCACCCTTTTGGAACTCAGGGTTTGGGTCCTGCTTCCACTTCATTTGTAAGTGATTCGCAGCCTCCTCCTTCTCCAGCTCATTTTTATAATAGAGGTTTGATCTGTTGTGCGGTCATGTTTTTCTGGGGTGCTTTTATTTATAAGAGCTTTTGTTTTTTCCTTTATAATAACTTTAAATGGGATTTTACCTTGATACTTTTCTGTTTCTCTTGTCTATGTAAAATTAGTGTTCCTGAACTTTTAAAATAATGTAGAGTTCAAGGTAGTTTTTCTGATGTCAGAGAATTCATTCCTCCGTTGTTTTCACATAATGTTCAAAAACCTGGTAGCTTGCTTTCTGAGATCTACTAGCCATTGATCTTCCCAACCTTATCTGAACTTTCTCTTTCCTTCTCCTCCTGTTCTTCTCTATTCTATTGTCCCTATCCTGCTCAATTTGGATTATTCTGTCCTATTCAATTTTGTTTTAATCAGTATGGTGCTCTGTCCTGGATGAGCACTCTGGCAGGTTCATTTCAGTAGTTCCATTTTGAGAGTTCGCTGGGGCTAGACTACTCTAGCTTCTTCTGTCTTTACCATGGTCACACTGCACTTGCCTAATATTGGAGTGGGCAACCCTCCCACCCTCCCATTTCAGCTGCTGTTCTTAAAATAACCCACCATCTTGTCCAGCAAATAGTTGTGGCTATTTTGGCGTTCCCCTGCTTTCAAGTCTTATGAGATACCCTGTTAAATCTCCCTGCTTACTCTTGCATAGACAGTGATAACATGGAGGTCTTGTGGCTGTTGGTGATTTGCTCTTATCTAGTTGTACTTTCAAAAGCCTAAGGCTATAGTCAATTTTATCCATGTTTTTGGATTCACTACCTAGTTTCTGTTGGTGGTTTGCCCTTATCTAGTTTTATTTTCAAATGCCTAAGGCTGTGGTCAACTTTATCCATAGATTTGGATTTGCTATCTAGTTTCTGTAGGTTTTAGTTAAAAACAAAAACAAAAATACTATGACACGGTCACATCCATCTTCCTCGAATCCCCCTCACAGCCAGATTTGAGGTCAAAAACAGCAGTTGTTTCTATACTCATCATATACTTACTTTTTGACATTTAAATTTACTTTAAACCATATTGTTATATAGCATTTCACTCTTTTTTGAAAGAAGGCAAAAAAATACTCCAACTCCATGATTACAAAAAGTTTAACTGAATTCTCTAAATCTTTCCTGGTTTTCAGTACTTCTAAAAGTCCCTTATTCTTAGTTCAGATAATTGACACATGTTTACACAGTGAAAAAAATCCTTCGATCACCAAAACCTCTCATCTGGTGAGGTCTCAGATTGAGACCAAAAACCAAACTTATCATTAAAACACAAGAATCCAAATATAAAATGTCTTTAAAAATCTGAACATAATCTGAGAAGAAATTCCGTGTTTATGTATTATAGACTTTGTCTTCCTTGAACACTGAAATGTATAGTACATGCAGTAGGTTTTCTCCTTGTCCAGGGATGAGCAAACTACAGCCCACAGGCTCATTGTGCTTTACAAATAAAGTTTTACGCTGGGTGCTATGGCTGATGCCTATAATTCCAGCACTTTCAGAGGCCGAGGCCGGTGAATCACTTGGAGCTCAGGGATAAGACCAGCCTGGGCAACATGGTGACATGCCATCTTTACAAAAAATACAAAAATTAGCCCGATGTGATAGCGTGTGCCTATAGTCTCAGCTACTCGGGAGGCTGAGGCAGGAAGATCGCTTGAGCCCAGGAGACAGAGGTTGCAGTGAGCTGAGATCACGCTACTGCATTCCAGCCTGGATGACAGGGCGAGACTGTCTAAAATAAATACGTAAATAGATAAATAAAGTTTTGCTGGGACACAGTCATGCCTATTCCCGTATGCATTACTATAGCTGCTTTTAAACTACAGTAGCAGAAGTAGCTGAACCAGAGATCATAAGCCTAAAATATTTACTATCTGAGCCTTTACAGAAAATGTTGGCCAAACCCCATCCTAGTAAAGAGATTTATCAAAGTTCCATTAGCAGGACTTGGGGGCTTTACCGGTCATTTTGCGTGGGACACTCTTTGTTGTACTGATGCCCAGCATACTGCAGGATGTTTAGCAACCTTGGACCTTCCCCTAACACCAGAACTAAAATACTAGTAGTACTCCCAGTCCTTGGGTTAAACAAAATTCTCCACACATTTCCAAACAAAGGGAGTAAAGATGCTACCCCTGGTGGAGAACCACTGAAGAACTAAATTAGCTCAGAGTAAGGAAAGAGGAAATACAGCCTGCAAATTCTAAATGCTGTCAAGATGGATGATAAATGTAATTACTTTTAAAGCACTTTTAAAGAGCTAACTAAAAGACTATTCTTCTTCCCCTCTGGCACTTAATCAAAAATAAACATATTTCTTAATAAAATTAGACTTTGTACTTTTAATATATTAAGGTTTCATGGAGTTTTCTTAAAAGTTTTTTTTAATCTTATAATCTTACCGATTTGTTCCATCCAGATTTGATTTGTGGATGAAATTAAGTTTTGCATCTGCCCAATAAAGCTTTTGTTCTTCATAATCCAAAGTCAGTCCATTTGGCCAGTAAATTTCACTGTTTATTATAATGAAGCGACTTGAACCATCCATTCCAGCACGTTCTATCTTTGGCACTTCTCCCCAGTCTGTCCAGTACATGAACCTAAAAATCATAAAAATAATTAAAGCCATGACAGAGCAGATATCAATCAAATACTCTGTAATTATTACTATTAAAGAAAGCTCAGACCGTGCGCGGTGGCTCACACCTGTAATCCCAGCACTCTGGGAGGCCGAGGCAGGCAGATCATGAAGTCAAGAGATCGAGACCATCCTGGCCAACAGGGTGAAGCCCCATCTCTACTAAAAATACAAAAACTAGCTGGGCATGGTGGTGGTATGTGCCTGTAGTCCCAGCTACTCAGGAGGCTGAGGCAGAAGAATTGGCTGAACCTGGGAGGCAGAGGTTGCAGTGAGCTGAGATCGTGCTACTGCACTCCAGCCTGGAAACACAGCAAGTCTCCGTTTCCAAAAAAAAAAAAAAAAACCACCTCATTTCAGGGACACTAAAACTAAAACTCTTAGAAATTGTATTTTGAAATTCTAACATCTACCATTTGCACCCTGGTAATATCTGATTCAGACAAGTATCATCAAGGATCCAAAAACCACTGAATCAAAATGAATTGGTAAAAAGGATATTTACACCATTTCAATGTATCTCCCCACAGATTACTTGTTAACAACAAAGAAGAAAGATATAACCTTAGAGAAAATAAACCCACTGGATACCACCTTAACTGAGTCATCTAAATTAACATCACCAATAAGAGAACAAACTGGCATTATACACCTCTTCATATGATACACCTTTACAGAACATATTGTCTTTTATATGGTCTCTCTTCCATATTATTCCTGCCCCCCAAAAATGCATACCCCAAAAAAAATTATGAGGAAACAGTGTGACTCAAGTTGAGAAACACTACAAAACAGTTGGCCTTTGACAACAGCAATGTCATAAAAGTCAAAAATAAATAAATAAATAAAAGGGTGAGGAACCAATATAGATTGGAGGAGAGCAAAGAGACATGATAACTACATCAAGTGTATGATCTTGAACTGATGAAGTAGGAAAAAGAAATGCTATGCAGACATCACTGGGGGGAAGAGGCAAAACTGATGTAGTATCAAATTACATAGTACTGTACTAATGTTAATTTCCTAAACATGCTAATTGTATTGTAGTTAGGATATAGAGGGGTTTGCTATACTACTTTTGCTTTTATTCCACCAGTTTAAAGATTTTTCAAAATAAAAAATGAAACACCTAATAGTCTCATTACAGAAAAAGAAACTTTTCTTTGATGCAAAAGAAAAACTCTCTTGGGCTGGGCGTGGTGGCTCATGCCTGTAATCCCAGCACTTTGGGAGGTCGAGGCACCTGTAATCCAAGCACTTTGGGAGGTCGAGGCGCCTGTATTCCCAGCACTTTAGGAGGGTCGAGGCACCTGTAATCCCAGCACTTTGGGAAGCTGAGTCAGGCGGATCACCTGAGGTCAGGAGTTCGAGACCAGCCCGGCCAACATGATGAAACCCCATGTCTACTAAAGATACAAAAAAAAAAAAAAAAAAGTTAGCCGAGAGTGGTAGTGGGCGCCTGTTATCCCAGCTACTAGGGAGGCTGAGGCAGGAGAATTGCTTGAACCTGAGAGGCAGAGGTTGCAGTGAGCCGAGATCGCACCATTGTACTCTAGCCTGGACGACAAGAATGAAATTCCGTCTCAAAAAAGGAAAAAAGAAAAAAAAAATAGAAAAACTCTTAATTTATAAGTGTTATACTTCACTTAAAAGCATATTTTCAAAAGTTAATGAGAGGCCAGGAGTGGTGGCTCACACTTGTAATCTTAGCACTTTGGGAGGCCGAGACGGGTGGATCACTTCAGGTTAGGAGTTCAAGACTAGCCTGGTCAACATGGTAAAACCCCATCCCTACTAAAAATACAAAAATTAGTCAGGTGTAGTGGCAGGTGCCTATAATCCCAGTTACTCAGGAGGCTGAGGCAGGAGAATCACTTGAATCCAGGAGGCCGAGGTTGCAGTGAGCTGAGACTGTATGCCACTGCACTCCAGCCTAGGCAACAGAACAAGACTCTGTCTCCAAAAAAAAAAAAAGAGTAATGAAGGTGCTATGAAACAGATCAGGCACTTAATAAATGTGTTGAAACCCAAATGAAATTCAGGTATAAGTTTTACTCAAATAATTGGTGGAATGGTAACACTGAAATGAATCTACTTATGCATATTGGTATCTCCACTATTTTATATGAACTGCTTACTCAAAGGAATGATGAGGAGAATATCATGTAGGGGAATAAATACACCTTCTAGATACAAGGCACTGTGCTAATGGCTTTACTTACATTATCTTACTTAAACCTTAAGCAACCTTACAAAATATTATTTGTTCATCACCACATTTTGATGAGAAAACTGAGGAATGTAAGCACGTCACTCCAAGTCACATTGCTAACAAATGAAGAACAGAGATTCAAACCTACATCTCTTAAATTCTAAAGTCAATGTGTATGTCATATGTCAGAGCCTTGATTTTTAAGGAAGAGAAAACAAAATGCTCCCTAGATTGGGGACAGTAGTTGGACACTATCCAGAATGAGCAGTATGGACTAGATTAATACAGGATATAACTGTGGCCATGAGCTGTGTAACAATGTGGTCAACAACAGACTATCTATAAAATGGTGGTCCTATAAACTACAATACTGTATTGTTACTATACCTTTTCTATGTTTAGATACACAAATACTTACCATGGTGTTATGACCGCCACCACGCTCAGTATAGTAGCATGCTGTACAGGTTCGTAGCTTAGCAGCAATAAGCTATCTTATATAGCCTAGGTGTATAGTAGGCTGTACCATCTGGTTTGTGTAACACATGATGTTCACACAATGACGAAATCACTCAACATTTCTCAGAACATGTCCCTACTGTTAAGCAACACATGACTATATATAGGAAAGTAGACCAGACCACATCAGAATTTTTCATTTTGGCCGGGCGCAGTGGCTCACGCCTGTAATCCTAGCACTTTGGAAGGCCGAGGCGGGCAGATCACGAGGTCAGGAGATCAAGACCATCCTGGCTAACATGGTGAAACCCTGTCTCTATAAAAAAATACAAAAAAATTAGCCAGACGTGGTGGCGGGCGCCTGTAGTCCCAGCTACTGGGGAGGCTGAGGCAGAAGAATGACGTGAACCCGTGACGCAGAGATTGCGCCACTGCATTCCAGCCTGGGTGACAGAGCGAGACTCCATCTCGGAAAAAAAAAAAAAAAAGAATTTTTCATTTTTATTCTGAGAACAACATGAAGGCACTTCGAGACTTTTAAAATTAAAGGTGATGGCCAGGTACGGTGACTCATGCTGTAAATCCTAGCACTTTGGAAGGCCAAGGCAGGAGAATTGTCTGAGTCCAGGAGTTCAAGAACAGCCTGGGCAACACAGCAAGATGCTGTCTCTAATTTTTAAAATGAAAAAATCATAATAAAATAAAATTGGAGGTGAAATGACTGGTTTGTGTTTTCAGGAGGGAGAAAAAAATGTCTGCGGTTTGGGAAAAAACTAGAGGAAAACTAAAAGAATCCTAAGGCCAGGTCTTCCAAATAGGCTCTGTGAGTTGAGCAAATTCTCTCCCCGAAGCCATGAAGAAAAGACAAGATTGTCAAAACTAACCACCAAAGCCTCCAAAAACTGATCAAAGGTCATACAACAAAATGAGAAGCATTTATTCAAGAAAAATACACTGCATCTCACTAAGAACTGTGGTATTTTAGCTAGGGGCTACTCCTATCCCGATCTATACCGCCAGGTTTGTGGCATAAACATTCTACTGTGGGCAAACATGGCAGGCCATAAACAGTGGTAGCTACCTTCTCAGGCAAGATGGGACTGACCTTATTTTGAACAAGGCATGGAAAAATCTGTACCCAGGAATGTTATTAAAAGCAAGAGTGGGCTGGGTGCAGTGGCTCATGCCTGTAATCCCAGCACTTTGGGAGGCCGAGGCAGGCAGATCACGAGGTCAAGAGGTCGAGACCGTCCTGGCCAACATGGTGAAACCCTGTCTCTATTAAAAATACAAAAATTAGCTGGGCATGGTGGTGTGCACCTGTAGTCCCAGCTACTCGGGAGGCTGAGGCAGAAGAATCGCTTGAACCTGGGAGGCGGAGGATGCAGTGAGTCAAGATTGCACCACATAACTCCAGCGACAGAATGACATTCTGTCAAAAAAAAATAAAATAATAATAATAATGTTTTCAGTGGCAGGCATCAGGAGGGCCATTATCTAAGTGGTAAGTGACTCTGGTGGGGGCAAGCAACAAAATAGCAAACTAGCCAGAAATCTAACAGGAAGATCCTAGGAAAAAGGCTGCCAATAAGAGCCTTAAGTCGATATTCACTCTTGGTAGTCAGGAAGGCTGTGTGCATGTATAAGACTACACCAGAAAGAACATTTGCAAGCTAGTTTCTGACTGAATATGGGTCAAATTTGAAATTGTCTAAAATTTTAAGACATTCTCCAAACCATAAACAGGTCCACAGGAAAATGGGGGAACACTAACTTGCTGGTGTTTAGGAACAACCTTTAAGCAATCATTAGCTGACCACTAAGATAAGAGTGACACAGAGGCAATCCCTAGAAAGCCAGGCATAAGAAATATTTTAAAAGGAAAACAGACAACAGAATTAATTCAGGAAAGTCATTAAACAAACACACACAACAATGGCAACAAGCCCAAGGAGGGGTCAGAATCCACAATCCATATTAACTATAATATATTCATACAATGGAATACTATTCAGCAACATAAAAGAACTACTTGTCAATGACAAGGATGACTTTTTAAAATTATGTTGAACAAAAGAAACCACACATAAAAGAGTACCTACTATGTGATCCCATTATATGAAGCTATAGACGTAAAATCACAAAAACTAATCTATGGTGATAAAAACCAGATTCACAGTTACTGGGGAGTAAGAGATTGACTGTAAAGGGGCTTAAGGCACCTTCTGAAGTGGAGGGATGAATGTTTGTCTTAGGTATATTTATCAAAGTCCATTAAACAGTCAACAAAAAATATATTAATTTTTTCCATGTAAATTCTAACTCAGTAAAGTTGCTTAAAATATGAATAAGAAACATAGGCTATTTTTAAAAGTTAATTCAAAGGTAACTTTTCTTAGAAACCTTTCCCAGCTTACTAAGGCAAAGTTATTCCCTCTTATGAGCTCTTGGCATGTTTTGTTTTACTATAGGACTTAATCAGAGTTTGTAGATAAATTATAAAGAACTCAAAGGTAAAGACTAGGTGTTATACCACATCACAATGACTGGCACATTGCACGTATTTTTTTTTTTAAATAAAGATGAATCCAGACCTTGTGCTTTCCATTTTCAATTTCTCCTCTCACCCCCAATTCAATGCACACTGAAATGGGTAAGACACATGAGATGCTACAAGAAAAGAAAGGAAGTATAAAAGGTTAATAACCTAAGCATAGCAACAGCCAGAAACAGTGAAATGGTTTTGTGTGCATGTCTATTACATGAACTAGATTTCTCCTCAGGATATCTTTAACGCACAAATCAATTGATATCTCCATCTTGATAGAGTAATATAGTTAAAAACAAGTCCACAGCACAATTCATTAGCCCCCTCTCATCTTCTCTCTATTAATACATAAAATGAAAACTACCAGTATCTTTAAACAAACAAGTGTAGAAAAGAAGTTATTTTCACTGCAGTATCTACTAACCTATACTCTGCATTGTGTGTGCAAAATGCATATACTTGAGATTACGTGATACGAAGTTTGAAATGTTGCCATCGCAGGCTGGGATGACCAGAAGCAATTTGCACACTATAAAGATGGAAAATGCAATAAGAACTATTGTCTTTTTTGTATAATATAATTTAGGTAGGTTTCCTAACTGTAACTAATCTAAGCATTTAACTTTGTAACTCGGTGTCTAATTCATAGTGAAATAAAATGTTACAAATGAGTGAGTCAGCCTAACAAGATTTTAGTAATGAATAAAAGTATTTGCATGCTACTATGTACCAAAGCTAATGGATAATCCCTTCATTATTCAACCCTAAAAAATAAATCAAGTCATGTTTTTTCAAGGATAAGACCCAGATAAAGATTCCAACTACAATAAGTGAAACGAAGGCATTTGTCAGATGAGAACTTGATAATTTAGCATTTTAAAACAGATTACAGATGTGCCTTCATTTGCGCAAATATTTAAAATATAAAGGAATAAATTTCATCTATAAATATTAAACATTTTCATTATTTGATTAACTTTTAAGTTAAAAAGCTCATTACAAATATAACCAAGAAAGTGATTAGGACACAGAAAATCTTTTAAAAAGTATTTTTTAAGTTACCAAGATACTATTCAATTTTCTTAAGGTTTTGAACACCTATTAAAGTGGTGAGCACCTATTAGGAGCTAAGCACCATGCCTGATATAGGGAATATGAAAATAAGCAAGGCAAAACTATTGCCCTTACAAAATTTGCAATGTAGACAAGGAGTGGCAAGTATATTGAGGAAGGTATAAACAGGAGGCTCTGAGAGTACAGAGAAGTGACACTCAATCAAGTCAGTGAATGTAAGAGTTGTCAGTAAAACATACCAGAGAAAGTATTTTACTTAGGCAGTTGCCAAAATAGGAAATAGCGTTCCAGGAAGAGGACATGGCATATGAAGTCATGATATATTCAATAAACAGCAAGAAGATCAATAGAGCTGCAGCACACTGTGAGGTACGCTGGCAATGAAAGAAATTCTACGTGTATTATTTCACTATACTAAGAAACTTGGACTCCAGTGACAATAACATTGAGGGACTGGCTAGAGGAAGAAGAAACGAGAAAAAGCCAGAAAACTGAAATATTCCAAATAAGAACTAATGAAGTCAACAAAAGTTGAGGACTGGATCAACATGAAAGAAGAACGAGAGCATACTATGATGGCTCCCAAATTTGCAAATGTGAATGCGTGTGTATTGGTCTCATTCAACATAACATGGAATTAGATGTGATTTGGGATAGCAAGATGATGAGTTCAAATAAGGATGAATTGAAGTATCCTCACCTCACTGTTTTTCCTTCTGTATCCAGACCACCAGTCAATAGAATAACAGAAAAATCAGTGTAAAAATAAGTGAAAGTTGGTCAGAAAAGGTAAATAAAGTAAAAAGGATAGTAACAGTCAAAGAAGTTGGTCTACAGTAACAGGGCAAAATAAATCACAATTAGGAGTTGCATATGAAACTAAGTCAATCCAACAGTGTTGAGCCGTGCTAATTCTAAGAACATTAATGTGACGTATGTAAGTAACTCTGAAAGGACCTATAAAAAGCCACAGGTCCTTAAAAACATTTTGTTGCCATCAAATTTATTTTGGGGGAAACTTCAAAAATCACATACATCATTAATCAAATTGAAAATGCAGCCAGTGAAAATAGTTCTGATTTTAATGTGAAAAAGAAAAGTGTCGTGTAAAATTCACACCCTTCCAGTTACTAATCCCTGAACTTGATTCCTGACCCCATGTTCCCATCTTACTCTGGTTAGATTAGGCTTTAAGTGAAGAGGAGTTTGAAGAATTTACGGATTTCTGCTTCCTAATAGAAGTGAAAAGAAAAAAAGAATTGTGAAGAAATCGGACATACTTCTACACTTCCCCTCTACTTGATCATGTGTTGGTATCATATTTTTAAAATAAGTAGAAATTGATAAAAGAGGATAGTGAAAGCATTCATGTTAGCAGGTTGGTTTCTGTGGTTGTTTTTACAGAGAACATAGAGTAAACAGATAAAAGAGTCTGGGCCAGGTGCAGTGGCTCACACCTGTAATCCCAGCACTTTGGGAGGCCGAGATGGGCGGATAATGAGGTCAGCAGTTTGAGACCAGCCTGGCCAACATGCTGAAACCCCAAACCCCATCTTGACTAAAAATACAAAACTTAGTTGGGCATGGTGGCAGGCACCTGTAATCCCAGCTACTCGAGAGGCTGAGGCAGGAGAATCGCTTGAACCTGGGACGTGGAGGTTGCAGTGAGCCAAGATCATGCCACTGCACTCCAGTCTGGGCAACAGACCAACACTCCATCTCCAAAAAAAGAGAGTCTGGAATGGAATTAGATACACATGGTTTGGGATGGTAAGATGATGAGTTCAAATATGGATGAACTAAAGCATCCTAACCTCACTGTTTTTCCTTCTGTATCCAGAGTAGGGATGGCTATGTTATCCCATGTTTTCACCTGTCCCTCAATAGAGATAATAATTCTACTTAATTACTTGCTTGTGACAGTATGCATCACCATGAAATTCTGAATGTATAAACTGGTTGCCCCGGAGAAAAGAAGAACCTCATGAACAGCCTTAAGCACCCAGTCTAGTCGATTAATTTTAAATAGTGGACATAATGCAAAGAATATATTTAATTCATAAATAATATCGGTAAACCATTACTAGAAGTTAAAGATTATAACCTGAAAGTGGGTAACAGATTATATCAATTTAATTCCCAATGATCATCAAAGAAAATGCTAACTCTAGTAATTTTTCAAAATTGCTGTTATACGTCTTTCCTCTTTCCAAAGAATCAAAGGTGACACATTTTGAGCCCCTCTAAGTTTAATAAAAATGAAATATTAACTGTCAGGAATGCCCCTCTTCAAGCACACTCTCTCCTCCGTGCTCCTGCACGTTGTTCTGATACTATGCTCCAGGTACAAACTACATCTCCATACATTTCAAATACAGTATTAGGACTGTGTATCCACATGTTTTCCATCACTCTAGATTCCAGGTCCTTGAGAACAAGAACCTTGTTTTATTTTTTCTTGCATCCCCTATCCTAAAACAATCTAGCATAATGCCAAGTACACAGTCAGCACTCAAATACTTCATAATGGTCTGTACTCACCTGCTCGTGGGACATCTTGTATCTGTCTTATTACCAAGGCCATACCCTTGAAAAATACAGGTAAAATTTCATTTTACTGATTACCATTATTATTCTGCTATGCTCCAGTTACGAGCTGCTTGCTTTTCTTTGAATGTGCAAAAGCATAAAGAGAGCCTGGCACATAATATTTCTACTAAAAATTATTACCCACTTCCACACCTTGTCCCTCTAGCCAACAACTGCTCAGCTAACAAGCAGCACCCTAAAATAGCGCCTCCCCACCGCCTCCCTGCCAAGTAAAAGTGAATACTCTCTCCTTTGTGTCCCCACCATACAGACGTCCACAGCAAAACTTACAAAGTTTTACTGGTTTATTTATGATTCTATATAATCAGTCTCTTCATATATTTTGCAACTAGTTTGTCTCAGAAGGTATACTAGAATATCCTGTCACTCAAATCTGGAAGCTATATATGCTTCACTTTTTCATTAAATGGTCTCATAGAGAGAATTTTTTTTTTTTTAGGTAAATTTTATTTCAGTCATGCTTTATGAGAACTTCAACTACCTTTCTAATAAACACATCAAAATTAGTTTCTGAGGAAAATTTTGTCCTTGACCTTGAGAATTCTTGATCTTGAGAATTAGAACTTATCCAGCTCACCTCACCTGCTTTAACTGAATTGCACTTTGCCTGGATGCTGCAGGGACAAGCTAAAGAAATGTGTCACTGTGGATATTATAAAGATGCTGTTGAATATATTTTTCATTATATCATATAGCAGCTTCTTTAGAGGACTAATGAGAAGAAACTGGTTTCACCACCTGGAGTAAAGATATTTTTCAGTGAACAGCTTTTATCTAAAGGACATTAACTCATACCTGATATTTTCTTCCCTAAAGAATTTGGCTTAATTTCAAATGTATGCGGAAGTATAATGGAATTAATGGCATATGTTTTGATATACAAATTTTCACTCCTGGTCTCATCTTACATTTATACTCTTATATTCACATCTCATTTTTAAATTTTTATTTTATAAAATTAACATACTTATTTTGCATCTTTTTTTCTATCTTCCTAAAACATCTTAAATCCTTTTAGAGACAAACTAGGAAAAACATTTACTATTTTTTTCAGTATAGCTATTGGGGATTCGGCATTTTTCTTATTAATTTGTATGCACTTTTTATGTCTATTATTAATATATCTGTTACAAATATTTTTGTCTTTTTTTGCTTGAATCAAAATTTAGTTGACTCAATATTTTTCTTTGCAATCTCTTCCATTGCTTTCATGCTTAAAAAGCCCTTCTCTCTTCAAAGATTAAACATTCACGTTTTCATTTGATGTTTAAGTTTTCACTTAAAAATTTTTACCCGTCTAAAATGCATCTGAAGTATGACATGAGATACTGATATAAACTGATTTTTTCTTTCCTAACGGTAAATTCTTCTAGTATGAAGTCCCTTCCCTCTTGATTCCCACTCCTTTTATCACATTATAAATTGTAACATACAGATTTTCCTAATCTATTGGTTTAACATCTTTTTTATACCAATAATGTCTCACAGATTTAATATCAGCTCTATTAATAACAATCTTGGATAATCATGGGACCATAGTTTTATTTTCATCTGCACAATGAATACTTCACTAGTGGATGTAAGGATTAAAATAAGATACTTTATATAAAATAAAAATATCTTTCCTACTGGCTTTGACCCTTCTGCTCTGATCTGTTTGCAGGACAGTTCTTCACATTTATCTTCTCTTAGACTTCTACCATTACACACCCCCATGGGGTCATTTAGTAATCTAAACTCCCTGCTGATGAGAGGTGACCATGTGCTTGCAGCCCTCGCTCTCGGGGCCTCCTCGGCCTCCACGCCCACTCTGGTGGCGCTTGAGGAGCCCTTCAGCCTGCCACTGCATTGTGGGAGCCCCTCTCTGGGCTGCCTGAAGCCGGAGCCAGCTCCCTCCACTTGCGGGGAGGTGTGGAGGGAGAGGCACGGGCGGGAACCCGGGCTTCGTGAGGTGTTCACTAGCCAGCGAGAGTTCCAGCGGGCTCGGGCTTGGCGGCCCCGCACTTGGAGAGGCCAGCGGCCGCCACCGCCGGCCCAGGGCAGCTAGGGGCTTAGCACCCGGGCCAGCAGCTGCGGAGGTTGTGCAGGGTCCCCCAGCACTGCCCGCCTGCATGCACCTCGAATTCTCACCGGGCCTCAGCTGCCTCCCTGCGGGGCAGAGCTCACAGCCCTGCAGCCCGCCATGCCCAGACCAGCTCCCCCCGGCTCCCCACTTCCCCCCACCACGGTGGGTTCCCCCGTGGTGCGTTCCCACGGGGCCGAAGCCTCCCAGAGGAGCACCCTGCAAGGTGCTGGGTTCCATCAACCGCCCAGGGCCTGAGGAGTACCAGTGCATTGTGCAGGACTGGCAGGCAGCTCCGCCCACGGCCCCAGTGCAAGCTCCACTAGGTGAAGCCAGCTGGGCTCCTGATTCTAGTCGGGACTTGGAGAACCTTTATGTTTAGCTAAGGGATTATAAACACACCAATCAGCACTCTGTGTCTAACTCAGGATTTGTAAATACACCAATCAGCACTGTGTCTAGCTCATGATTTGTAAATACACCAATCAGTACTCTGTATCTAGCTAACCTAGTGGGGACTTAAAGAACTTTTATGTCTAGCTAGAGGATTGTAAATGTACCAATCAGCACTCTGTCAAAATGAACCAATCAGCACTCTGTCAAAATGGACCAATCAGCTCTCTGTAAAGTGGCCCAATCAGCTCTCCATAAAATGGACCAATCAGCAGGATGTGGGTGGGGCCAGATAAGGGAATAAAACCAGGCAGCCCCAGCCAACCAGCAGCAACCCACTCCGGTCGCCTTCCACACTGTGGAAGCTTTGTTCCTTCGTATTTGCAATAAAGCCTATTGCTCACTTTGGGTCCACGCTGCCTTTATGAGCTGTTAACACTGTGAAGGTCTGCAGCTTCACTCCTGAAGCCAGCAAGACCATGAACCCATCAGAAGGAAGAAACTGCGGACACGCATTTTCAAGAACTGTAACACTCAAGGCAACGGTCCGGGGCTTCATTCTTGAAGTCAGTGAGACTAAGAACCCACCAATTCTGGACACACTATTTACTATTTTATAACAATAACCAAGAAGCTAAGTAGCACCCCACTCTCAAAATACATTTTCAAAAATATGTCATAAGTAAAAGAATATTGGATGCAGGTATATTACAAGAGAAAATTTAGGACAAAATAGCATTTACTCAAAAAAAAAATTTTCCTTTATTCTTTAACAAAACATCTCAGTTAATATTTGCAAGCACTGGATACAAATACTTCCTTTATGTTAAACCTAACACCCCCTTATACAGTAAAGATAAGCTTCCTTTTCGTAACAGGTGAATACAATGTGCCATTCAAAGGCCCACTCAGCTTACTAAAAACCCATTCTTCAGATATCTCATAAATCAACTGTTATATAGTAAGAATCTGAAGTCTTTAATCATCAAAAACACATTCCTGCAAAATAAATACATAAGCTTAATTCTTAAAAGGCAAAAGCTTAAAATTCATGATCTGATTTGTAAAATATGCTAAGACTAATCTTTTGGTTGCATTTATTTGAAATTTCTAACTCATGTGAAAATTTTCTTTTTCCTTGAACT
The DNA here is from genome assembly GCF_037993035.2 of Macaca fascicularis. Lineage (NCBI taxonomy): Eukaryota > Metazoa > Chordata > Mammalia > Primates > Cercopithecidae > Macaca > Macaca fascicularis. The sequence goes on from NC_088385.1 coordinate 14,978,518, forward strand.
ATCAGAGCCTATTTCTGTAAGGAAGCATAGAAAAAATAGTTTTCCTGGTTGGGGGAATATGGAATGAGTTTTCTCCATTTGAAACCAACCCATTAGTTTCCCTAGATAGTTTTTTGGATAAACATAGAAGTTGACCCTTCTGGTCTTAAAGCTTGAATCTTATATTTGTTTTATCTGAGTTCCTTCCTCAGGAAATGACCTTTAGGTCTCTCAAAGTATCAAAGAACCGAAACTCACCAGATCCCCACATCCAGACAATAAGATGCTAGACAACTCATTAATCATGATTGCTTCCTTGGCCCGCCTTAGGTCCTGTTTCTTTTACATTTCTTCCCTGCTATGTGAACCCTTCGTTTTAGTCACTCAGGGAGATGGATTTGAGACTGAGCTCTCATCTTCTTGGCTGCAGCACCCAGTTTAAGCCTTCTTCCTTGGCAATACTTGTCTCAGTCACTGGCTTTCTCTGCAGTGAGTAGCATGACCTAGACCAAACCCCTGAGGTTTTGGTAACTCATTTTTATGTGCAGTTTCTGACATCCTTACAAATAAACATAAAGTTAACGTTTTTACAAACACTTCCTAATAAGCGCAAGTTTGAGAAGGGAGGGACATCACAGGGAAATAAATATCACAGGCTCTCCCACTGACCCCTGAGATTTGAGGGGATAGCAAACTGTGCAGAAATAATGAAAAAAAAAAAGGTAATAAAAATAGTCTGATAAAAACAGTACTGTTGTTTACTATTACTAAAGGTCTTAATCAGTAAGGACTAAGATTTTCTTTTATTATTTTTTTTCTTGAGGCAGAGTTTCACTCTTACTGCCCAAGCTGGAGTGCAATAGCGCGATCTCGCCTCACTGCAACCCCTGCCTCCAGAGTTCAAGCAATCCTCCCGCCTCAGCCTCCCAAGTAGCTGGAATTACAGGCACCCGCCACCATGCCCAGCTAATTTGTTGTATTTTTAGTAGAAACAGGGTTTCACCATGTTGGCCAGGCTGGTCTCAAACTTCTGACCTCAGGTGATCCACCTGCCTCGGACTCCCAAAGTGCTGGGATTACAGGCGTGAGCCACCGCCCCTGGCCAAGGACTAAGATTTAAGATTTCAGTAGTGTTTTCAGGTATTAAAGATCAGAGTTTTCTTTTAAGAATCTATCTGTGGCCGGGCGTGGTGGCTCATGCCTGTAATCCCAACACTTTGAGAGGCTGAGGGGGGCGGATCACCTACACCTCTCTTCTACTCCTATTCACTGAAACAGACTTTCACTTCACTTTCTTCTGTCTTAATTAAATCCACCCACAGACACACACAAACAGGGAGAAGAGAGAAAGATTTGCAGACTACTCTATCATTAGCCAAAACCTATTAGATTTCTGAATGTCCTCGATCTTCCAGCACATTTCAAAGTGACTTTGTTACCCACAATGGCCATAATGCAACATTGTTTTATAATGATCTGAAATTGAAGTTTTAAATATGAGGGCCTGAAAACAATGTGAATAGTATTTGAGAAGAGAAGACAAATCCAAGAGCTACTTAGAAGGCAGAATAAACAAGAATTGGTAACTGATTGAATGTGAGGAGTGAGGAAGTTGGGGGGCTAGAATGACTCAGGATTTTTAGTTTCTGCAACCAAGTTAGGTAGAATGACGGTTGTTCACAAATTCTGGTATTTTGTTACAGGGTTTTCTTGGATGTGATCTTCTCTCTGTACTTAAAATTAAAAAAAAAAAAAAAAAAAAAAAAAAAAGCCTTGTTAAAGATGGTTTTCTCAAGCCCCAATAAAACTAATGGATAATCCAAACAGCCTCTTTCCAGACTTCCCATCCCCTACCCTTAAGGCCCTTTTCCATAATACTCTAAAATTAATGATTGTATTACCACCACATCCCCCCCCAACACGCCCCTCCCCCACCCCCCGCAATCTAGGGTTATGTAATTTCCTTACTTTTCAGCATGAATCCCAAACTTCTTAGCATGACATATAAGAGCCTTTCTAATTTGTTTCTCTGCTTTTGGTTCCTTGTTTCTCATGGCTCTAGTATCCCGCCTATTGCTACCAGACTGCCTTTCATAAAATACAGTATCATGTAAACACAAATCCTTTATGACTAGGGTCCCCAACCTCCAGGCCAGAGACCACTATCAGTTCATGGCCTTTTAGGAACCAGGTCACACAGTAGGAGGTGAGCAGCAGGCAAGTGAGCAAAGCTTCATCTGTATTTACAGCAGCTCCCTATCGTCCATATTACTGCCTGAGCTCCACCTCCTGTCAGATCAGTGGAGGTATTAGATTCTCATAGGAACACAAACCTTATTGTGTATTGCAAGGGATCTGGGTTGCATGCTCCTTATAAGAATCTAATGCCTGATGATCTGTCATTGTTTCCCATCACCCCTAGATAAGACCATCTAGTTGCAGGAAAAAAACTCAGGGCTCCTACTGATTCTACATTATGGTAAGTTGTATAATTATTTCATTATACATCACAATGTAATAATAATAGAAATAAGGTACACAATAAAGGTAATGTGCTTAAGTCATACCGAAACCATCCCTCCACCCCAGTCCGTGGAAACACTGTCTTCCACAAAACTAGTCCCTAGTGCCAAAAAGGTAAGGGACCACTGCTTTACAAGATACTTTTAGCTTTAAAAGCTATAGGGACTCAGATTTCCCTATTGCTAAACGTATTATAAAGCCACAGTAATCAAGACAGTGTGATACTAGTATAAGGACAAACATCTAGATAAATGAAAAAGAAATGAAAGTCCAAAAACAAACCCTTATATTTATGGTCGACTGACTTTCAATGAAGACAATTCAGTGGGGAAAACCAGTCTGTTCAACAAATGGTGCTGGGACAGCTGGATATCCACATGCAAAAACAACGAAGCTGGACCTCTACAGGACATACAGAAATTAACTCAAAAAGATAAAGACCTGATTGTAAACGCTAAGACCATAAAACTCTTAGAAGACAATGAGTAAATACTCGTGATCCAGAATTAAAAGAATGGTTTCACAGATATAACACTAAAACCATAAACAACAAAAGAAAAAAACAGATCAGACTTCATCCCAAAACTCCATTATATATGTGCTTCAAAGGATACCACAAAGAAAGTGAAAAAGGCAACCCACAGAACAGGAAATCAGTATTTGCAAATCTTATGTCTGAGAATGGTCTGGTTTCCAGATATATAAAGAGCTCTTAGAACTCAATAATAAAAGGACTTACCAGGCACAGTGGTTCACATCTGTAGTCCCAGCAACTGGGGAGGCCAAAGTGGGAGGATCACTTGAGTCCAGGAGTTCAAGACCAGCCTGGGCAACATAGCGAGAACCCCCATCTTTACCAAAAAAATTTAAAAATTTGCCCGGTGTGGTGTCACCCACCTATGGTCCCAGCTACTCAGGAGGCTAAAATGGGAGAACTGCTTGAGCCCAGGGAGTTGAGGCTGCAACGAGCCACGATCATGCCACTGCATTCCAGGCTGGGGAACAGACCAAGACCTCTCTCAATAATAATAATAATAAAATTTTAAAATGGGTAAGGATAGGTATTTCACAAATCAAGATTTGCAAGTGGTCAAAGCACAGAACATGTTCAACATCAGTCAGTAAGGAAATGTACATCAAAACCTCAATAAGATATTTCTATACACCCACTAGGATGGTTATAACTTTTTTAAAAAGGAGAGAGCCAGGTGCAGAGGCTCACACCTGTAATCCCAGTTACTAAGAAGGCTGAGAAGGGAGGATCACTTGAGCCCAGGTGCAATAAGCTATGACCATGCCACTGTACTCCAGCCCAGGTGACAGAGCAGTACCCCCATCTCTTTAAAAACAAAAACAAAAAACCAGAAAGAGACAAAGAATAACAAATAATGAAGGAAACAGAGAAACCGAAACCCTCATACACTGCTGGTGGAAATACAAAAATGGTAGAGCAAGTTTAAAAGACAATGTGGGGCTGGGTGCGGATGCTCATGCCTATAATCCCAGCCCTTTGGGAGGCCGAGGCAGGTGGATCACCTGAGGTCAGAAGTTCCAGACCAGCCTGGCCAACGTGTTGAAACCCCATCTCTACTAAAGATACAAAAATTAGCCGGGAGTGGTGGTGGGCACCTGTAATCCCAGCTACTGAGGAGGCTGAGGCAGGAGAATTGCTTGAACCTGGGTGGCGGAGGTTGCAGTGAGCCGAGATTGCGCCATTGCACTCCAGCCTGGGCCACAAGAGCAAAACTCCATCTTAAAAAAACCCCACAATTTGGTAGTTCATAAAAAGAAACTTAAACAGAGTTACCATATGACCTAGCAATTCCACTTCTAGATACTCATGAAAATTAAAAACATCTGTCTACACAAAAACCTGTATACAAATGTTCATAGCAAAATCATTCATAACAGCCAAAACATGTAAACAAAGTGTCCATCAATTGATGAATGAACAAACAAAAGGTGGTTACTTCTATACAGAATTCAGCCATCAAAAGGAATGAAGTACTGGCACATGCTACAACATGAAAGAACCTTGAAACCAGGCACAAATGGCTACATACTGAATGATTCCACGTATATGAATTGTCCAAAACAGGCAAATCTATAATGATAGGAAGTAGATTCATGGCTGCCAAGAGCTAGGAGAAGGGGACAAATGAGGAGAGACTGTTAGTGGGTTTAGTCAGAGTTTAATTATAGGGTGATGAAAATACTCTGAAATTAAGACAGTGGTGAGGGCTGTACCACTTCATGACTATACTTAAAAATCACTGAATTATATATATCCAAAAAAAATGAATTTTACGGCATGTGAATTATATCTAAATTTTTTTAAGCTATAGGAACTCCAGAGGAGGCAAATTCAAACTCTAAACCAGATTAAAGGACCACGAACAAATGATCAACCCCAAAAGCACACGACCACAACATATGAGTCCTATTCTCTAATCCATTACTGGCCTCCATATATAACTTCTTTATTATCTCAATAAAGGTAATAAAGGTACTTTTTCTTCCTTTGAAATGCCTTTCCCTTTTCTCATTCCAGAGCCTATAGGTCATTTCAAAGTCATTACTATAAAGAAAGCTTCCCTAATCAATTCACTTTCAATTCTTTATTAATTCATGCAGCAACTGGATCTCATCACTCTCTTTTACTTATGTGCTTCCTTAGGGTTGTCTTGTGATTGTTTCATATATATATTCCTCTCTCCCAACTAAGTTTTAAGTGTGAGTAAAGACAGAGTAAAAATAATTAAAGGAAATACCTGATTTATCACGGATCTGCTATTTTCTAGTTTCAGGCAAGTCACTTAGAAGAGATGGGCTTTGATTTTGTAATCTGGAAAGCAGCAGCCAGATATTGATACATTTGAAGTATTTCCTTAATTTTTTAACAAAATAAAGGAGGCCAGGCGCGGTGGCTCATGCCCGTAATCCCAGCACTTTGGGAGGCTGAGGCAGGCAAGTCACGAGGTCAGGAGTTCGAGACCAGCCTGATCAACATGGTGAAACCCCGTCTCTACTAAAAAGACAAAAATTAGCCAGTCGTGGTGGGCAGGCGCCTGTAATCCCAGCTACTCAAGAGGCTGAGGCAGGAGAACTGCTTGAACCTGGGAGGTGGAGATCGCATCACTGCACTCCCGCCTGAGCAACAGAGCAAGGCTCTATCTCAAATAAAACAAAAAAACAAAACAAAACAATAAAATAAAATAAACAACAGATTACTTGTAGGGCCCACTTCAGTTACAAATTTACTCTTACAAAAATACTCTTAACTGTCCACCCCTTTTTGTTTTCTGTTTGTTTGTTTTTTGAGACAGTCTCACTCTGTTGCCCAGGCTGGGGTGCAGTGACACCATCTCGGCTCACTGCAACCTCCACCTCCCGGGTTCAAACGATTCTCCTACCTCAGCCTCCCGAGTAGCTGGGACTATAGGTACCCGCCACCACGCCCGGATAATTTTTGTATTTTTAGTAGAGACAAGGTTTCCCATGTTGGCCAGGATGGTATCGGTCTCCTGACCTTGTGATCCACCCGCCTCAGCCTCCCAAAGTGCTGGGATTAGAGGCGTGAGCCACCCCGCCAGGCCAACTGTCTCCTGCTTTTGTATCTACCATTGCAGCTCATTCATTTTTCAACATTAGAAAGGGAAAAAAAATACAAACAAGACTCAAATCACAGCAAAGATATCCACAAATCCTGTAACCATTCCCTTTCATTCACAAATGTTCTTTCATGGATATATGGCACCGGAGGGGGCTACCCAGCTTTATCGAATCCACTTTCCTATGTTTGGAGAATTCTTCACTTTATAAGGCAGAACCTTGCCCTAAAACTAAAGAAATTGAAAACCAGGTATTTGTTTTCCGCATCTCTCTCCTAACTAGGACAGGGTTACGTGTAAGTCGTGAGCTTTTCCAGTCAAACAAACCAACCCCAACTTTGAAAAATTGAAGCAACTCAAGGAGGAGGATGTAGAGGTCAAAGAGGAAGCAGTGACAGAAGCAAGCCCCATAAGCAATCCATTCTGGCAAGGTTGAAGGCAATAGCAACAGCTAATTTACTCCAGTTTGAATTAATTAATTCTTCCAGCTGGGCACAGTGGTTCACGCCTGTAATCCCAGCACTTTGGGAGGCTGAGGCAGGCAGATCAACTGAGGTCAGGAGTTCGAGACCAGCCTGGTCAACATGGTAACACCCCGTCTCTACTAAAAATACAAAAATTAACCAGGTATGGTGGTGCACGCCTGCAGTCCCAGCTACTAGGGAGGCTGAGGAGGGAGGATCACTTGAACCCGGGAGGCAGAGGTTGCAGTGAGCTGAGATCATGCCACTACATTCCAGCCTGGGCAACAGAGCGAGACCCTGTCTCAAAAAAAAAAATTCTTCCTTCATCCAATTTTAAAAGAAAACAATGACAACAGTTTTAGGAGTATCTGTCACCTTATGTCAGAGAAAGTACAAACAGTGTGAACATGTCACCTAACAGTGATGCCTTCATTGGACCAGCTCTGCAGTATAGTACGTAGCACTGTTCCTGCACAAGACTGGTTCTTCTACCCTTTAGGAAATTCTATCAGTAGCCCAATATCCTCTTTAATCACAAAGTCATTTATAATTAAAGTAGAGGGATTTCTATTATTTAAGACTATGAACACTGACATGCATTTTTCTTAGTTTTATTTATTTATTTATTTATTTATTTATTTATCTATCTTGAGACAGGGTCTCGCTCTGTCACCCAGGCTGGAATGCAGTGGTACAATCTCAGCTCACTGCAACCTCCACCTCCTGGGCTCAAACAATCCTCCCACCTCAGCCTCCTGCGTAAATGGGAGGAACACAGGAGTGCGCCACCACACCCAGTTAATTTTTTCTATTTTTAGTAGACACAGGGTTTCACCATGCTGCCCAGGCTAGTCTCAAACTCCTGAGCTAACGTGATCCACCCACCTCAGTCTCCCGAAGTGCTGGGATTACAGGCATGAGCCACCATGCCCAGCCTAACACATATTCTTAGATCACAACGGCATCCCAAAGCATCACTTTAAAGTTTAGATAAAGTAACTTCAACCCTTGCTCTGACAGTTTCATATGTTAGAACTCCCTACCTTCTACAAATGGCACGTCTGCAAAGTGTCACAGTTTTTCCCACAATCTATTATGACCCCTCTTCCTTGAGAACCAGTGTCAATATTCATGAGACTGGTTAGCAGAAAACTGTCAGCTAAATCACATCCTGACCCTTCTTTCTGTACACACATTTAAAACAACATCTTGATGCAAATTGATATAAAAGGAACAATTTATTACAGATGCAAAAGCCAACTTAACATTAAACTTTGGTACTTATATCACCATGAACAATGAAGTGTAAGAGAAAACCCAATTGAACAGTTTGCTTTACCCAAGCCTTCATAACTTCAAAACCCAATAATCATCATACATAATGATCACAAGATAACCAGTTCTTGAATATTAAGAAACCAGAATTGTTGCTTTAGTATGTTTCTTAGACTGTGCACCTCCCCCTCTTCCCTGACACACACACACAAAAATAACAGCATCAACAGCATCAGCAACATCATGAAATACCTACAGCAAAAAATTTCAACCCTGGCAGCACTTGAGAATGATCTAAGAAACTTATTTTAAAATATCTATTATGTGGGTTCTTTCATCAGAGATTCTGATTAAACTGGTCTGGGCTCAAACTCAGGAATCAGTATAAACAGCTCCCCAAGGAATTCTAATGCACTCAGACAGGGCTTAGAACCAGTGAAGAGGAACATGATGTTCTCAAGCACCTGTTTATCCATAGCATTTATTCTTGCACAGGTGGTGTTAATGTATTTAACTCATTAACCACTGACCCTAAATATTAGCTAATCATTAAGCCCCAGTTGGTACTCAGCCCTTCCGCTGTACAAGACCACATAAGGGAACAAAGCAACAAATAAAATTCCTTCTCACACAATGGCTTTCCACATTTCCTTCAAAAGCTCTACAAATTGAGAAGGGGGATTTGAAAAGTTCACAAGTACTGCTTAAATTTTACTAAGCAGTAAATTTTACTAAGTAAAAATACACACATCTGTGAGAATAAAAGTAGATTTTCAAATTTCCTCTATAACCTTTCAAGCTTTTGGCACCCAGTTTTATATATTTATAGCGATAACCCTCTATATATATAAAGAAACATTCCATTCTTGCAGGGGAAACATTCCAAGACCCCCCAGTGGAAGCCTGAAACTGCAGATAGTACCAAACCCTATATATGCTATGTTTTTTCCTATGTATACATACTTATGACAAAAGTGTGGTCCATGAACCAATCAAGCGCCATCCTAGATCTACTAAATCAGAATCTGCACTGTAATGAGAGAATGAAACCAAAATATTATCTTTCCTTACATTAGTCTTTGTAACATCAGAAAATACATAGTAAATGTATAGTAACAAAAGTTACATATACAATCCTAAAAACACTAACGAATATTTCTAGGATAAGTATATAAAGCATTTAGCAAATCACTCCTAGATCAATTCAGAAAAACCACCAATTAAATCTCAATCATATTTTACTCTATTCTCTGAAGCCAAAATTATAGATGACACAGTCCAACACCAAAATAAAATACTTTAAATCATCCTCCCAGACTATGTGGTAACCTCCACACAGACCATTAGTTAAGAATAATAACAATTATAAAGATGCTCCAAGGATTTTAAGAAACACCTCCCTAATTATTTCACTCAAGTTCTTCATTTCATCAGGAAAAAAAGGAGGACCTAAGACCTGAATTTCCCCAAACCATTTAGATGCCTGTGATGGTCATTTATCTGAGCCTCCCAGAATGACTGGGAAATGAACATCCTACAAGTCTTGCCACAAACCAAGTATTTAACAGAAAATTAGGTACAAGTATTAGCTACACTGAAACCCTGTTGCTGTGTTTCTTGGGAATGATGGCTTAAGGTACAGCCATGCCACACGTATTCAAACAATAATTTATATAAAATTACAAATACTGTAAAATACAACCACTACTGTATGATGAAGGAATCTGCACTTGTTTATATCAATACAATCTTTCATCTTGAGGGTCATTCAACAATATGACTGGTAATACACAGGTATGGGCCTAGGACCCTCTCCCAGTCCTACAAAATCCTCAGTATTTTTTAAATCAAATGCTAAAAATATTAATTATAGTTTTCTACTACTCCTATCTTAATTTTTAATGTGTATAAATTCCAAAGCTGAGATTATTTTTCATTGTTTTAAGGTTAATCAACTAATCTTATTTAAAGTATACACTGTATATATTAAGCTAAACATGGACTAAACACTGATGTCTCCAATTCTAATCCTTTACCACATGGATCATTCTAGCCCCCTTCTCCTTGCTTGTAACTTTCCATTCCAACAGTGAGAAATCTGACTCCCACAATCCACCATCCACTTTACTTAACTGTTTAACTCTAGTATACATTACCAGAGGTATCAGAATCGTTAACTCTACCTTTATATGAAGCAATATTATCAACTAACGTACACTACAAGTATAGAATATGTGCAGTGCTTTTTGCCTTTAGTATAACAGGCACTACGCATTTCCAAAATAAATTAGATCAACAGTTTTTCCCCATCACCCACTTCAAGGAGGTTGTTTCATACATCTCTAATACAATTAGATTCTTCTGTCTCAATCTGCATTCCATCCTGGAATCCCCCAGCCTCCTAAAAATATGGTATTTTAAAATTTGTATTCATTAAGGTCCACGCTTTCTGCTATAAAGTCCTATGGGTTTTGACAACTGTGTAGTATGCTTTTTTTCTATGTTTCTCATCTTCTACATATATAACATCTTACAAACAATTTTACCACCATTCTTCAAACAAACATACCTATTTCCACAGTCATCTTCAATTCTACTAAACAGAGTGCAGAGTCTACATGCTTGCAGGCTTATCTCCATGCACATACCACCTTTTTTCTCCACAATCTCTAGGAGACTCATTTCAGAAAACTTCACTTTCAGATTACTAACAGTTGTCTGCTCATGATTAGGCTTCAAAAGAAAAATGTCAGAGTTATTTATATAAAAAACAGATTTCATATCCTTATTTTACAACCAAGTTCTCTATCACTTATGTGTCTATCAAAAATAAATTAATGAAAGCCTGAAAACAGTTATGAATTCATTATACTGCTTTCACATCCACTTCAAACCTCCTATATATAAACTGATATGATATGGGTTCACTTACCCAGCTCAGTCTCACTACAAGGATTTTTAAACTAAATCAGTCCAGTCCATTGAACAGTATCAGCTTACTGTAGGTACATTGTCTTTCATAATAAATAACAGTATCAGTAGCGCAACACCAACACACAGGGAACTAGACTAAGATCAAGGATATAAATAAGGTAAGAACATATTTATTCCCTGGATGCCTGCCTGAATCCAAAATAAAACCTCTGAATGGCCAGGGGCGGTGGCTCACACCTGTAATCCCAGCACTTTAGGAGGCCCAGGCAGGCGGATCACCTGAGGTCGGGAGTTCTAGACCAGCCTGACCAACATGGTGAAACCCCCATCTCTACTAAAAATACAAAAATTAGCCAGTTGTGGTGGCAGGTACCTGTAATCCCAGCTACTTGGGAGGCTGAGGCAGGCAATTCGCTTGAACCCAGAGGGTGGAGGATGGGAGGATGCAGTGAGCCAAAATCGCGCCACTACACTCCAGCCTGGGCAACAAAGCAAGACTCCATCTGGTGGGGGGAGAAGCTTGAAAATCGTTACTCTATCCTAATGTGAGTAATACTCTATCCTAATAGTGAGTAAAAAGCTGAACGACAACAACAAAGATCAACAACTCTTCTTAGATCCATCAGAGAGGTAAGGTCACAGGGCAAACCACTCCCCCACAATTGGATAGACAGACAAGGTGATACAAAGGATCATAATTTATCAAAGCAGAAATCCATGGACAAAAACCTCTCTATCGGAGCCAGCACCCAAGTAGGAAAACCTAAATTGCAACTGATGACTTGCTGGAGGCCTGGTATGGACAAATCTGAAAGTTAAACTCTAGGGACACTTTTTTCAGTTTTACCTCCAGGAGCCCTACCGGGTTCTCATGGTAAGATCTGAGCCAGTGCGGTGGCTCACTCCTGTAATCCCAGCACTTTGAGAGGCCGAGGCAGGTGGATCACTTGAGATCAGGAGTTTGAGACCAGCCGGTCCAACATAATGAAACCCCTCTCTCTATTAAAAATACAAAAATTAGCCGGGCATGGTGGAGGACACCTGTAATCTCAGTTACTCAGGAGGCAGAAGCAGGAGAATCACTTGAACCCGGGAGTCAGAGGTTGCACTGAGCCAAGATCATACCATTGCACTCCAGCCTAGGCGACAGAGTGAGTGTGTGTCTCAAAAAAAAGAGAGAGAGAGAGAGATCCAAGAAAAATACCCACTGCTGCCTGTGCAAGGAGAGTTCTTGTAAAGCTATAGTTCTGGTAAGGTCTGCCCTCAAGAAAATCCATCTTACTACAGCCTAACCAACCTGGGGGAAGGGAAATATCCAGCTCGACCTCCCTCTTTCTGTCTACACAGAAGAGAAATACTTAACTCCAGCCTCCTCTAACCATTCTGTCCCACCTAAGGGGATGAAAAGAACTGAGAAGCACTTGTGAAGCTCACAGCCCAGGGCAACGGCTCACTAAACAACTGAGATATAGTCATTGAACTACAGCTTACCATCACATTACAAAAGGCCTATATATCACAATTCCTTTTATCTGATATATCATATCTGGCTTTCAACAAAAAATTACAAGGCATACTAAAAGACAAAAAAGCAGTTTGAAGAGACAGAGCAAGTATCATAACCAGATTCAAATATGGCAAGAATATTGCAATAAACAGACAAGAATTTAAAACAACTATGATTAATATGCTAAGGGTGCTAATGGGAAAAAACAGACAACATGGAAGAATAGACTGATAATGTAAGCTAGGGGAAAAATCAAAGAGAAATGCTGGAGATCAAAAACACTATAACATAAATGAAGAATGCCTTTGATGGGTTCATTAGTATACTGTACGTGGCTGAGGAATCTGAGTTTGAGAATGTTCATAGAAACTTCCAAAGCTGAAAAGCAAATTTTTTAAAAAGACTGAAAAAAAGGGAACAGAGTATCTAAGAACTGCGTTCAATTCAGCAGCACACATACTAACACTGGAACAATTCAGAGAAGATCAGCATGGCTCCTGCGCAAGGATGACATGCAAATTTATAGTCTCGAACTCCTGACCTCAGGTGATCCACCCACCTTGGCCTCCCAAAATGCTGGGATTACAGGTGTGAGTCACCTCACCCGGCCTTATTCTTAGTTGAGCTAACAACAGTTTGTTCAAAATAGTAACAGCAACAATGCAGTCAATGATTTTAGCTTACATATAAGTGAAATGAATGATGGCAACAATACAGGGAGAAATTAGGAGTATTTTGTTCCAGCCAATTTTGTTGTAAGCCCAAAACTGTTCTAAAAAATGGTCTTTTATTTAAAAACAAACAAAAAACAAACAAAAAAACCAACAAAAAAAAGGCAAGAGGGGAGAGCCCTTTCTGCTTCAGTTTGCGGTTCTGTAAAGCTTGGCACTCATTTTTAGTATTCAGTGGTCAATACGACGGGTACCAAATCCTCATTTGGCACATTTCCCCAAGAGTAGCTAAATCAAGTATCCAAGGTAAGGATTAAGAAAGAGAGCCTGGCCAGGTACAGTGGCTCACACCTGTAATTGCAGCCATTTGGGAGGCCAAGGCAGGGGGATCACCTGAGGTCAGGAGTTCAGGACCAGCCTGGTCAACATGGTGAAACCCCTGTCTCTACTAAAAATACAAAAATTAGCTGGGTGTGGTGATGCATGCCTATAGTCCCAGCTACTGGGGAGGCTGGAGACACAAGAATCGCTTGAACCTGGGAGGCGGAGGTTGCAGTGAGCCGAGATCACGCCACTGTACAACAGCCTACGTGACAGAGCAAGGCTCTATCAAGGAAGAGAAGAGAGAAGAGACCTAACAGGAAGAGGTAAATGCTATGCCTAATAGGTAACAAGTAGGTGTCTTCAGTTTATGCAGTGACCCAGCAGCAGAGTGAGTCTTTAGTCTCAGGATCTGCTTTATGAGACTGTGCCCTTCTCTAGGGCAGGGGTCCTCAAGCCGCAGGCTGTGGACCAGTAGCAGTCAGTGGCCTGCTAGGAACTGGCCGCACAGCAGGAGGTGAGCAGCAGGCAAGCAAGCACTACTGCCTGAGCTCTGCCTCCTGTCAGATCAGTGGCAGCATTAGAGTCTCAGGAGTGCGAACCTTATTGTCAACTGCGCATGCAACGGATCTAGGTTGCACACCTCCATATGTGAATCTAATGCCTGATCTGAGGTGGCACAGTTTCATCCGGAAACCATCCCACCCAGCCCGCTACTGCCCAGTTCCTGTGGAAGAACTGTCTTCCACAAAACCGGTCCCTGGTGCCAAAAAGTTTGGGCACCACTGCTCTAGGGAAAGCAGAAAAATGACAACAGGCCCCAGCGAGCCAGGAAAGAGGCATTCATTGATTGCATTCAAGGATGCAGCACTGAAGCCGACTCAAGAGGATCGGCAGCTACTGAGGCCTGCTCAGAGGACACGGTGCAGGGATGTGATGCAGGAAAAGTCCTGAGGGAAAAAACATTCTCAAGATCTGCTAGGATATGACACAAACATTTTCTATTAAAATGAAGAACATCGGCCCGGCACAGTGGTTCACACCTGTAATCCCAGCACTGTGGGAGGCCGAGGTAGGCGGATCACCTGAGGTCGGGAGTTCGAGACCAGCCTGACCAACATGGAGAATCCCCGTCTCTACTAAAAACACAAAATTAGCCCGGCCTGGTGGCGCATGCCTATAATCCCAGCTACATGGGAGGCTGAGGCAGGAGAATCGCTTGAACCCGCGAGGCGGAAGTTGCTGTGAGCCGAGATTGTGTCATTGCACTCCAGCCTGAGCAACAGAAGTGAAACTCCGTCTCAAAAAAAAAAAAAAAAAAAAAAAAAGGAATATCTCACACTGAGACTTGAAAATCTCTCGCTTAACTCAGCCATTTAAAAATTAAAGAGGCCGGGCGCGGTGGCTCAAGCCTGTAATCCCAGCACTTTGGGAGGCCGAGACGGGCGGATCATGAGGTCAGGAGATCGAGACCATCCTGGCTAACCCGGTGAAACCCCGTCTCTACTAAAAAATACAAAAAACTAGCTGGGCGAGGTGGCCGGCGCCTGTAGTCCCAGCTACTCGGGAGGCTGAGGCAGGAGAATGGCGTGAACCCAGGAGGCGGAGCTTGCAGTGAGCTGAGATCCGGCCACTGCACTTCAGCCTGGGCCACAGAGCAAGACTCCGTCTCAAAAAAAAAAAAAAAAATTAAACTGTGAGGTACATGCCTTGACTACTTCATTTTATTTTAGACTCTTTCAAAAAATAAAAATTGGTGTGCACATATTAAAGAGCAGTTTTGGTTTTGTTTATTTAATCAACCTTAGAATCTCCCTTAGAAACCTGTAGATACATAAAAGCACTTAACAATGAAGTTGCTTAATTCAACTAGTTGTGTAATATATTCTGCAGGGGCTTTTATCAGCAACATATTTTAAAGTCAATTTTAGTATGCTTTGGGAAACAGAAAGCATGTGATAAATATCTCCCTTGGCTTCTCAAAAGCTAGGCTATAGGCTTATATAGAAGAAATCTCACTTCAGCAATAATCTTTATTAACTCTGGTTATGTAATCTATTTGGCCTCTAATTTATTTTGGCCTCAATTAGCTTTATTTTGGCTTTGAATTAAGAGAGAATGAACATATGTACTTGATACTGAATAATTAAATAAACATATGTGGTCACAGCTCCACTTTGCAATAGTATACACATCTGCTATTCATCCAAAAATCATGAAAACCAGGACCAGGCTGTTATATGCTGTTCATTAGTGTCCACATAAATGTAATTTTATTGCTGTCTCTGGTCTGATATTCATTTGTAATGTTTTCTGGAAAATAATTTTTAAATGGAGTGAAAGGTAGAAGATGGGCTTCATTTTAACTGGGAGAGAAGTAAAGCAAGTAAACATATATTAAGTTTTCAAGATGTCACAATTTCTTATGCCAGGAAAATAAAAATATCTCAAAATGATAATAAGGGCCGGGCGCGGTGGCTCACGCCTGTAATCCCAGCACTTTGGGAGGCTGAGCCGGGCGGATCACAAGGTCAGGAGATCGAGACCACGGTGAAACCCCGTCTCTACTAAAAATACAAAAAATTAGCCGGGCGCGGTTGTGGGCGCCTGTAGTCCCAGCTACTCGGGAGGCTGAGGCAGGAGAATGGCGGGAACCCGGGAGGCGGAGCTTGCAGTGAGCCGAGATCGCGCCACTGCACTCCAGCCTGGGCGACAGAGCAAGACTCCGTCTCAAAAAAAAAAAAAAAAAAAAAAAATGATAATAAGATTAGACACACAAGCCATTTTTACAAATTTACTTTATACATTTTTATCATAATCCAAAGCATTTATTTGATTAGGTAAGGATAAAACAACAAATCTTCCAAAATATTCACACGCCCTAATTTGAAATGTATACTCAATTTGAATCCAGTTTCCCATAATGAAAATGTTCAGAAATGTTCAGTTTCAATAAATCTAGACTAAAGGGATAAAATTTCACCTTTTACAAGATGTAATTACATACAAAGGTGACTAATTAAGACATTGAGACTTGAGCTATAAAAACTAAGTGACCCAGATCTATACTAGGTCATAAATCATGTCACAATCCTTGAAGTTACTTATATAATCCTACCCATAATTAAAATAAGTCATTAATATACATATGACTAATTCTCAACTATCATGCACATGGTACATGAAATAATAGACAATATTTTAAAACATGTAAGTTAGAGTTTCTATTCCGGTAATTTGGTAAAAAGACAACCAGAAAATACTTCTTTTACAAAACAAATAGAACTAATGGTGAATCTTTTTATCTGATTTATACATATACACAAAATAAAATATACAAACACCTCTTTAAATGTAGAACTTATCAAGAAAGTAGGGAAAATCTCCTGAGATCAAAAATGAACAAGAAAGTAAAAAGCAGTGCATGGCCGGGCGCAGTGGCTCACGCCTATAATCCCAGCACTTTGGGAAGCCAAGGTGGACAGATCTTCAGGAGTTCGAGACCAGCCTGGCCAATATGGTGAAACCCCATCTCTACTAAAAACACAAAAATTAGCCAGGTGTGGTGGCAGGTGCCTGGAGTCCCAGCTACTTCAGAGGCGAAGGCAGGAGAATGGCTTGAACCCGGGTGGCAGAGGTTGCAGTCAGCTGAGATCGTGCCACTGCACTCCAGCCTGGGTGACAGAGCAAGACTCCATCTCAAAAAAAAAGCAGTACATGTTTGATCTGATGCTATGATGACCCTGGATTTTCTGATCTCAGAAACTGAGGAACGTCTATTACAATGGCAAACCAGGGAAGAGTTTGGCACACAAGACACAGTGTTAGAAGTAAGATTCCTGCACAAAGCATGGATCCTCAACAATGAAGTAGAAAGATCTGCCCACCGACAGAGGGAGACAAGGAAGTCTTTTTTGTCTTGCCCTAGGCTTTGAAAAGGTAGGAAAGATCACCAAAGACTTCATAATCATAAGGCCGCCCCTAGGTAGGTTTAGAGTTTGATTTATTCTATCCACATAGTACAGAAACTCCCAACTTCAAAAATTAAATATAAAAAATATTTCTGCTTGAATAGGGCAATGATAACATTTGATAACTCATTTACCAAAACTCAAACTAAGCTGGGCACAGTGGCTCATGCCTGTAGTCCCAGAAGTTTTTAGATCAGCCCAGGAAACAGTTTTTTTGTTTTGGTTTTTTTGTTTAAACAACAACAAAAACAAAAAAAAAACTCAGGCTGAGCAGCGCAGTGGCTCATGCCTGTAATTGCAACAGTTTGAGAGGCTGAGGTGGACAGATCACTTGAGCCCAGGAATTCAAGTCCAGCCTGAGCAACATGGCGAAACCCCATCTCTAAAAAAGATACAAAAAATAGCCAGATGTGGTGGCACACACCTGTAGTCCTAGCTGCTCAGGAGGCTGAGATGGGAGGATTGCTTGAGACTGGGAGGCAAAGGTTGCAGTGGGCTGAGACCGCGCCACTGACCAAGTGAGACTCTGCCTCAAAACAAACAAACAAAACAAAAAAACCCTCAAACTTCACACTTGAGATCTGTGCAATTTACTGTATATAAATTATACTTTAAAAAGTTAAGTGGTCATCTGGGCATGGTGGCTCTCGACTGTAATCCCAGCACTTTAGGAGACCGAGGTGGGCGGATCACAAAGTCAGGAGATCAAGACCACCCTGGCTAACACGGTGAAACCCTGTATCTACTAAAAAATACAAAAAATTAGCCGGGCATGGTGGTGGGCACCTGAAGTCCCAGCTTATCGGGAGGCTGAGGCAGAATGGCATGAACCCGGGAGGCAGAGCTTGCAGTGAGCCGAGATCACGCCACTGCACTCCAGCCTGGGCAAGAGTCAGACTCTGTCTCAAAAAAAAAAAAAGGCCGGGCGCGGTGGCTCAAGCCTGTAATCCCAGCACTTTGGGAGGCCGAGACGGGCGGATCACTAGGTCAGGAGATCGAGACCATCCTGGTTAACACGGTGAAACCCCGTCTCTACTAAAAAAAAAAAAATACAAAACACTAGCCGGGCGAGGTGGCGGGTGCCTGTAGTCCCAGCTACTCAGGAGGCTGAGACAGGAGAATGGCCCGAACCCGGGAGGCGGAGCTTGCAGTGAGCTGAGATCCGGCCACTGCACTCCAGCCTGGGCGACAGAGCGAGACTCCGTCTCAAAAAAAAAAAAAAAAAAAAAAAGTTAGGTGGTCACTGGAAACACCTCCAGTGAACTTGGCAAAAGCAACCCAAAATCTCTCTGGAGGAATATGCCCCCAAGTCACTCAGAATTCTCAAGGATAGCCTCTCTGAAGATCAGCTCACAATCCAAAACTATATAAAACACTCAAGGAAGCATTTAACCTTAAGCAAGAATCCAGCAGGTATAAATTAAAAAAAAAAAAAAAAGTGGATTTTTAAGAACTTCAGAAAACTGAACAACTTGATAGAGATTATAAATATTTAAATTATTAAAACACAGAAAAGATGGAATAAAATACATAACACAAGAAAAGACATCATCAAATAATAATAGATATCCCTAATAAGAAAACACAAGAAAGCAATCCTCAGTGCATGCTAAAATAATCAATAGATGAGTGGTTAATAAGGAACTAGGTATTTGGCAAAATACAAAAGGATCATCCCACAAATAAGGACACAAGAGGAAAGGGCTCAACTTACAAATAAAGATAGTAACTTTCAGGCACTAGAGTCAAAAACCAAATATTACAACAAAAGATGCATCTAGCATCCCAACTGCCAGAAAATTTGACCATCTGAACCTACTGAATAATCTTAGCATCACTACAATATAGGACAACTTCTGATGTGACAAATACAAAGTACTCAGTACTACCTCTGAGGCATTCATGCCAAAATGTTAACTCTGTCTCTAATCAAGTCTTCAAATCTAATTTCATTTTCCAAGTAACAGGGGGATAAAAATAAATCAAATACCACAATAATTTGTTAGAAAATAAAAACTTGGCCGGGCGCGGTGGCTCACGCCTGTAATCCCAACACTTCAGGAGGCTGAGGCAGGCGGATCACGAGGTCAGGAGATCGAGACCATCCTGGCTAACACGGTGAAACCCCGACTCTACTAAAATCACAAAAAATTAGCTGGGCGTGGTGGTGGGCGCCTGTGGTCCCAGCTACTCGAGAGGCTAAGGCAGGAGAACGGCGTGAACCCGGGAGGCAGAGGTTGCAGTGAGCCGAGATCACGCCACTGCACTCCAGTCTGGGCAACAGAGCCACACTCCATCTCAAAAAAATGAATGAATGAATGAATGAATGAATGAACGAACGAATGAATGAAAGAAAATAAAAAATCTGGGACATTCTACAGGACAGCTGACCCAGTCTTTTCAATTAAGTCAACAGGGTAAGAGATAAAAAGGGAAAAGGGGAGGACCAACTCAACTGCTCTAGAAAAACCATGTGCAACTTGTAAACCTGTTTGGATCCCGATTTCAAACAAACCAACTATAAAGCAACATTTCTGAGACACAGATATCTGAGTACCAACAGACTAATTTGTAACATTAAAGAACTGTTCATTGCAAGGTATGTGAAAGACAATGGCATTATGATTCTAGAAAAAAGTATTTTTTCGAGATGCAAAATAAAATATTTACCAGTGAGATGTCAGTATGTGAATCTGCTTTAAAATATCTCAGCTAATTAAAAAAAAGAAAAGAAAAACAGCCTAAAAGCCTACATATAGAGAGTGGTTGAATAAACTATGGTACATTCACACAATGGTACACTATGCACTGGCAAAAAATGAGGAAGATCTCTATGAAATGATATGGAATGACATTCAAAATGTTAAGTTTTGGCCAGGTGCAGTGGCTCATGCCTGTAATCCCAGCACTTTGGAAGTCCGAGGCAGGTGTATCACAAGGTCAGGAGTTCGAGACCAGCCTGACCAACATGGAGCAACCCCATCTCTACTAAACATACAAAATTAGCCGGGCATGGTGGTAAATGCATGTATTCCCAGCTACTCGGGAGGCTGAGGCAGGAGAATCACTTGAACCCGGGAGGCGGAGGTTGTGGTGACCCGAGATCGCACCATTACACTTTAGCGTGGACAACAAGAGTAAAACTCTGTCTCAAAAAAAAAATAATAATAATAATAATAATAAATTAGCCAGGCATGGTGGCACACGCCTGTAGTCCCAGCTACTTGGGAGGCTGAGGCCAAAGAATCGCTTGAACCCAGGAGGCAGGAGGTTGCAGTGAGCACAGATCATGCCACTACACTCCAGCCTGGGCGACAGAGCAAGACTTCGTCTCAAAAAAAAAAAAAAAGTTTAAAAAGAAAGTGCAAAAGAACATCTATAGTATGTTACTCTTTCATGTAAGAAAAGAGGATTGTAAGAATACACACATTCACGGCTGGGCACAGTGGCTCACACCTGTACTTCCAGCACTTTGGGAGGCTGAGGTGGGCAGATTACGAGGTCAGGAGTTTGAGACCAGCTTGCCCAACACGGTGAAACCCCGCCTCTACTAAAAATACAAAAATTAGCCAGGTGTGGTGGCATGCACCTGTTAATCCAGCTACTCAGGAAGCTGAGGCAGGAGAATCGCTTGAACCCGGGATGCAGAGGTTACAGTGAGCCAAAATCATGCCACTGCACTCCAGCCTGGGCGACAGAGAGAGACTATGTCTCAAAAAAAAAAAAAAAAAGAATATACATTCATATTCTGAGAGAATAGAGGTATAATAAAAGAAAAAAGAATACACACATGTATCAACTCATTTGTACATAAACGAATTCACAAGAAAAAAGCAGAAATTATTAAGACTAAGATACCTATAGAAAGGGGTGGGGAAAGACTGGATAAAAAAGGGTAGGGGATGGGACTACGATAGAAGGGATGGGGAAGAAGAACACTTTTCTAAGTATAAATTTTTATGTTATTTTTAACTCTTAGGAACATGTAAATTGTTTCACATAACACCAAAGTAAATTCGTTTCTCACAATGGTGGTATAGGCTAATGATTTTAAAACTCTTAATGTGTATGTATACTAAGATGGGCAAATAAGAAAATATATCATGAATAATGAGAGCCAGGTTTCTCACTATCACAGAATAGAAGTAAATATCCCAAGTAAGAAAAGGGAGAAGGCCACGATAATTTTGTGGTAGTAGATTGGAACTGGCGATAACATGAATTTGTTTTTACATATAGCAAAGACACAGAACTAGGAGTATGTGTGTCTACATACACCATGCATTTCCTAACTCTGTCCACTGAGAGGTACTAAATACAATAAAAGAAAATGCAGCTGGGCACAGAGGCTCACGCCTGTAATCTCATGCACTTTGGGAGGCCAAGGCAGGCAGATCACCTGAGGTTGGGAGTTTGACACCAGCCTGACCAACATGGAGAAACCCCGTCTCTACTAAAAATACAAAATTAGCCAGGCGTGGTGGCACATGCCTGTAATCCCAGCTACTCGGGAGGCTGAGGCAGGAGAATCACTTAAACCCAGGAGGCGGAGGCTGCAGTGAGCAATAATCGCACCATTGCACTCCAGCCTGGGCAACAAGGGCAAAACTCTGGCTAAAAGAAAAAAAAAGAAAATCCAGTAGCAAAGAACATACCTAGTTTCCACATCTTCATTTCTAAATACCATTCTCTAATAAAAGGAGCCAGAACTCCTTGGAGAAATAGTTGATTCAAGGGGTGGAACAGAAGAAGGACACAATGAGTCTGGACTGACTGGAGTTGCCAGAAAGTAAGAAAGTACTTAAAAAACAATGAGGTGGCCAGGCACAGTGGCTCACGCCTGTAATCCCAGCACCCTGGGAGGCCGAGGCGGGTGGATCACAAGGTCAGGAGATCCAAACCATCCTGGTTAACACGGTGTGAAACCTTGTCTCCACTAAAAAATACAAAAAATTAGCTGGGCACGGTGGCGGGTGCCTGTAGTCCCAGCCACTTGGGAGGCTGAGGCAGGAGAATGGCATGAACCCGGGAGGCGGAGCTTGCAGTGAGCTGAGATTGTACCACTGCACTCCAGCCTGGGCGAGAGAGCAAGACTCCATCTGAAAAAAAATAAATAAAATAAATAAATAAAACAATGAGGGCATGTAAAATGACTCAGGAACCAAGGTGAAGGAGCTCCCACTGGCCAAATCTGCAACAATTTGAGCAAGAAAATCATGACAGTTTTGGATTATAACCTACAGGATAAAATAAATGCCCATGAATCCATACCAATTGTATCAGAAACACACTTTTCCTTCTCTCACAGAGTCAACATAACTGAACACTTCTGACACCAGATTGCTGGGCGGGGTAACAGGGGGGTTCCCCACACCAAGCAATTCTACACCACCAGCTGGGTGTCTTACAGGCCAGTTCAATTCTGACACTATCTATGTGAAGACAGCATCAGATCCCAGTAACGGGCTCGGTTACTGCCCCCTCCATTGCAGGCACCCGTGCTCCTGACTGGCCAGCTATAAACTGGAGGTTCCCACAATCCCCTCCTCAGGTTCAATCATTTGCTACAGTAGCTCACAGAACTCAGGGAAACACTTTATTTATATTTATCAGTTTACTATAAAGAATATTACGAAGGATACAGATGAACAACCACATGGAAAAGATACATAGGGAGAGATCTAGAAGGGTCACGAGCACAGGAGATTCCATCCTAATGAAACACGAAAATCGATGTGTTCACCAACCCAGAAGTTCTCAAAAACCCACGTAGTTCAGGGCTTTTTTTTTTTTTTTTTTTAGAGAGGCTTCTTATATAGGCATGACTGATATTAGCTTTATCTCCAGTCCCTCTCCCCTTCCCAAGGATGTGAAGCAGAGCTGAAAGTTCCAAGCTTCTAATCATGGCTTGGTCTTTCTGGTGACCAGCCCCCATCCAGAAGCCTACCAAGAGTTGCCTCATTAAAACAAAAGATGTTCCTGTCACCCAGGAAATTCCAACGGATTAGGAGTTCCATGTCAGGCACTGGAGTCAAAGACCAAATATTAGAACAAAAGATGCACCTAGCACCCCTACTGCTCAGGAAATTACAAGGGTTTTAGAAGCTCTGTGCCAAGAACCAGGGGACAGACACCAAATACATTTTCACAATATCACACTCATATAAATAACTGAATAAATAAATGAGAGAGACAGGACAGCTGTATGTTAAGGGAGAAGTCTAACTAATAATGCACACAGAAGGAATAATGGAACTAGAAAAATTGCTATTTGGCAAAAAGCAAACACCACAGTAGTAATTACTACAGGCAAAAACTATCAAGGAATGATAAAATTTGTGGATAAAAGTATGATGAGAAACAGGATAATTGCACAGCCTCAAATATATATTGCAAGGAAAAAAATAACTACAGTGAAAAAAAACTAGCAGACAAAACCATAACCAAGTGATCAACTGTAACATCACCCAGTATCCACATAATGTGCCTGCTGACAGGATGCCCTGAGAAGGGCATAATATCACTTCTGTGGTATTCTTGCCAAAAATGTGTAACTTTAATCAAATCATGAGAAACAGCAAATAGAGCCAAACTGAGGAACGTTCTACAAATGACTGACCGATAATCTTCAAAAACGTCTAGGTTATGAACAATGAAGAAAGACTACCAAAACATCTCAGATTAGAAAAGGCTGAGGAGATAACTAAACACAAAATGGGATCCTGGCCCAGAAAAAGGACTAATGGGGAAAACGGAGAAATTCAAATATGGTCTACAGATTAGTTAATAGTATTCTATCAACATTAATTCCTGGTTCGATAACTGTTCTATGGTTATACAAAATGTCAATATTTATGGAAGCTGGGTGAAAGTTATACCAGAACTATGTAGATTTTTTGCAACTTTTTTCCAAGTCTAAAATTATTGATATACTGTTTTCTCTACTTTTATGTAGCTGAGATTTCCTCATAAGTTTTTAAACAAGGGACACAAAGAACTTCTAAAAAATTAAAATATAGTCACTGATATTAAAACCTCAATTAACATATTAAACTGCAAAATTAGGCACAGCTGAAGAAAGAATTTTGCTATCTAAATGGCAGGTACAAAAAAAAAAAAAAAAAACCCAGAAAGTGGCTCAGAGAAATAATGAGAGAGAAGATAAAAGAGCAAAATTAAGAGGAAAGGAACAAGAAATTAGAAAGGAACACATCAAACAAGAGTTCCAAAGACAACTAAGGAGAATGAAGGAAAATTAAGAAAAAAATGGGTAAGAATTCTCTAGAATTAACAAACAACAAAAATGCTTAGATTCTAGAAATATGAATCCCAACCAGGATAAATAAAAATATATCCACATCTAGACACAGGGTAGACAAAGCTGCAAAATACCAAAAATCAAGAGAAGCTTTTAAAAACCAGAAAAATATTAAAAAGATAAATGATAAATTATAAAGCAACACAGACTTAATCGTACCAACAATTAAAGCCACACACTCTCAAAGGTCTGAGTGAAAATAATCACACAGAATTCTATACTCTTATTATCATTTCAAGAATGAGGGCAAAATAAATACACTTTTAGACAAAGACCAAGAGTTATATTAACAGACCCTCAATGAAAGAAACATTGAAGGGCACACTTCAAACAAAAGGAAGCTGAATTCAAATGGATTAATTGGGATGCAAAAAGCAATGGTAAAATAAGAAATTGGTACACTGAGTAAACCTAAAAACATAAAACTTATTTTAAAAGGTCCTTTAAACAAAGCTACCATGTTGAATTTTTTTAAGTAATTCAACTTGTAAAAAAAAAAACACACAAAAAACAAAAAACCATGGCTTCAGTAAGATACCTTTCACAAAGAAAAAAAGGACTAAACATGGAATCCAAAAATTTCAACTAAGAATATAGCTCCCTCTCACTTTATCTTGGTCAAAGGCCTTGGTTTCTTCACCCAAAGAAGGGAAGGAAGACATTTAGCTAGAGGATCCTTAAGATTTCCTTCCAGTTCTAGGATTCAAGGGATAGAAAACAGACCTTCCCAATTTACCAGAACATCTTTCAAAACTATAAGTTGTTTACACCAAGATCCTTCATATACAGGGCCAGTGTTTTAAAGCAAGATCTAATCTGAAGCTTTAGATTTTAAATAATTGGCTATCTGCTTCTATGCAAAAGTCAACTGGAAACAGATATGATCTCAGAAAAAGAACAAAGAAAATAATGCACTTTTAAACTGTTCCATTTTTAAAGAGCTAATGGAGGAAGGAAAGGCACAGTCCAAGTGGTAGGAAAACCAAAACAGTATAAAACTCAATAAGTTTAAGTGAAAATTTCTAAAAGAAATACAGTATCAATATCAATTGGTACAAAAATAAAAACAATCATATTTTATCCCTAGTTCACAAACTAGCTGACAAACCCCTCCTTCCAAAACCTTAAAGATTCACTGTAATTTCTGAAGAGTCATCAGCCCTGGAATACATCAAAGGTAGATAAAATCCCCAAATGCAGGCAGCCTACACTCATAAAGATACCCTATTCCTTTTTTTTTTTTTTTTCATCTCCAACCATACAGAGGAAGGTATCCTATTCTTTGTCATCACCAAGTTTCAGTCTTCTACTAAGGATGAATGAAAAGCTCAACGCTACATGCAAAGAAAGCTTTTATTAAAAAGCAAAGCTATTAAAATACTGTGTTATGTAAAGGCATTCAGTTATACTACAACTACTCCCCTTCAAAATTCCTTCAATAAATGCTCAGAGATACGAAGCATAAAAAAGTAGACAATGCAACTGAAACATATTAATTTGAGACACAGTGATGGATATCACTTGATATGAAGAAACTAAAACTGGATGAGAGTTAAGATAATTTTAAGAAAAAAGCTCTACGTTAACATTGAGAACACACACACACACACACACACACACACACACACAGACAGACACACACCACGAGTTTGTTGTTTCTTAATTTCCAAGGCCTTGATTCATATGCCATTCAAGCTAAACATCTAATTCAGATTTCCTGACCAAATTAGTGGTTCTTCTAACACATCACTCTTAATTTTTAGATAATGATCTCAAAAAGACTCACCTCCAAACATATGTGAATCTATATAATCTGCCTAAAAGTAACTGGCTACATTTTCCACTCTCTATACAAAAAGAATCTTTTTATGGCCTGGCACAGCAGCTCACTCCTGTAATGCCAGCACTTTGGGAGGCCGAGGCGGGTGGATCACCTGAGGTCAGGAGTTCGAGACCAGCCTGGCCAACACGGAGAAACCCTGTCTCTACTATAAACACAAAAAATTAGCCAGGCGTGGGGTGGCAGGCACCTGTAATCCCAGCTACTAGGAAGGCTGAGCCAGGAGAAGTGCTTGAACCCGGGAGACAGAGATTGCAGTGAGCCGAGGTCACGCCACTGCACTCCAGCCTACGCAACAAGAGTAAAACTCGGTCTCAAAAAAAAAAAAAAAAAAAAATGAATCCTTTGTCATCTCAAAGTATTTTTCCGTTTACATCAAATGGAACTGGAAAAAAGGTTTCAACTGTAGAGTAAAACGGGAGGCCCAGAGTGATGACATATGCAAGGTAGTAAAAACAAAAGTTTAAGAATCTGCTCCACAAAAACACAATTCTAAGTGTAACATACTTAAACCACTGACTCAAATGTGTAACCGTAAAATAAAATTTTTTAAATAGCTATTCAGAGTTCTGTAAAATAAAAGTTTTTAAATAGCTGTTCAGAGTTCTTTCTTTAAACATCTCACTTTTTTTGTTGTTGTTTGTTTTTTGGAAACGGGGTCTTTACTCCATCACCTAGGCTGGAGCGCCATGGCTCAGTCTCGGCCCACAGCAACCTCCGCTCCTGGGCTCAAGTGATCCTCCGACCTTGGCCTCCTGAGTAGCTCAGGACCACAGGCGTGTGCCACCATGCCTGGCTAATTTTTTGTATTTTTTTGTAAAGACAGGGTTTCATCATGTTGCACAGGCTGGTCTCAAACTCCTGTGCTCAAGTGATCCGCTCACCTTGGCCTCCTAAAGGGCTGGGATTATAGGCATAAGCCACCACACCCAGCCAATATCTCAGTTTTTAAACTCAAAATAATGTCAAAACTGAAAGAAACCCATCATTTTAGAGATAAGGAAAATTAGATCCAAGACACTGAAGTAATTTGCTGGTAAACAGAGCTAGGTATTGGCCGGGCGCGGTGGCTCATGCCTGTAATACCAGCACTTCAGGAGGCCGAGGTGGGCGGATCACGAGGTCAAGGGATTGAGACCATCCTGGCCGACATGGTGAAACCCTGTCTCTACTAAAAATACAAAAATTAGCTGGGCATGATGGCATGCGCCTGTAGTCCCAGCTACTTGGGAGGCTGAGGCAGGAGAATCACTTGAACCCGGGAAGTGGAGGTTGCAGTAAGCCAAGATTCCACCACTGCACTCCAGCCTGGCGACAGAGCAAGACTCTGTCTCAAGAAAAAAAAATACTAACAGTAGAGCTAGGTATAACATAAAACAAGCTCCAGTGAATATATTTTTATAAAATATGATCTTGATAACTTTTGTGAAAAACAACTAAGGACTAAAAATCTTAATTATGTTTTAAATAAACATTTGTAATCAAAGCCATACTCATTTGGAATTCATAGAAGACCATGCTAAAATTTGCATTTGCTTAGAAAATGCTTTCTTCTAAAAAAGAAAGCTAATACTGTAATAGAAAATATTATTTTCCTTTAACTTTTAAAACTTAAAAGTTTTCCTTTAAGAAAAGCTTTTTTCTTAAAGTTCAGTCACAAAAAAAGATTTAGGAACTATTTTAGTCACCTGGGATATATAAGTGTAGAAAATACTTTTAAACATATTCAAAATATGATAATTATATGTATAAAACTGATAGAAAAATTACAAATCATTTTTTTCCACTGAGGTAGATGCGCAAGCATTTTTAAAGCAGAACTTTTAGTGTTGTTAATGTTATATTTAACAATGATTTAAAAATACATATTTTTGGCTGGGCACAGTGGCTCACACATATAATCCCAGCATTTTGGGAGGCTAAGGCAGGCGGATCACTTGAGGTCAGGAGTTCATGACCAGCTTGGCTGACATGGTGAAATCCTGTCTCTACTAAAAATACAAAAATTAGCTGGGCATGGTAGTGTGCGCCTGTAATCCCAGCTACTGGGGAAGCTGAGGCAGAAGAATGGCTTGAACCTGGGAGGCAGAGGTCGCAGTGAGTAGAAATTGTGCCACTGCACTCCAGCCTGGGCAACAGAGTGCGACTCCGTCTCAAAAAATAAAAATGATAATAAAAAATAGGCCAGGCGCGGTAGCTCACGCCTGTAATCCCAGCGCTTTGGGAGGCAGAGGCGGGCAGATGACGATGTCAGGAGATCAAGACCATCCTGGCTAACATGATGAAACTCCGTCTCTACTAAAAGTACAAAAAATTAGCCAGGCATGGTGGCGGGCGCCTGTAGTCACAGCTACTCGGGAGGCTGAGGCAGGAAAATGGCACGAACCTGGGAGGCGGAGCTTGCAGTGAGCAGAGATCGCGCCACTGCACTCCAGCCTGGGCGACAAGGTGAGACTCCATCTCAAAAATAAATAAATAAACAAATAATGAATAAATAAAAATATGTATTTTAAAAATATAAATATTCAAAGCTTTTTAGTATAAATTCACCTCAAATTGAATCACTGAAGTTTAACTTTATAAAAAAACATCTAAAATGATTTGGAATATGAAAGGATCCTAAACGAACAAACAAAACACCCTTAAACTTAACACAGGTCCTCAACATCACCAAGATTAGTACAGTTGCTTAGGATGGTAACTGTGGAATCAGAGTGAAGGGCTCCAGCATTAGGAGCAGCCACGTAGGAATCACCTCTACTCACTATAACCTAAGACTACAGTTTACTGTAACTCTGGTTGTCCATTCTGTAACAATTTCATACACAAATCTTCCCGTTTCTTAGTCCGAAGTGTACACCGCTAGTCACTATTATAAGAAAAAAAAAATCTCAGACTAATATAATAGAGGCCAAATTTAGAGAGAGGAATAAAAATCTTCCTTCAGTGTAGGCTAAATGGACTGATTACACAAAGAACTCCATACATCCGAAAGCACACAGATGTCTGCACTAGTTCCCAGGGCTCAAACAATA
This sequence comes from Macaca fascicularis, assembly GCF_037993035.2. Classification (NCBI taxonomy): domain Eukaryota; kingdom Metazoa; phylum Chordata; class Mammalia; order Primates; family Cercopithecidae; genus Macaca; species Macaca fascicularis. Next base: position 15,007,967 of record NC_088385.1, read on the forward strand.
CCAGTCATTCAATAGCTTTCCTTTTACGTAAGTTGCTGTGAGAGAGCTCAGTCAGCTCCTGTGAACCTCATAAACCAGGATCCTGGAACTCTGAAAAGTCTACATTTTTCCTCAGCACTGTTTTCATGTACTTTGCCTGGAACTCAAACTTCATATTTCCCCCAAAAAATAAATCTGGAAATCATCTATTCTGTTTGACAAATGATGTACTCTACCTATAATTACTTTTCAGCTAAAACCACAATCCACGATATAAATCCAAGATCATTAACACTGAAAGATTATCTGAATATATTTTTCAGTGCAGGAGTTTAAAACATAATTTTAAATACACTCCATCATATGTACATATATCATATGTATATATAACATTTGACCAGATTCTATTTGTTTCCAGTTGAGTCATTTTTAAAATAACCATAACACAAAATGACTTCTCGAAATTAAAAGAAATTTTGAGAGGACTGTTAAAGCTAGGGGAGGGGGCTGAATTTACCCACTCTCTCTCCCCTATATTACCCTCCTCTGCCTCTCACATTAACCACACACATCAAAAATACTAAAAAATATTTCACTGGGTGTTTGACCAAGTCTTTAGTCCACAGAAAGAGTTATTCTTCACTGAACCACCTTCAGAAGCTACATAACACTACCTTCTACCTTCAAAGTACATTACTACTGATTCTTCCAATAATCTTTTTTATCAGCTAAGTCTTTGGTGAATTCTCACATTCAATAATGAGAAGTAACAAGGATAAATTAAAGCCACAGAAACTCTAAAGTATTTTTTAATCAAATGGCAAAATTACTTCAGAAGATACTTATCAGACCTGCTACCCAGAAGTAAAGCTCATTAGTTTTGAGGAACAAAATGAAAATGATTAATTTACTCACTAAACTATTAGATCCTGAAGAGTCAAGAGGAACTATATACATTCAGTTCCCTTTAATAATGTACAATCATGTAATCATTAATCCCTCACAGAAATGATCAAGATCCCATTCCAAAATCTGGCAATGAAGCTCATAACAGCTCTTGCGTCTCTTCTGATTATTTTAACACTCTTCCTCTCTTCATACATGTTACATAATGCAAATACACATGCTGTGAAGAAGAAAAAGTTGTCTCTCCCAAGTTTTCTGTCCTTAAATAAAACAGTAAAGATAAACTAAACCCCCTCTCTCCAACCAGAGTACAAAATGAAGAACTCTGAACATAATAACCGTTTAATAGATATTTTATTAAATTTCAATCATCACTCTTACAGTGGTAAGCCTTAATTTGTCAAGAAGAAAAAGAGGGGAAAAAAGAACTTTATCTTTTCACCAAAGTATTCTTCCCTAATGACGACTAAAAGTACCAAAACCCTATGTGTTCTACAAAGCAGTAACCTCAGAAACATTTCAGCAATGCCTGAGCCTTACGAACTCTGTTAGCAAAGGACAAACTCCATTTCTCAAAAAATATCTGTAAAGTTCTCAACAACCAAATTATTTGATAACTACAGTTACATCTGAGACCTCCTCCTCAGGACATCCAATGCTTTTTCGTACCATCAGAGCCACTACAATATTTCCCGGTGCTTTAAGAGCACCATCTTCTCTCAACAAACACGTTTTAATTCCACTCTAAAAAAATACGTATTTGTATTTCCAGACATCTCCCTCTAAAATTTCACTACACTACTGCCCACGTTATCCTTTACAGTCAAATCAGTCTTCTCATTTTTCTACAACATGGCATCCTGTTCAACCTCTGTAACCAAATCAGGCCTGATATCAAGATAAAGAAGCACATAAACCTTTCCTCCATTCTTCCCAAGTTCTCATTTATTACATAAAAAGAATCTACTCCTTTCCATAAATGAAATGAGTTTTAAAGCATTCTAATACAATTGAAAGCTAAAAAAAACAAAGTACTAAAATAGTACAAGTTATTTATCTTTGGATTTTAACCAAATATTAGTCATTTTAGGTTCATGTTCAGATAGTTACCTATACTTAGCCATGACAGACTGGCCATGACAATTTATTCCATAAAGAAATATCATAAAATGGTATATGCTAATAGTAGAAATGAGGCATAGTAACAGAAGCAATGTGGGGATACAGTTCACACTTTGAAATGAGATTTTCTCAGAGCTTTAAGTTTTCCTTCTCATTAGAAAATTAACCTTTATTGCAAATATATGTTTAGCTAACTGGAAATGAGTTATTTAGTAACTTTTATTTTTCATTCAATGCTGACATATTAACGCTTCAGAGTGTAACATAAAAAAACACTAGTTATCACAATATCATTGTGTATATAATAAAAGTTATAACATCTAGTCTACCTCATCTTGAGCTATCAAATCCTTCTCTTTTTAAGTTTTCATTCCTTCAAATTATCTTCTGATATCACAAAAAATAAATACAGAAGAAAACCCAGGAAATATAAACATGGTTATTAGAAACCCAAAACAATTTACAGAAACACTAAGAACACAACACACTGGGCACAGTGGCTCACACCCGCGATCCCAGCGCTTTGGGAAGCCAAGGCAGAGCGATTGATCACTTGAGCCCAGGGGTTCGAGACCAGCCTGGGCAAGATGGTGAAATTCCGTCTTTACAAAAAAAATTTTTTTTGAGACAAAGTCTCACTCTGTTGCCCAGGCTGGAGCACAGTGGTGCAATCTCAGTTCACCGCAACCTCCGCCTCCCAGGTTCAAGCGATTTTCGTGCCTCAGCCACCCGAGTAGCTAGGATTACAGACGTGTGCCACGACGCCCAGCTAAAAAAAAAATTTTTTTAGTTAGCCAGGTGTGGTAGCACACAACTAAAGTCCCAGCTACGTGGGAGGCTGAAATGGGAGGACCACTTCAGCCTGGGAGGTTGACAGTGCAGTGACCTTTGATTGCACCACTGCACTACAGCCTGGGTGACAGAGCAAGACCTTGTCAAAAATAATAACAACAATAATAATAACAACACAACATAACTTTCTACATTCAAGTCTACTCAACAAAGAAGCCCAAAGAATCTAAAATTCCTGTTTTCGATCTTTCTCTTCTCATAGGGGTCAGGGTGGTGTATGTCAGTGGAGAAAAACCAGGAGGAGGTACGATGATCTTCGTACACTGTACAAAAACTTACCCACTTGAAGGATCTAACGCAATAGCTCTGGGTTGATCCAACTCTTGCCAAAATAAAACTTTTCGTAAAGATCCATCTAAATTAGAAACTTCAATCCGATTAGTTTCAGAATCTGTCCAGTACAATTTTTCTCCAAGCCAATCACATGCCAGCCCATCGGGGGACAATAATCCAGAAACAACAACATTCTGTACACTCTCAGTTTTGTTAAATTCTGTTCGTTTAATGGCTTCTTCGCTGACATCACTCCAGTATATCAAGCCATGACCAAACACAAAGTCCACCGCAGCTGCATCCTCCAAGCCTCCAACTACAATCGTAGCATTCTCTTTGCCATTTGTAGCATCAACCAATCGCAAGTCCCGTCTGTTTGCATAAAGCAACAAAGGGGCCGCTAGAACAAAAAAAGAAAAATATGTAAGTGAAAAGGAAGAAAAGGTATTGGTTCTTGTAAACTGGGTTTCAAATCAGTATTAGTGATTGTCAAAGATAAGAAAAGAGTAAATAAATCAGTTGGAGACCATCTAAAATACTTTCACACACAAAATATTTTTGCAGCATTTAAAAAATAAGACATAGGAAAGGGGGGGGGAACTATTTCCACCATGATAGTCTTTTCTTGTTAAAATAACTCAGATAAAATTTTAAAGCCTGGCTATACCAAGAATTGGCAAGGATATGGAGCTACTGGAACACTCATACTCTACTGGGGTGAATGTAAAATGGTACAGTCACTTGGGAAAACAGTTTGGCAGTTTCCTAAAAGGTTAAACATACAACCTACTATACAATCCAAGGCAATAGCTAGGTATTGCCTATTCCACATCTAGGTATTTACTCAACAGAAACAGAAACATACGTCAATACAAAGACTTATATGCAAATGCTCATAGCAATTTATTTGTAATAACCCAAACTGGAATCAACCCAAATGTCATCAACAGACTAATGGATAAAAAACTGTAATACTGCCATACAATAGAAAATAATGAACTCTTTGTACATGAAAAATAGGTGGATCTCAATTCAGAATGAAAGAAGCCAGGCCAAAACAAAGGTATATATTGCATGACTCTCATCTATATAAACTTTTACAAAAGGTAAACTAGTCTATTATGACATAAAGCAGACCAATGGCTGTCTCAACATAGGGAGAGAAGATGCAAAAGAATAAGGGGGAGGATTAAAAAGGGACACGAGCAAACTTTTGCAGGTGATGAGCTATATTATCAATAATGATGGTTTCGGAGGTGTAAACATGTCAAAACTTACTAAATTTTACACTTGACATAAGCAAAATTTACTGTCTATCAATTATACCTTAATAAAACTGTTACAGTTTGACTGAAATAGTTCTTAGTAAAGCTACTTTATTCTGTTCTATATTACTATCAAAATGACCTTTGAAAAGACCCGAAACTAAATATAAAGCCAATCTTACAGAAATAACATTTAACTTTGAGAAAGTTAAGGCTGTTGGGAGTGAGGTAGTATAAATTCCATGTTTTTTGGGTTTTATTAAATATCTATTCCAAGCTTCTGACATTTACTTTCCTAATATCAAGCAACAATTAAAAATCTAGAGCACTACTGTCCTACAGAACTTTCTGCGATGATGGAAATGTCCAATCCACTGCATAACACAGTACCACCAGTCACACGCAGCTATGGAGCACTTAAAATGTGGCTAGTGTGACTAAGAAATTAAATTTTTAATTTTATATAACCCTTTTTTTTTTTTTTTTTTGAGACAGAGTTTCACTCTTGCCCAGGCTGGAGTAAAATGGCACGATCTTGGCTCACTGCAGCCTCCACCTCCCAGGTTCAAGCAATTCTCCTGCCTCAGCCTCCCAAGTAGTTGGAATTACAGGTGCCCACCACTACGGGTCCAGCTAATTTTTTGTATTTTTACCAGAGGCGGGGTTTCGCCATGTTGGCCAGACTGGTCTTGAACTCCTGGCCTCAAGTGATCCACTCACCTTGGCCTCCCAAAGTGCTGGGATTACAGGCATGAGTCACTGCGCCTGGCCCCAGTTTTATATAATCTTAATTCATTCCAATTTATATAGACAAGTGTGACTAGTGGCGGTATTGGATAGCACACATCTAGAGGCTGGAAATGCAGAACATTAATGAGGCAGCAAAAGTAAGACCAAGCTAGGCGCGGTGGCTCACACCTGTAATTCCAACACTTTGGGAGGCTCAAGCAGGAGGACTGGTTAAGCCCAGGAGTTTGAGACCAGCCTAGGCAACACATGGAAACCCCATCTCTACAAAAAGATAAATTTAAAAAATTAGTCAGGCATAATGGTGCACGCCTGTAGTCCCAGGTACTCGGGAGACTAAAATGGGAGGATCACTTGAGCCCAGGAGTTCAAGGCTGCAGTGAGCTATGATCACACCACTGTGGTGTCCCAGCCTGGGTGACAGAGGGAGACCCTGTCTAAAAAAAAATAAAAAGTGAGTTATGATGCAATAATCTAAATGACCTTCTTTCATAATTACTTACTAAAGGTCTACAACTGTGTCATCTGAAGCCAAGCCCAACTACCATTTAGAAGTAACCATTTCCCCTTTTTCAAGAAATTACTCCAATGTCAAAAAAGTATAAGAAAAAAGTGATGTTTCCACTAATTTATAGATTGTGTCTGTCAAATAGTTATGAATGTATACTATTTTCAACTATAAGTACAACATAAACTTCCCTAACTAAGCTTAAATCCAACATTCTTAGTCAAAAACAAACTGGCAGACAGCTTTTTTAAAAAGTGACTAACCAATCTTTCTGCTTATTCTGAGTATCTGCTGCAGCTATTAGCAAATTCATAAATTTCCCTAACAGAGTCACTTTTAATTCATTTCAGGCCTTCACACATCACACTGACTTATCAGTCCCCACAGAGCCCACTATACCGAGTCTCTCATACTATGGGCCAAATATGAACATCAGAAAAAAGGTCCCTACTAGTGAAGGATACAATGCTAAGTGCCGTACAAGGCTAAGGAATACCTACGAAACACTTAACATTTAAAATCCAAGAGTGATAATAATGTAATATTTACTGGGCACCTTCTTTATGGCACTATCCTTGGAAAACTACAGCAAAGCTATAGGACATTAGGTAGCAGCCAAATGTCTTTCGTTGCTTTCAAGCAAAACTTTAACACTTCTACATGTACTGAATATTTTTGGTCTACAAAATCCAAAGACGCTTTCTAGTAATTTAAGACCTCACAAGCGTTCTGAGTCTCCTCTCCCTCCTGAAAATGGGTGAAGGAGGCAAGTTAATCTTTTTTAAGTTAGCAATACTAGTTACAATTGAGGATTTGTGAAGGACTATACATAAATCTGCTGCACATAAACCACACTATTGAAAGGAAATCCCAGGGTTCATCCTGTCCAGCCACGCTTCTGATACTTGAATACTTTCTATTACATTGTCACCAGTATCTGTTCAGCAACATATTAAATGGGATATCTGAGAGGTATAATTTGATTTGTAACATTGTTTTTATCTACCCAAGAGATACACTGGATCCACACACTTGCTCCCTGGAACGTGCTAGTATCTTCCATTCCGGAGAGCTTACTTTCTGACCGCCTAGTATTCAGATAACCCAAATAATCACCATCACTTCTCTTTAGTGGAACACTCACAGTGCTCAGGAATCCTTGTTTTTCTTTATTAAACTCCTGGGAAACTTTCCCTACCAGCCTTTCTAAGCTTTTTCTACTTTGAAAGACTAATTTCCATGCCCTGAATCCTTCATTCTCAGACCGTCTCATAAAACAATCTCAGTGAAGCAGGAAATAAGGTAAATGTCATACATCCCCAACATCTTAATTTATACCTCCCAAAATTTTCTCTCCACCCATTTTCCCTAACCTTGTCCTCAGCCTCAAATGACAAGATGGCCTTCCTCCTAAGGCTAAAGCAATACTTTCGGTTCAGCCTCCTTACCGCCTCTCTACAACTCTGCTCTATCAATTGTTCTGTATTTCTTGTATTTTCAGTGGTTTATGCTAGGTTTCTTGCTATCAAAAACTTTTGTTTTAATAACCCTAACCTTGTTACCATCAGAATAATAATTATACTTCTACTAACTGCAAAATCTTATAACATTGGTATATACACTTCATACTACCATTCATTAGCTATTACTCTTTTATCTAACTTCCTACCCATCACTCAACTGCAAGTACTTTCTCTAAATCTTTGTAACCAAATCCAGTGGTCTTTTCTCAATCTTTATTCTTGACATCTCTAGAGCATTCAATGCTGTTGACTATATCCCTACCTATATAGAATGTTCTCCTCATACAATACTACCTATTTTGCTTGTTCGTCTTGTTTCAAACCTTCCAATTCCTATATATAGTTATCCCAAGACTCTCTGTTGTTCCCAAATGAAAGAGTATAGAAAACTAAAGTTCACAAGCGACAGCGACACAAGGTGGCAGCCACCACTGGCTCAGGAGTAAAAGTCTCTTGCAATTTCCCACTTTTTGAAGAACTCAAAGAAGGCCAAAAAGGAGTAGGAGATGGCACAGTTAGCTGAGGTCTAGACGATGATAAAGACATGACACTTACAAGATGGACAGGTATGATAATCGGGCCTGCAAGAACAATTTATGAAAACAATATACAGCCTTAAAATAGAATGTGGACCACCCAGAAGCATCCCCCTTTGCAAGATTTGTAACAAAAAATTAATATGAACGGAGTTAATAGTTCTAATGGAGTGGCAGACCCAAGAGCCACATTAGTGCTAGCAAAATGGCAGAATTCATAGCACCAAAGTTGTCCTGCAAGACCTTTGGCGCGTAATGGTGTCTAAAGAAAGTATGAAACTCCCTCAGCCACCTGAAGGACAGTGTTACAGCAATTAATCGAAAAGGTCCTTCCCCTACCCCTTCCCCCCACTGCCCCATTCAATTTAAGCAGTCTTCATTTTCCACAGTAGCCAATTTTCTAGATACGTCTTGTAGACTTCAAAGTACTGGAAAGGAAGCTCCCATTCAAAGGAAATTTATCTTAAGATACTGTAAAACTAATATTGTCCATCTGAAATATATAAGTTGTGCTATAACAAAAAAAGAAAGAAAGAGAATTAAAGTTCACCTGGTCAACAAGCAATTCTATGCAGCTAATTTCCAAAACATTATCTCCAGTTCTGTCCCTCTAACTTTTTGTTGGCCATCTCTACCTCCCATTAAATTAAATTCATCACCTTTCCCCCAAAACAACAAAATCCCTCACTAGTCAATGGTACACAATTCTAACCTTACTGGCATGCTTTGGAGCCATCTTTGAGCCCCTCCCCTTTTTCACCAGTCTGCCAATGACTGTCTTGTTGACTCTTATTGTACAAGCATGTCTTTAAAAAAATTTGCCTCCTCTTCTCCATTTTTAGAACCACTATCCTACTCTAGACCTTCATGACTTTAGGCTTAAAATATCCTAATAGTAAGTCATCTCGATATTTTCCCTTTTCCTTTTCTACTTCTAATACTTTTACTTTAGCCAACTCAAAAGCCATTCTGATTCCCCTTGCCTAAACTTACATAAAGCCTCAATACCTCAGCCTTCCACCATGACTTCTACCTAGGACTCTAAATTTATCTTTTATAGTCTCTGCATCATACACACAGGTTTCAAAACATGTAAACTGGGAGTACATCACACCCATCATCATGGAGTATTCATTTTCCCACCCACTCCATACTTCTTCTCTTTTTCTCCCAGCAAGCAAGTCCTTCCCAGTCACAGTCAAACCTTACCTACTCTGTAACCCTTTCTAATTGACTCAGCTTTACTTCTTTTAATCCTTAGTCTTTAGCATGTACGTGATATTAGCTTTTTTTTTTTAAAAGCATACTTTCTACCTCTAGCATCTCAGCCTAGATCCATACAAGGTATACAAGAACCATACCTTATAACTAATTTTACCACCAATGCCTACTATAGTTCACTGCACACAGAAATATCATATACATATTTACTAATATTTTGGGATTTTTATTTGTTTTGAGACGAAGTCTCACTCTGTCACCCAGACTGGAGTGCAGCGGCACAATCTCGGCTCACTGCAACCTCCGACTCCCTGGTTCAAGCGATTCTCCTGCCTCAGCTTCCCGAGTAGCTGGGAATACAGGCATGCGCCACCATGCCCAGCTAATTTTTGTATGTTTAGTAGAGACAAGGTTTCACCATGTTGGCCAGGACTGTCTTGATCTCCTGACCTCGTGATATGCCCACCTCAGCTTCCCAAAGGGCTGGGATTACAGGTGTGAGCCACTGCACCCAGCGGTAAAAGAAATTTTATTTGTCATAGTCCAAGCCAGCTAAGACTTTTTTTTTTTTTTTTTTTTTGAGATGGAGTCTTGCTCTGTCACCCAGGCTGGAGTGCAATGGTGCAGTCTCAGCTCACTGCAACCTCTGCCCCCTGGGTTCAAGCGATTCTCCTGCCTCAGCCTCCCAAGTAGCTTAGACTACAGGCACTCATCACCACACCCGGCTAATTTTTGTATTTTTAGTAAAGGCAGGTTTCACCATGTTGGCCAGGCTGGTCTTGAACTCCTAACTTCAAATGATCCACCCAACTCGGCCATCCAAAGTGCTGGGGTAACAGATGTGAGCCAATGCACCTGGCTTGATTTTTTTTCTTCTTCATTTTTGGAGACAGAGTTTCACTCTATCACCCAGGCTGGAGTGCAGTGGTACAATCTGGGCTTAACGTAACCTGCACCTCCCAGATTCAAGTGATTCTCCTGCCTCAGCCTCCCCAGGAGGTGGGATTACAGGCACCCGCCACCACACTCAGCTAATTTTTTTGTATTTTTACTAGAGACGGGGTTTTGCTACGTCAGCCAGGCTGGTCTTGAACTGCTGACCTCAAGTGATTCAACCTCAAGTGATTCACCCACCTCGCCTCCAAAGTGCTGGGATTACAGGCGTGAGCCACCATGCCCAGCCAAAGCCAGCTAAGATTTGATGGGTTTATTTGTAAGATTTTTTTAAGTGCTTATCAAATATTATAGTTATGTAAAACTAGATTTTAGTTTTCTGTTAAAATGACTGATTTTCTTCAGTTATTAGTCTTTTGTTTTTTGTTTTTTGTTTTTGACATGGAGTCTCCCTCTGTCACCCAGGCTGGAGTGCAGTGGCGGGATCTCAGGTCACTGCAAGCTCCACCTCCTGGGCTCATGCCATTCTCCTGCCTCAGCCTCCCAAGTAGCTGGGACTACAGGTGCCCGCCACCAAACCTGGCTAATTTTTTTTTTAATTTTTTTAGTAGAGACGGGGTTTCACCGTGTTAGCCAGGATGGTCTCGATCTCCTGACCTCATGATCAGCCCGCCTCTGCCTCCCAAAGTGCTGGGATTACAGGTGTGAGCCACCGCGCCCCACCTGTTAGTCTGCTTTTAATAAAGAGGTTATTAAAGGTTTTCCTTTGCCTTCTGAATAATCTCCCTAGAAGGCAAAGATTCTGTGTCTTACCAGAATTTCCTGTGCCTAAATGCTGACTTTATCATGTCCTTTATTACTTAAAACCATATTCACACCCTTGAAAGGGGTAAGGTTCTTTACCATCACATTACTTCCTATGCTTACTTTTTTCAATTTTTTTTTTTTAAGAGACAGGGTCTCACTCTGTTGTCCAGACTGGAATACGGTGGCACAATCATGGTTCATTGCGTGGCGCAATCATAGCTCATTGCAGCCTCAAACTCCCGGACTCAAACGATCCTCTTGCCTCGGCCTCCTGAGTAGCTAGGACTACAAGCCTATAATCTTACGCCCAGCTGATTTTTTAATTTTTGTAGAGACAGGATCCCACCATGTTGCCCAGGCTGGTCTCAAACTCCTGGCCTCAAGTGATCCTTCCATCTTGGCCTCCCTCCCAAAGCACTAAGATTACAGGCATGGGCCACTGCACTGAACTAAAATCTTTTTTTTTTTTTCCGGTCACTTTTGGTTAAATATGTAGCCAAGTGTTTTTTTTCCACAGTGGCCCATGATCCTATTTAATCAAATATTCAAACCTCCTAAATGACGCCTTTTGCACCAATCTCTTTGAGATTTCCCCTGAGGGGCCCTAGAAAATCAAAATTTCCTTCACCTTGTAAAAGAGAGATATTAAAAATAATAGTTTATTTGATCAAACATTATAGTTCATATGGAAAGCACTGTCAAAGTAAGAGAGGCTTACCCTCCCTAAGTTAAATTTGTATAGGTAGAATGTTATTAATAGGGATATTCTGGAAGTTCTATGAAGGTATAAAGCTCCTAGAAATTCATCAATGCCCTCATTGTCCATGTCCATTAATCAGAGTGCTGGTGCTGTTTTGCCTGGTATTAGACAACAGTATAATGTCATCAGTCATAATTTCAGAGATTTTTTTTCCTCAGTGTTAACTTGGTCATAATTTGACTTCTTTAATTTGAATATAATATCTTCTAGTTTGGCTAATGGTTCTCAGTTAAGAATTCACATCATTTACTTATGGAATGACATTACATAGAAGTTAAGGACCTACTCCAGACTGCTAAATGTTTTTCCTTGATAATCTTGATATACTCTATACATGCTTGACATATTCGTGGGCCATTACATCTTAGGATTGTATGTCTTTAGATTTTTTTCTCTGCAATGAATACATTCATCTATATACATAAATGACATGTACTAGCCACTGTTCTTTAAAATAAGGTTAATCGGCTGGGCACGGTGGCTCACACCTTAATCCCAGCACTTCAGGGGGCTGACACAGGCAGATCACCTGACATGAGGAGTTTGAGACCCGCCTGGCCAACATGGCGAAACCCTGGCTCTACTAAAAATACAAAACTTAGCGGGGCGTGGTGGTGGTGCCTGTAATCCCAGCTACCTGGGAGGCTGAGGCAGGAGAATCACTGGAACCCAGAAGGCGGAGGCTGCAGCAAGCCGAAATTGCGCCACTGAACTCCAGCCTGGGCGACAGAGCAAAACTCTGTCTGAAAATATAATAATAAAATAAAATAAGGTTAATCATTATGCTTATAGATATGCTTTTGTCTAACACATTTTTGGATTTAGTTTGCGTGCCACAAAAATCAAACTTCCTTGTCAATTTCATTATCTTTTCTAACAAATTTTCATAAGATCTTTCACTTTTAAGATTATCAGTAATAGGTTAATCATCACCGTTTTAAGTCTTTCATCATCTACAGATAGTTTTGTTTTACTCTGATGCTTCCCTGAAAGCACTTACAAATCAGCTACAGGCCAGACTGCACTTGTCTTCAATAAAAAAGGGCTATGGGCCAGGTGTGGTTGCTCAAGCCTCTAATAGCAACACTTTGGGAGGCTGACGTGGGCATATCACTGGAGCCCAAGAGTTCCAGACCAGCCTGGGCAACTTGGCGAAACCCCTTCTCTACAAAAAAAAAAAAAAAAAAATTAGCTGAGCGTAGTGGCACGCACCTGTGGTCGCAGCTACGAGGGAGGCTGAGATCGGAGGATCGCTTGAGTCCAGGAGGTCAAGGCTTCAGTGACCCAAGATTGCGCCACTGCACTGCAGCCTGGGTGACAAAGTGAGACTCCGTCTCAAAAAAATATATAAAGAAAAAGAAAAACGACTATGCCAGGTAACCTGAACACAGGATTCTGATGGCATCACTTAAATAACTCTGAGACCACACCAGCGGACTAAGTCAGGATTTCCAAACAGCTAGCAGAGAAACAAATGGGTTCGTGAGACTGCTAACACAGATCCAGCAGAACAAGAATTAATTACATAGGACTGAATAAATTGATGAAGGATGATTAGGGGTTTCGTTTGAAATATTGCTGATGCCTTAGTGTCCTATTTTCTGGATATAAGGAACCCCTTTCTCTTTTCTCTGAAGCTATCTATAACCGACAATAATTTAAGGAGACTATGCTTTTGTAAACCGAAATAAACATTTATCTTTTTCCCCCGCCTTACTCCTCCAGAATTCAAAAACTCTTATTGAGTATTTTTATTTTCATGGCAATATAGTTATTTGCAAAGGTTCAATGAGTCTGCCTCCTAGCTGGAAACATTACTTATGCAACCAAGCTTTTGGAATGCCACATTTGAAGATATTCATTTAATCAGGTATGACCAGACACTTTTAAGTTACAGTTGACTTTATGAACCAATGCTTACAGTCCTCTTAGGAAAACTGGCCTGGTAACTGGCTTAATTCACCAGCCTTGCAGGTGAATTAAGCAAGATCACTTCCCGGCAGGCTCAAAAATCCTAGAATATTTTGGGAACTTCAGGAAAGGAATTCACCCAAATTTATAGATATTGCAAGTGAAATCTGATGGTCAGTTCTTGACTTACCTTTATAGTCTTAAGAGGCAATTTTTTTTTTTTTTTTTTTTTTTTTTTTGAGACCCGTCGACCAGGCTGGACTGCAGTGGCCGGATCTCAGCTCACTGCAAGCTCCGCCTCCCGGGTTTACGCCATTCTCCTGCCTCAGCCTCCCAAGCAGCGGGGACTACAGGCGCCCGACACCTCGCCCAGCTAGTTTTTTGTATTTTTTAGTAGAAATGGGGTTTCACCGTGTTAGCCAGGATGGTCTCGATCTCCTGACCTCGTGATCCGCCCGTCTCGGCCTCCCAAAGTGCTGGGATTACAGGCTTGAGCCACCGCGCCCAGCCTCAAGAGGCATTTTAAAGTCCAATCATATTTCTTAAAAAAACTTTCAGCAAGGCAGTATTAAAAGACCTATTATATGACAGATTACTATTCTTGCTACACCTATGTAAATAATCAGGTCAAATCTAATGAGATCAACTTCTCAATGACTCTTACTGCATTGTCAACAGTGACTGATTTTGTTTTAAACAACAGGGGGACTGACCAGTGCTCATCACAATTGCCCATTACTTACTCATTGACTTGGCTTGAATAAACTTTAGTCAGGATTCCATTCTCCCCACAAATTCCTAAACTTTGGCTTGCCCTAAGTTTAAGAAAGTAAATGCACAACTTCTTCCCTCATTCTGACCATCAGCTGACTGCAGAAAAAATAAATAAAATGCTTTCCAGTTAAACAGTCCTGGTCATGCAATCTGCTCACCCCTACCTATTTGGCCCACACTCCCACAAAGTTCCTGCAAGCCCTGCTTACTTCTCCTTTCTATAAAAGAAAAGCCTTTTTTGGTTTGATTTTGAAATGTGTTGCAGATCCTGTAGTGAGCACGTGCTTCTACTGCAAAAATCCTTTCAAATAAAGTCTCCCCTTACCTAAGTCTAGCTTTGTTTTTGCTTTTTGGGTTTGGTCACTTTTTTTTTTTTTTTTTTTTTGAGACAGAGTCTCACTCTGTCACCCAGGCTGGAGTGCAGTGGCACGATCTTGGCTCACTGCAACCTCCGCCTCCCGGGTTCAAGCGATTCTTTCTCCTCGGCCTCTCAAGTAGCTGGGATTATAGACACCACCAGGCCTGGCTAATTTTTTTGTATTTTTTTGTAGAGATGAGGTTTCACTGTGTTGTCCAGGCTGGTCTCAAACTCCTAAGCTCAAGCGATACTCTGCCATACCCTTCCAAAGTGCTGCGATTACAGGTGTGAGTCACTGCACCTTGGCCTCAGCTTTGTTTTTATTTACAGTGTAAGTACTATCACAAACTACCTATTGGCAAATGCCAAAGTTTACATTAATATGTATTTCTCTTTATCAAAGTCATCAGTATCTCTTTCAAAACCACAATAAGGCCCAGGTAAAGTTAGGTACATACAAAAAGTCCTGCATGTAAAATTACTGTCCAGAGTACAAACACTCTGGCCTTAGTCATTCATCTTTCTGATTTATAAAACAAAGGAGTTGGCCCAGGTCATTTCTAATACTCCTTCTATTTTCTTACTCTAGATATGAATTTAGTAAAAAGATTTAACTGTGACAGGACAACTAACAGGGCTATTCAGAAACACAAGATACTGGTGAACTATTTAGTGCTTCTCCAGCAGAAAAACGGGAACTTAAAGTATTTTTTAGACCAGGCACGGTGGCTCATGACTGTAATCCCAACACTTTGGGAGGCAGCGGCAGGTGGATCACTGAGCCCAGGAGTTCAAGGCTAGCCTGAGTAACATGGTGAAACCCTATCTCTACAAACAATACAAAAACTTAGGTGGGAGCACAGGATCACCTGAGCCTGGGAAGGTCCAGGCTGCAGTGAGCAATGATCGTGCCACTGCACTCCAGCCTGGGTGACAGAGACCCCAGCTTAAAACAAACAAACATAGGCCACAGTGATGGCTCATGCCCGTAATCCCAGCACTTTGGAAGGCTGAGGCAGGCAGATCATTTGAGGTCAGGAGTTCAAGACCAGCCTGACCAACATGGCCGAATCCCGTCTCTACTAAAAATACAAAAATTAGCCAGCATGGTGGCACACACCTGTAGTCCCAGCTACTCAGGAGGCTGAGGCATGAGAATCACTTGAACCCAGGAAGTGGAGTTTGCAGTGAGCGGAGACTGTGCCACTGCACTCCTGCTTGGGTGATGAAGCAAGACTCTGTTTCAAAAAAAACATATTTTTTAACATATATTTTAGTAACTTCAAAAGCTGAGATTCAGAAATAATTTCTCAAGGTAAAGACTCCAATAATCAAATCTACACTCATTTGAAAGTATTTAATATATCCATACAATGGAATATTACTCAGCCATTAAAAGGAATGAAGTACTGACACATGCAACATGAATGAACCCTGAAAATGTGCTAAGTGATAGAAGTTAGACACAAAAGGCCACATATTTTATTCCATTTATATGAAATATTCAGAGTAGGCAAATTCATAGAGACAGCAAGTAAATTCATGGTTACCATAGGCTGAGGGAAGGGAGAAATGGGAAGTGTATGCATTTTCAGGGAGCGGGGGATAAGCATTCTGGAATGAGACAGTGGTGGTGTTGTACAACCCTGTGACTATACTGAAAGTCACTGAATTAGACATTGTACAATGGAAATTTTTACTGTATGTGAATGATATCTCTAAAAAACTTGGTTTAAAAAAGTACTTGATAGGCCTGGTGCGGTGGCTCACGCCTGTAATCCCAGCACTTTGCGAGGCCAAGGCAGGTGGATCACGAGGTCAGGAGATCGAGACCATCCTGGCAAACACGGTGAAACCCTATCTATACTAAAAAAATACAAAAAAAATTAGCCAGGGGTGGTGGCAGGCACCTGTAGTCCCAGCTACTCGGGAGGCTGAGGTGGGAGAATCGCGTGAACCTGAGAGGCGGAGCTTGCAGTGAGCCCAGATCGCGCCACTGCACTCCAAAGCAAGACTCCGTCTCAAGAAAAAAAAAAAAAAAAAGTACTTGATAGAAGGGGCTTAATGGAAAAAAAAAAAGAAAAGAAAAGAAAAGAAAGAAAAAAGTACTTGAGGCCAGGCACGGTGGCTCATGCCTGTAATTCCAGCACTTTGAGAAACCAAGGCGGGAGGATCGCGTGAGCCCAGGAATTCAAGACCAGTCTGAGCAACATAGTAAGACCCTGTCTCTACAAAAAAAAAAAAAAAAAAAAAAAAAAAAAAACCATTAAAAATGAACCGGGTGTGGTAGCACGTGCCTGTAGTCCCAGCTACTTGGGAGGCTGAGGCAGGAGGATCTCCTGAGCCCAGGAGGATCTCCTGAGCCCAGGAGGTCCAGTCTGCAGTGAGCCGTGATAACATCACACCACACTCCAGCCTAGAAAACACAGTGAGACGCTGTCTCAAAAAAAAAAAAAAAACTAATTATATTAATGCAATAATTATATCCTGAAACCAGAAAACACATTATGTAATCCACACCTTGAATTCAATCTCAGACAAGGACATGTTGATTTTTTTTTTAGTAGTCTATTTAATATATCTAATCTGTGCTAAGAAATCTTTATTTATTTTGAAAGACAGGGTTTTATCTGTCATATGGAGTGCAGTGGCATGATCACAGCTCACCGTAGCCTTGAATTCCTGGGCTCAAGCAATCCTCCTGCCTCAGCCTTCTAAGCAGCTGGAACTACAAGCATGTGCCATCATGACCAGCTAATTTTTTAATTTTTTTATAGAGATGGAGGTCTTGCTATGTTTCCCAGGCTGGTCTTGAATTCCTGACCTCAAGTGATCCTCTTGCCTTGGCCTCCCAAAGAGATGGGCTCACACTGAGCCACCATGACCCAGACTAAGAAATCTTTGCAATCGTTACAAATTTATAACTTAACTATAGCTAATGAACGACTGAGACAAAACACAAAATGACATTCCAAATAAACGTCATAAAAATTCACATCTTTTTATATTACTTTAAATGTAAAATTTACAGCGCTCAATATGTGCAAACCTCTGGTACACGGCGCATATAAAGGGGAAAAACATCTTTTCTTCAAAAACTTTCCATCAAAAGCTATTTCTGCATTAGCATAGATCTAGAATGTTACAAATAAAGACAATATAATGCACAGCTAAGAATTCAAGGTAATGAAGTTCACTTGTCACCTTTCTCAGACTTGCACAATATAGTATCTTTAAGCTGGATATATGGATATATAGTACTTAAATTATACCTACCAATAAAGCTAGTCAATAGTGAGGAAGACTCCTATCCCTGTAATCCTTTACTTATAGTTTGGGTCTAGTAGTGATAAAACAATGACTAAAACCATTAGAGAAAAATAGCCTCCCAGTCAAACATATATAATTTGATAAAGGTAGATTTCCAATATTTGGGTGACTATTTTCCTGGGGAAAAAAAAAGACGACAGCTGGGTGCAGCGGCTCATGCCCGTAATCCCAGGACTTCGGAAGGCCAAAGCAAGTGGATCCCCTGAGGTCAGGAGTTCGAGACCAGCCTGGCCAACATGGTGAAACCCCATCTCTATTAAAAACACAAAAATTAGGTAGGCATGATAGCGGGCGCTTGTAATCCCAGTTACTTGGGAGGCTGAGGCAATCACTTGAACCCAGGAGGCAGAGGTCGCAATGAGCTAGGATCATGCCACAGCACTCCAGCCTGGGTGACAGAGCGAGACTCCATCTATAAAAAAAAAAAAGACTACTGCTTGGCATGTTATTGAGTCTCATCAATAACTTTAGGCCTGGTGTTAATAACTTAGATAACAATGTAGTTTTTTGCCTGAAAATATAATTTCATTTTGTATCCCCAATCTCCTCCTGAAATTAGTTCCAAAATATTTAACCACTTATACGTGGCCCTTCCAAGCAAGATATTACAGAAACTACAAGTTATGATACTGCTAAAAGGATCACAGTATCAAAGAATCAATAATCTTCACCAGAGTCCAAGCACATTTTAATATTTTCTAGCATCACACCCAAACAGCTTGAACCTTTAGTGAGAATACTCACTGCCACAAATAACACGAACAGCTTGAGAAACAAAAGCATATATGAATAATACCAAATAACCTTGTTTCCTTGTATTAATGTACTGACAAACTGTATTTTAAGACAAATAATTTTAAGAGCAAACAACCTGTTCTTATGTATATTTGACTAAATTTCAAAATTATTCATATAAAAGTGTTTTATTCACTGAAGTGACACTTACTTTACAGAAGATAAACACCCTTATCCAAAGCGAAAACATGCAATGCAGAAACTCAGTATAGTATCCAGCCACTCCACAGAAAAAAATCCACCGAGTAATTGTTGCGAACAAATAATGCAATTTCTCAATTAGATGTCTTGATAAAATTATTTTGCCCATACTTAACTCTTTAATAAGTATCACAATCATTTGAACTGTCTATTCTCTAGCTTATTTACAATAATCATCACCTAAAATAGTTAAGGCGGCAATCCTTTAGAAAATAAATTTAGTCTCAAGCCTGTAATTCCAGCACTTTGGGAGGCCGAGGCGGGCGGATCACAAGGTCAGGAGATCGAGACCACAGTGAAACCCCATCTCTACTAAAAATACAAAAAATTAGCCGGGCGCGGTGACGGGCGCCTGTAGTCCTAGCTACTCAGGAGGCTGAGGCAGGAGAATGGCGTGAACCCAGGAGGCGGAGCTTGCAGTGAGCCAAGATCGCGCCACTGCACTCCAGCCTGGGCAACAGCATGAGACTCCGTCTCAAAAAAAAAAAAAAAAAGAAAAGAAATTTAGTAAGTAATTGTCATTCCGTTTTATATCAAAACAGAAACTGTCATAAGTAAAAGTATTTCATGGAGCTTTTATTTCAGTTGCAGAAGAATCAAAAAAATTCCAAAACCACTGGCCTAAAACTATCAACTGCCAAAAACAGTGCCCGGGACACAGCAGACACTTAAAATGTTTTACCAGTCTTTCCAGAGCATAATGTTTCTTTTAATTTGGCCATCTTAATAAAAGCAACCATTTATTCAATGTCTACTATTGACTGTGCGCTGTACTACCCCTTCACAAACATTTCATCAGTTCTCACGAAGCCTTGTAAGTTATAACCCCACCTAACAGGAAAGGAAATAACTTGTCCAAAGGAACACAGAGTGGCAGAAGAGTTTAACTTCTGTTTAACAACAAGTCATGTATTTCAACTACAGTACCTTCTATATAGTCTTCTCTAAGTATAAACTTTCAATAGAATTTCTATAATGAAAATGATCTTTCTCAGAGTAGTTACACGTGGCCTAAATAGCACTAAACATTGTTTTTCCAGTATGCTCAAAATATTTAAACAAAAAATATACGGTCTCATAAAATATTTCCATTAATATATCCCTTCCCAGAATCCCCTTTGATATTTAAACAGTCTTTTCTGACAGCCAAAGCATATAGAAGGACACAGTAGTTGAGTACAGCAAATAGAAAAACTTCCAATTAAAGCAAAGGAAAAAAATCTCTTAAAAACTGAACCACAGGAAATCACTATTAGCCCTTCTGATAACAAGCTAAAACCTTAAAACTTAATAACCAGACAAATTATCTAGCCAAATGAGCAAACCTGAAGCAGGTAAGTAAATAGGGATGACAGTAACAAATTAATTTATATGAAATTGTCAACAAATATTAACGTAATACTTGACAAGTTTGGAAAATAATAGGTTAAACAAAGTTAAAACCATTCTCTTTACCTCAGGACTTTTCAGAACCCTTAATGTGTTAACACGAATTCTAATCTCCAAATAAAGTATACAGAGATTACACAAGGTTACACAGCAAATTCAGAACCATAACTTAATTCTCCTGATTCCCACTCCAAAATTTGTTCTACTTCCCCAAAACTTTATAATACCTGATTTTAAAGGAAGAAAAGGATCACTTCTATAGAAATACAAGATGCGAAACATTAGTGGTTTGTTCCAACAATATTTACCACCAGCCCACCAAAACAAAAAAAAGTAACAAATAATTTTTATATAACAAGCCTCCTCAAAAAAAAGCTAAGAAGGCCAGGCACGGTGGCTCACGCCTGCAATCCCAACACTTTGGGAGGCAGAGGTGGGTGGATCATCTGAGGTCAGGAGTTCGAAACCAACCTAACCAATAGGTGAAACTCCGTCTCTACTAAAAATACAAAAATTAGGCCGGGCGCAGTGGCTCACACTTGTAATCCCAGCACTTTGGGAGATCAAGGTGGGTGGATAACTTGAGGTCAGGAGTTCAAGACCAGCCTGACCAATATGGTGAAACCCCATCTCTACTAAAAATATAAAAATTATCCAGGCATGGTGGTGTGCACCTGTGGTCCCAGCTACTCGGGAGGCTGAAACAGGAGAACTGTTTGAACCCAGGAGACAGAGGTTGCAGTGAGGTGACATCATGCCACTGCACTCCAGCCTGGGTGACAGGGTAAGACATCGTCTCAAAAAAAGAAAAAAATACAAAAATTAGTCAGGCATGGTGGCAGGCACTTGTAGTCTCAGCTACTCAGGAGGCTGAGACAGGAGACTCACTTGAACCCAAGAGGCGGAGATTGCAGTGAGCCGAGATCATGCACCCTGCACTTCAGCCTGAGCGACGAGACTCCGTCTTTAAAAAAAAAAAAAAAAAGCTAAGAAATAGTATTTCACAGATTACACACACCGATGTTATTCCAAAACCTATATTCTTATCAAAAATACTTCCTGTAGAAAATCAGATATTATTTTTTCTAATCAGTACCTGAATGGAACTAAGAGAATGGTAAGGATGGCAACCTAAACCGTGAGGCCCATTAGATTAGGGAACACATTTGTTTTGCTCACCATCAGTACCAGAGGCTGATATATAGAAGATATTCCATACATATTTGCTAAAGAATGAATAATAAATCCCTGCCCCATCTTTAATTAACCTACCTTTATTAAATTACAGTATCTCTGAATCTGAGTTTCCCCACTTACAAATAAAGTGGTGAGGCTCAAATGACCAAGATCCCTTTCACTTTTAAGAACGTGTGAATCTGGCCCGGCACAGTGGCTCACGCCTGTAATCCCAGCACTTTGGGAGGCCGAGGCAGGTGGATCACCAGGTCAGATCGAGACTATCCTGGCTAACACAGTGAAACCCCATCTCTACTAAAAAATACAAAAAAATTAGCCAGGGGTGGTGGCAGATGCCTGCAGTCCCAGCTACTCAGGAGGCTGAGGCAGGAGAATGGTGTGAACCCGGGAGGTGGAGCTTGCAGTGAGCCTAGATCATGCCACTGCACTCCACCCTGGCCAACAGAGCAAGACTCCATCTCAAAAAAATAAATAAAGAATGTGTGAATCTGCACCTGTAATCCCAGAATTTCGAGAGGCAGAGGTGGGAGGATCACTTGAGCCCAGGAGTTTAAGACCATCCTGGGCAACATAGCAAGACCCTGGCTCTATAAAAATTTAGAAGTTAGCCAAGTGTTATGTCACACAACTGTGGTCCCAGCTACTTGGGAGGTTGAGGTGGGAGGATCACATGAGCACAGGAGGTCCAGGCTGCAGTGAGCAGTGATCATGCCACTGCACTCCAGCCTAGGCAACAGAGAAAGACCCTACCTCAAAAAAAAAAAAAAAAAGCAATTCGTGAACCTGGCCAAGCATGATGGCTCACACCTGTAATCCCAGCACTTTGAGAGGATCACTTGAGGCCAGGAGTTGGAGGCCAGCCTGGGCAACATATCAAGACACCCCCACACCCACCCCATATCTACCAAAAATTTGGGGCATAGTGGCACGTGCCTATAGTTCAGAGCTTTGGGAGGATGAAGCAGGAGGATCACTTAAGCCCAAGACTTTGAGACTGCAATGAGCTGTGATCACACCACTGCACCCCAGACTGGGTAATGAAGCAAGACTATGTCTCTTTAAAAAAAAAAAGAAAGAAAAGAAAAAATTGTGAACGTTATACAAACTAAATCTCAAATCCTGAAAGCATTTGAGGGTATGTCCCTGAACAAGCAAAAATTTTAACAAAAAGTAACATTAACAAGGCACTTTATAATTATTTCATTTAAAACACCCAATAACCCTGCAAACTAGTCAGGTATCATTATCCACATTTTACCAGTAAAGAAACTGAGACCTAGAGAAGTGAACAAGACCAGAACCACAAAGTTATGAAGTTGTGACGCTTGGGCTTTAAATCCAAGGTTTTAGTATTGAAATTCCCCAGTCTTTCCTTTATACCTTGTCATGTGATGATACAGATAGGGACACAGCACTGAGAGTATTCCCTGGCTTTCTGCTATTGATTCAACAGGGACGCAGGACAGAAGGTCTCCCAAACTCTCACAATACCCCATCACACCCAGTCAATGTTAAACCTCCAATTCTTTGTAGGGAAAAAAATGATCTAAACGCAACAAATCAGATTTTTCTCATTAGAGCCCATGGTTGACTACATATCTTTACTGTAACAGAGGATGACATTCTCAAAGAATGAATTCTCAATTATGAACAAAAATATTTTACATCAAAAGGCAGTTTTACTTCAAATAATATGTACTCACAGCTAAGTACAGTACTGTTACATATTAGAAGACCACCTTACACCATATTTTGCCACATTTAAAACGAGAGCTCCACTTCTGAAAACTTTGCTAGTGGAAACAAGACAATTTAAACTATTACCTCTTTCAGGTCTTGTTACATAAACAAGTGCAACCTATCTAAATTCGAATAATGAACAAACCCAGCTCTGGTCTCAAAGCTAGCGTTAAAATAAACAAACGGCATTTACATCACACATTTCTCCTCCAAGAAATATAACTGGACAACCAGAAACATCCCAAGTTGTAAGTTTCCCCACGACTCTAACCAATCAGATGGTTCTCATATTTGTCAATCCTATTAACCTTATGTCTTAAATACATATTCTTATGTCAAATACACTTGTTTCTAATAGCTATAGCAAAACCCCTTTCAATACAGTACACCATAATAAAATAAGTATATTAAACCTCTCCAGTACATAACACTTCATTAAATTTTCTGCCACAAATTTCTAATGAGCACTACCTTTTCTGGGGTTTACATGTGGGAAAACTTTGTAATATGCTTAGAGTATCAAGTGTAAGTAATACAACATGCAAACACAATGCTGCATTACTATAGAGTAACTGAAGAAAGTATTTCTCCTCCTCCAAAAAAAAGTCATTCTTATCCAAAATACATATCCACAATACACATAAAAATACACACCTGTCATAGACTATTAGTTACTATTAGTGTTCTGTAAACTTAATTAGTTTGGAGGACTTAACAAAAGTTTAGCTTGTTAACACCTAAAAATCTCCAGCGACCAGAGGTCCCACGCCTGAAAAGAACTTACCATGAACGCCAGTGAGAATTTTAACTAACCAAAACTACAAGCCACCGTATCCAAAAGCAGTACTTAAATTCCTCTGCTGGTAAAAATGCTCCACAGCCATCTCAAGTTCAACACTGAGTAGTTTGGGAAGAGCGGCCGAAGGGCCAGTCAAAAATCTTTGTGAACTGTCACAAAAGTCACAGAGCATGTGTCAGCTCTGCAGTGCAATTCAAAACATCATAGTACACTCGAATTCAAGCGATTCCCAGAGCAAATTATCTAGAACAGCCTATGCAATTTACCGAAGTGCCAAGCAGTCCCCAGGGGAGCAGAGCAAATTATCATTTTGGTCCCAGGACCGGCTCCTCTTCACACGAGGATGAATTTCCCTAGTAATGCCAACTGTACACTTGCACACTCCGAAAATAGGGGCAAGCCGTGAATACCAGAGGTTACAAGGGCAATGTTTTGTTTTATTATGGACTGAAGCTCAGAATGTCCCCAATGCTGAAACGCTCGACCTATAACCCCGGAGTCACTTTCCAACTGCGCTCTCACCCAGGATCATTATATCCCAAACGGAAGCCAATTATTACCTGTAACAAGGCCTGGAAAAAATAGTAAGAGGGCTTTAAAAGTTCAACTAAGAAACACCGAACGGGGTGGCGAGTGGGGGGGGGGGGGGGGCTTCGATGGATAAGGTCGACCTTAAAGCATCTCGGGCTCAAACATTTTAAAAACCAAAATACGTACAAAGACCCTCTTCCCTGGAAGACCCCAGGCAGAGAGAGGCACACAGACACTCAGTCATCCCGACAGAATGGGGTGCCAAAGGTTCCCTAAGATGAGCCGCCGGGATCGAGGCTCCGATGTGTCCGGGAAAGGTCCGGGAAGCCAGGCCAGGTCCGCATTGTGGCCGGGCGGTGCGCGCAGCCCCTGCTCCCGGGCCCCTTTCTCTCCCCCTCCCCACCACCAGGCCTCTCCCCGCTCCTCTCCCCTTCTCCCTCCCTCCGTCCCTCTCCTCCCCCTAGACACAGAAAACAAGGCCACCTCCCCTCGAACCCCACCAACTTTCCAATGCCCCCACTCTTCCCACCTCTCAGGAGCACACAGAAGCTGCAGGCCAGGAGGCTCCTCAGGACGGCCCCCATCTTCCCTTCTCGCGTTCTCTTCTCTCACCGGCGAGGGGTGGCCAGAAGAGAGGGAGGCGAGGAGCCGGGGCGGCCGCCGCAGCGGCAGGGCTGCACGCTCATGCTTCCCAGCTTCCCAGCGAAAGAAGAAAGAAAGGGGCACGTCAAGGTTCCGCGCGCGCCGCCGCCGCCGCCCTCTCTACCGCGCCGCTCGGCCCCGGGCTCGCGCGACGCCAGCGTCTGCTTCCATCCCGCCACCTCCTCCCCCGGCGCCCCGCTTCCCCCGCGCAGCTCCTCATTCAGCCTCTGCCTCGCGCAGCGGCGCAGGGATACGGTCGGCACCGCCTCCTAGGATCGCCGCGACCGTGTCCCTGCGCGCAACGAGCCCCCTCCCCCGGGGCTGCCTCCCTCACGGCCAGGGAAAGGAGTCGGCAGCCGCACGCACGGCCTCTGCCTGAGACCCCGGGAGAGGCTCCGGGGTAGCTGAGGTGAACTGAGAGGGAAGTCCTCCTCTCGGTGGCGCATTCCTGCGGGATTCTTTCCCGGACCGGCCGTTTCGGCCCTCCCCGCGGAGGGCGTGAGGCGACGTCGAACAACATTGGAGCCGGCGTGGTCGGGACTACTTTCTGCGGCTCGGCCGGGCAGCCGTCTGCCCCGCTCTTTGTGCGGCCGCCGCCGGCGGGGCCAGGTGGGGTTCCGGGCTCGCGCCCCCAGCCACCTGGGACTACCCAGCCGCGGTGAACGCGCGGGGAGCCACGGCGGATCCGGTTGCGGGGTGATCAGCTCCGTCTTCGGGGTTGGAAATCGGTTGCAGCTTTTTGGGAGGGACGGAATTTTTGAACGCTGGTTACACTGGCTTTCAACGTGGATCTGGTGAAGGATATTAAAACGCCAATTCAAAACTGAGATTGTTATTTTTCTCCCGTCTTCCCAGAAATACAAACTACCCCCAGAATTAAGCCCAAACAGCTAAAGATTTCTAAACTGGCAGATACAATTCCAAGATAAATGCGTCAAAATCTAAGAGCAAAGGGACGATTGGACAAGACTATTTAGGATTTTACAAGTTGCATATAATAACGAATGTTTGGCATGCTTTAATTATCAATTCTCAGCTTGAGAAGGAAAAGATTCCCCCAGAATCTCAGGCTGTGCACAGCCTCTGCTACTCCCAGTGCACTGGGCATTCAGGAGTAATGGCCCAGACGCCCCCTGAAATCACCTGCCAGGCTTCAGTCTGGGCAGACGCGCTCCAAGAGTTAACCCCTAATGGAGCCATCAGATGCATCCTGCCCAGCTGTCACACGCCCTTACCTGGAGGTAGATGGGCAAGAAAGTGGAGCTGCTACCACAATGTTACAAGTATCTCAGTGACATTGGACTTCACTAGTGCTTGAACACACGTTATCATATTTGACAGTCAAAACTACCCTGGGGAAAGGCAGGTTTTGTTACTTATTCTTTATTGCACAAAGGAGCAAAATGAGAACCTGAGAAGTTAATGACTTACCCGGTGCCACTCAAGTAGTGAATAGCAGTACCTCAGCCCAATCCAGGTCTCTGACTCCAGCCACTAAGCCCCCTCCAAGAAATGCGCGCTGAACCAACGGTGCTGCAGCCAAATCACTTTCTCCCAAATTCACCTGAGAAACTCTATGCACCGTTGATTTAAGAACCTGCTTCTCCCTGTAGTCCCAGCTACTCAAGAGGCTGAGGCAGGAGAATGGCGTGAACCTGGGAAGCGGAGCTTGCAGTGAGCCGAGATCTCACCACTGTACTCCAGCTTGGGTGACAGAGCGAGACTTCGAGACTCCGTCTCAAAAAAAAAAGAAAAAACAAAAACCTGCTTCTAAGAACCAAGTGAGTTTTATATTCTGGCTTCCTCAAAGCAGAAAACTGGGCAGGGCACAGGTGGCTCACACCTGTAAACCCAGCACTTTCGGAGGCCGAGGCGGGCAGATCACAAGGTCAGGAGTTCAAGACAAGCCTGGTCCAACATGGTGAAACCCCCGTCTCTACTAAAAATACAAAAAACTTAGCCAGGCATGGTGGCACATGCCTGTAATCCCAGCTATTCCGGAGACTGAGGCAGGAGAATCGCTTGAACCCAGGATGCGGAGGTTGCAGTGAGCCGATATAACGTCATTGCACTCCAGCCTGGGCAACAGAGCAAGATTCCGTCTCAGGAGATAAAAAGGAAAGAAAGTTAACCTTCAGGACCCCTCACTTTAACAGGCCCCTTCCAATGTCTGGGAAGGGACCCTTATGATATGTTCACATGGTTCTATTTGCAAAACAAAGATAATTTTGAATTCTTTTTCTGTATAATTGTATTATACAAAATTGTATAAGCTTCAAGTCCCGCAAAGTCTGGATCTGTCCCTATTTATAATAGAAAATGCGGTACAACCTAAATCTCCGTAGACTATCAACCTAAGTAGGGCAATGAGATATTATACGCTGCTGAAAAATAATAATGTGGAGGATTATGCAAGAGTGTTGAATGTTTATAGTGAGTTAAGGTTTTTTGTTGCTGCTGTTGCTGCTTTTTGAGAGAGAGTTTTGCTCTCGTCGCCCAGGCTAGAGTGCAATGGCACTATCCTGGCTCGCCACAACCTCCCCCTCCTGAGTTCAAGTGATTCTCCTGCCTCAGCCTCCCAAAGTAGCTGGGATTAAAGGCGTGCACCACTACACCCAGCTAATTTTGTATTTTTAGTAGAGACAGAGTCTCTCCATGTTGGTCAGGCTGGTCTTGAACTACCAACCTCAAGTGATCTGCTCACCTCGGCCTCCCAAAGTCTTGGGATTACAGGCATGAGCCACCACGCCCGGTCAAGTTAAGCTTTTAAAAAGTGAAAATGCATGTACATTTTATTATAGCTATGTAAAATAAAAATATATATAATATACAAACATAAATGCACACACACATATGTATAGCACATATTTGAGCAAAGACCAAAAGTAAGTGCACCAAAATAGGCATTAGGATGGTAAAATAATATGAGATGTAGTTTGCTTTTCTGTTCTTCAATTTTGTTTAATGTACTATATATTTACTACAGACTTACAAAATATACTTAAGTGAAAATCTATAGCTTAAGCTTAAGCCCTAGAGAGAATGCCATTATTATTACATAACTAATTTGTTTCTCATTCTTTTAAGTGCTGATCAGATACCAATCACTATGTTAAGTGTTGGGGATATAAAGATGAGAGTAATTATAGTCCCTACCCTCAAGAAGCTTACAGCCTAGTTTGGAAACACTAATAAAGTGAGTAATTAAAATATTAAAATTTGCAGGGTGCAGTGGCATACACCTGTAACCCCAGCACTTTGGGAGGTCAAAGTGGGCAGATCACTTGAGCCCGGGAGTTCGAGACAAGCCTGGGCAACATGGCAAAACCCCATCTCTACAAAAAATACAAAAATTATTTGGACGTGGTAGTGTGTACCTGGAGTCCTAGCTATTCCAGAGGCTAAGGTTGGAGGATCACTTCAGCCCAGGAGGCCAACGCTGCAGTGAGCTGTGATCATGCCACTGCACTGCAGCCTGGGCAATACAGTGAGACCCTGTCTCCAACTAAAAAAAAAAAAAGAGAGAGAGAGACAAAATTGCTAAGTGTAGAGATGCTTTTCTGCCTAGACAATTCAAAGAAGGGAAAATAGGGCCAGGAGCAGTGGCTCACAACTTTAATCCCAGCTACTCAGGAGGCTAAGGCACAAACATCACTTGAACCCAGGAGGCGAAGGTTGCAGTGAGCCGCGATTGCGCCACTGCACTCCAGACGGGGCAACAGAGTGAAACTCTGTCTTAACAAAACAAAACAAAACAAGGGAAAATAACCCTAGCGCTGAGGTGAGGAATACAAATCAGACTTTGCCAGGCCAACAAGACTGAAAAAAAATTTCAATCACAATAGTAGGTTTAAAGACGCTGAATCATTACAGAACTTGGTATGTCGGGGATTTGAAAGTAGATTCATATAGCTGACACATGGAATGCTTTTAGAGAATGTCAGGAATTGAGGCAGGACCATTAAAGCTATTGATTTATAAAAAAAACTTTCAAGCCATACTAAGAAGTTTGGATTTTAGCATATTAACAATGTGGACATTGAATAATTTTGCACATTGTACAGAGGTCTATGAAAGGCGTGATCAGGACAGCAGCACTGAGGAGTGAAAAGAGATCATGGATTTAAAGAACATGAGATTAAAACAGATGTAAATTGAGAGAGAAAAAGAGAGTAATGGGAGTCTCTTTTACGAAGAAAAGAAATACCTGGCCGGGCATGGTGGCTCATGCCTGTAATCCCAACACTTTGGGAGGCTGAGGCAGGTGGATCACGAGGTCAGGAGATCGTAGACTATCCTGGCTAACACAGTGAAACCTCGTCTCTACTAAAAATACAAAAAATTAGCCAGGCGTGGTGGCGGGTGCCTGTAGTCCCAGCTACTCAGGAGGCTGAGGCAAAAGAATGGCATGAACCCGGGAGGCGGAGCCTGCAGTGAGCCGAGATTGTGCCACTGCACTCCAGCCTGGGCGACAGAGCGAGACTCCGTCTCAAAAAGAAAAAGAAAAAGAAATACCTAAGAAGTATTTCAAGAGGGAGTGGGTAATAAGTTTAACAATGCCTCTTTTGTATTGGAGGTGTCTATAAAACATCCAGGTGGAAATATACAGTAGACAGTTTTTATATAGAAGTTAGGACCCAGGAGAAGAATGGAAAACACAACCATCACCGATGATGATGAAGCCTATATATTACACAGTTAAGGGTCATATTCAAGAATATTGAATTGTTATTGACTAGTTATTACCACACTTTTCTGGAAGATGCAGTAAAACATCTTAAAGAAGGGAGCTCCTTTTATAATCCAGGTGAACTCATCTTTGGGGGCTACTGGTGAGCTGAAGGTTGAGGTCCTAGTTGAAACCATGAACTTACCTAAGGAAAGCAGTTAGTGTAATTAGAAAAGTGAGCTAGGGCAGAACCATATGATATACAATATCTAGGAACAAACAGACAGAGAAGTTAGAGAGAGAGAGACCAGAGACCAGGTGCAGTGGCTCATGCCTGTAATCCCAACACTTTAGGAAGCCAAGGCAGGCAAATCACTTGAGCCTAGGAGTTTGAGGCCAGCCTGGGCAACATGGTGAAACCGTGTCTCTACTAAAAATAGAAAAATTAGCTGAGCGTGGTGGTGCATGTGTGTAGTCCAGCTACTCTGAAGGCTGAGATGGGAGAATCACCTGAGCCCAGGAGGCAGAGGTTGCAATGAACTGAGATCCCACCACCGCACTCCAGCCTGGACCACAGGGCAAGACCCTGTCTCAAAAAAAAAAAAAAAAAAAAAAAAAAGAGAGAGGCCTGGAAGTGGCAGGTAAAACACTGATTGAGGCTGGGTGTGGTGGCTCACACCTGTAATCCCAGCACTTTGGGAGGCCGAGGTGGATGGATCATCTGAGGCCAGGAGTCCAAAACCAGCATGGCTAACATGGTGAAAGCCCATCTCTAATAAAAATACAAAAATTAGCCAAGAGTGGTAACAGGCACCTGTAATAATTCAAGCTACTCAGGAGGCTGAGGCAGGAGAATCGCTTGAACCCAGGAGGCGGAGGTTGCGGTGAGCCAAGATCATGCCATTGCACCCCCAGCCTCGGTAACAGAGTGAGACTCTGTCTGAAAAAAAAAAAAAAGGCTGGGCACAGTGGCTCACGCCTGTAATCCCAGCACTTTGGGAGGCCAAAGTGGGCAGATCACGAGGTCAGGAGTTCAAGACCATCCTGGCTAACACAGTGAAACCCCATCTCTAAAAAAATACAAAAAATTAGCCGGGTGTGGTGGTGGGCGCCTGTGGTCCCAGCTACTCAGGAGGATGAGGCAGGAGAATGGCATAAACCTGGGAGGCAGAGGTTTGAGATGGTACCATTGCACTCCAGCCTGGGCAACAGAGCAAGACTCCATCTCAAAAAAGAACAAAAAACAAAAAAAAAAAACAAAAAAAACCGCTGATTGAAATTGCTACCACTAAAGAAGGTATGATCAGTAATGGCAAATGTAGTCACTGTTAACAACAAAGAGTCTGCTATGAGAAGTACTGAAAAGAGGACATTGTGACTGTAACTTTCTCGAACATCATTGATGGGAAGATACTTTATGCCAGTGTTTTAGAAAATCAGTCTGGGCATAAAATCAGTCTGGGCATAAAATATATATACCTTTAAACTGGGACACAGTTCCAATCTGGCGCAGCAGCTCACGCCTGTAATCCCAGCACTTTGGGAGGCCGAGGCGGGCAGATCACCTGAGGTCAGGAGTTCGAGACTAGCCTGGGCAACATGGTGAAACCTGTGTCTCTACTAAAAACACAAAAAATTAGCCGGGCATGGTGGCGGGTGCCTATAATCCCAGCTACTTGGGAAGCTGAGGCAGAAGAATCACTTGAACCTGTGAGGCAGAAGTTGCAGTGAGCCGAGATAGCCCCATTGCACTCCAGCCTGGGCAACAAAAGCGAAACTTCTTCTCAAAAAAAATAAAATAAAATAAAAATTAAAAAATAAACTGAACTCTACTTGGTATTTATCCATAGAAACAAAACTTCATAGAGATATGTATACACAGATATGTATTATAACATTATAATAGAAAACAAAACAAAGACTGGGCGTGGTGGCTCACGCCTGTAATCCCAGTACTTTGGGAGGTTGAGGGGGGGCAAATCACGAGGTCAAGAGATCGAGACCATCCTGGCCAACATGAGGAAACTCCATCTCTACTAAAAATTCAAAAATTCACTGGGTATTAGCTGGGCTTGGTGGCATGTGCCTGTAGTCCCAGCTACTTGGGAGGCTGAGGCAGGAGAATCGCTTGAACCCGGGAGGTAGAGGTTGCAGTGAGCCGAGATCGCGCCACTGCTCTCCAGCCTGGCAACAGAGTGAGACTCCATCTCAAAAAGCAAAAAAAAAAAAAAACTCTACAAAAATGGCAGTTTTCCTGGTTCAACCTAATCAAAAGAACCTGAAGCCTGCGTTTTAAAAAAAAATCACAAAGTGCACAAAATAGTCATTGGTGACTTTAAACCAAAGCAGTTTCAGCAGAGGTATGAGAGCCAAAGCAAAAGTGCAGTGAATTGAGAAATGAAGGGGAAACAGGGAGGGAGGGCAGTGGTTTTCCAAAATCTTATTGTTAAAGGACAGAGAACACTTGGGTGGCTGGAAAGGAATTTGGGGCGGGAGGAATTTGGGAGTTGACTTAGTTAGAGTTGATTGCTTACTTTGTTTTTAAGTTTGAGAGGAATATGATCATATTTATAACCTGAAGTAAGTGATCAAATGAAGGAGAGTGGGGAAAGTGATTCAGAGACTTCAAGAGGATCTGGAGCCTAGCAGAATGGATCAGCCTTGGATGGGAGGAGGAGGAACAGGAGGATTTCCACTTCTGGAGGAGAGGAGAATGCATGTGGCTGCTTGACCTTCAGCTGCCCTTTCTCCACGCCCACTTTCACAGACTCCTTCCAGAGGCCGTGCGAGGGACCATGGCAATGATTAGGATGGTCATACGTTTTTATATTATTTGCAAAACCAAGATTGTTTTAGTATTCATTTTCTCTAAAATATCTCCTTCTCCAGTTGTATATGCTCAGCCCTATAAAACCTGAACGTGCCCCTAGTAGCTATAAATAGGTTTCATGGGGAAGGTAGTGGAGACAAGATTTGATCACCTTCATTTTCATAAAAACAGAAAGTAAAGTCTACATTGACAGTGAAGTAAGAAAGAATATGGTGGTGGGGGAGGAGGTCAGGAAAGTGACAAAGGTTCGGAAAAGTTGGGAATGGAAGAGGGAGTTGACAAAGGACAGGTTATAGGATCTTCTAACAGCACAGAGGGTGCTGCTGTAACTGCCTACCAGAAATGTGGTGGATATCATGAAGAGTGGCCTTCTTGCCTCTGTTTTTCTTTTTTGAGACAGAGTCTCTCTCTCTGTCACCCAGGCTGGAATGCAGTGGTGTGACCTCGGCTCACTTCAACCTCCACCTCCAGGGTTCAAGCAATTCTTATGTCTCAGCCTCCCAAGTAGCTGGCATTACAAGCGTATGCCACCATGCCTGGCTAATGTCTTTCTTTCTTTCTTTCTTTCTTTCTTTCTTTCTTCCTTTCTTTCTTTCTTTCTTTCTTTCTTTCTTTCTTTCCTTTCTTTCTTTCTTTCTTTCTTTCTTTCCTTTCTTTCCTTCCTTCCTTCCTTCCTTCCTTCCTTCTTTCTATCTTTCTTTCTTTCTCTTTCTTTGGTATTTTTAGTAGAGACAGGGCTGATCTCAAACTCCTAGCCTCAAGTAATCCACTTGTCTTGCCCTCCCAAAGTACTGGGATTACAGGCATGAGCCACTGTGCCTGGCCCATCTATTTTTCCATCCTTCAATGGAAATAACACTTGTTCCTAGCTACACCATGAAAATATCACATGGGATGCCTAAGAAGAATTCACTATAATTACAAAATAAGTATACTTTGGGGCCGGGCACAGTGGCTCACGCCTGTAATCCCAGCACTTTGGGAGGCCAAGGCGGGCAGATCACCTGAGGTCAGAAGTTCAAGACCAGCCTGACCAACATGGAGAAACCTCGTCTCTACTAAAACTACAAAATTAGCCAGGAGTGGTAGCACATGCCTGCAGTCCCAGCTACTCAGGAGGCTGAAGCAGGAGAATCACTTGAACCCAGGAGGCAGAGGTTGCGGTGAGCCAAAATCGCTCCATTGCACTCTAGCCTGGGCAACAAGAGCAAAACTTCGTCTCAAAAAAACAAAAAACAAAAAAGAAAGAAAGAAAGAAAGAAAAGAAGTACACTTTGTTTTCAATAATATTATTTTTTCTTTTTTCAACATCAGCTATATAAACCCCCGTAAAGTTTAGTAAAACATGAAAAATAAATTAAACACTGTACGTTAAAGTTTTTACATTTGTCCCAAACAGGATGAAAGGATATCTGCAGTAGAGGGTAACCTGGAAAAGGGAATCAGAGCCAGAGAAAACAGAGGAAGGAGTCCATTTAGGGGAGAGGATAGTGGCAGTGTTAGAATATTGGTTACAGCCGTTCTGGCATGGTGGCTCACGCCTGTAATCCCAGCACTTTGAGAGTCCGAGGTGGGTGGATCACAAGGTCAGGAGGTCAAGACCTGCCTAGCTAAGATGGTGAAACCCCGTCTCCACTAAAAACTACAAAAATTAGCCAGGTGCGGTGGTAGGTGCCTGTAATCCCAGCTACTCAGGAGCCTGAGACAGGAGAATCGCTTGAACTCAGGAGGTGGAGGTTGCAGTGAGCTGAGATTGCACCACTGCACTCCAGCCTGGGCAACAGAGTGAGACTCCATCTAAAAAAAAAAAAAAAAAAAAAAAAAAAAATTGGTTATATCCAGAAGGATTAATCTATTGAGTTTCTAACTATCGGAGAAGGAAGTTACAAATACAACAAAGATATATTCGTGCCAATGGCAATGAAAATGGTGGAGTAGGGAATTCTAGGGTTAAGGAACTCTCTTCCTTTGCAGAAACACTGAAAAAACTGGCAAAAGTCATGAGAAAGAACTTTATTAGAACTCTAGAAGATAGTCAAAGGTTTACAGCAACCAAGCTAATGCTTAATAAGGATAATGGGCACTGAATCATGGTAAGAGAGGTTTGTCATGTTTTACCTTACCCTTGTCCAATCCCCCTGCCCAGTGCAGCAGCAGTCTAGAAGACAGCAACCCATGCTCCCAGTGCAGGTTCTCAGTTTGGTAGGTGTGTTAGGCCATTCTTTTGTTGCTATGAAGAAATACCTGAGACTGGATAATTTACAAGAAAAGAGATTTAATTGGCTCATAGTTCTGCAGGCTGTAGAGAAAGCATGGCACCAGGATCTGCTTCTGGGGAGGCCTCAGGAAATGTTTACTCATCACCAAAGGTGAAGCAGGAGCAGGCGTGGTGAGAGCAGGAGCAAGAGAGAGAGTGAGGGGAGGTGCCACACACTTTCAAACAACCAGATCACATGTGGACTCAGAGCAAGAGCTCACTTATCACCAAGGGGATGGCCCAAGCCATTCATGAGGAATCTGCCCCCAAGATCCAAACACCTCCTACCCAGCGCCAACTTCAACACTGGGGATTACATTTCAGCATGAGATTTGGGTGGGGACAAATATCCAAACTATATCAGAAGGGAATGGAGGGAATCTTGTTCCTGAGAAATTGTGTTCGTAGGTTTTAATCTGTTTGGGGGATCCCCAAGGGGACTAATGCAGGGTACTTGCCTTTGTTCCACTTAACTCAAAACTCTCTCAGGATAGAAAAGTTGCTGTGTGGAAGAGGTTCCTCAAAAACATGGGAGAGCCAATGAATAAACCCCAGGTGCCTAGAGCAAAAGATAACAGTTGTGGAAAAAAAAAAAAAAAAGACTTGTAGAAAGCCTGAGAAGAAAAACCTGGGGATTGATATACTTGGGGAATAGGGGCTCTGAAAAGCCCCGGGGTATGTAGGGGAATCAAAAAGGCCCAGGCCAGGATACATCCTCAGAAAAGGTCTGAGAACACCATAAGCTTCACCTCTGGTTGATCTTTAGGCTTAGCACAAGTAAGAAGTGAAGGCTAAGGCAGAGTTATAAATGGTGTGGCTAGTCGGCCAGGTACAGTGGCTCACTCCTGTAATCCCAGCACTTTGGGAGGCCGAGGCAGGCAGATCATGAGGTCAGGAGATCCAGACCATCCTGTCCAATATGGTGAAACCCTGTCTCTACTAAAAAATACAAAAATTAGCCAGGTGTGGTGGCACATACCTGTAGTCCCAGCTATTTGGGAGGCTGAGGCAGGAGAATCGCTTGAACCCAGGAGGTGGAGGTTGTAGTGAGCTGAGATCGAGCCACTGCACTCCAGCCTGGGCAACAGAGTGAGACTCTGTCTCAAAAATAAATAAATAAGTGGTGTGGCTGAGCATTGAAGTATTGGCACCAACACAGAGCCAATTTACAAAGACCTGATAGTACTTTTTTCTTTTTTGCCTCTAGGAGTTTAAGAAAATCTTTGATAAACCATTAGCTGACTACTATGCTAAAAAAAAAAAAAAAACAGAGACCATACAATTCAAAGAACCATATAAAACAGTTTAGAAACGTCACTAAACAAACAACCACAACCTACAGTGAGCAACAAAAAATCCTGGGATGGGGGGAATTTTATTTCCAGAGTTACCACATTATCATTCAAAATGACCACTTCTCAACAAAAAATTATGAGGCATGCAAAAAACAATGAAGTGTGCCCTGTTCATAGGAAAATAATTAACAAAAACAGTCCTTGAGAAAGCATAGGAATTGGACTTACTAGACAAAGACTTCAGATCAACTCTCTTAAATATGCTCAAAGAACTAAATGAAGCCGGCCAGGCTCAGTGGCTCACGCCTGTAATCCCAACACATTGGGAGGCCGAGGCAGGTGGATCACCTATGATCCGGAGTTCAAAACCAGCCTGACCAATATGGTGAAACCCCATCTCCACCAAAAATACAAAAATTAGTCAGGCATGGTGGCATGTGCCTGTAGTCGCAGCTACTCGGGAGGCTGAGGCAGAAGAATTGCTTGAACCTGGGAGGCAAATGTTGCAGTGAGCCGAGACAGCACCGTTGTACTCCAGTCTGGGCGACAGAGCGAGACTCCATCTCAAAAAAAATAATAACTAAAGGAAGCCACCATGGACAGAGAACCAAAGGAGAATAGTGTCTCAACAAATAGAAAATATCAATAAAGGCAGAAAAAATATTTAAAGGAACCAAATAGAAATTCTGAAGCTAAAAAGTATAATAACTGAAATAAAAAATTCACTAGACCTATTCAACAGCAGATTTAAGCAGGCAGAGAAATCAGAAAACTGAAGATAGGTCAATTGAAATCATCCAGTCTGAGAAGCAGAAAGAAAAAAGAATGAAGAAAAATGAACAGACACTAAGAGAATTGTAGGATACCATCAAGTATATCAACATACGCATAATAGGAATCCCAGAAGGAGAAGAGGGATAGAAAGGAAGAGAAAGAATACTTGGGAAAAAAAAATAGTTAAAAACTTCCTAAAAAAATTTTTTTTTTTGAGACAGAGTCTCACTCTGTCACTCAAGCTAGAGTGTAGTGGCATGAACTTAGCTCACTGCAACCTCCACCTCCCAGGTTCAATCTATTCTCATTCCTCAGCCTCCTGAGTAGCTGGGATTACAAGTGCATGCTGCCACTCCTGGGTAATTTTTGTATTTTTAGTAGAGACAGGGTTTCACCATATTGGCCAGGCTGGTCT
The DNA here is from genome assembly GCF_037993035.2 of Macaca fascicularis. Taxonomy (NCBI): domain Eukaryota; kingdom Metazoa; phylum Chordata; class Mammalia; order Primates; family Cercopithecidae; genus Macaca; species Macaca fascicularis. The sequence goes on from NC_088385.1 coordinate 15,045,267, forward strand.
CAAACTCCTGACCTCAGGTGATCCTCCCGCCTTGGTCTCCCAAATTGCTGGGGTTACAGGTGTGAGCCACAGCGCCCGGTCAACTTCCTAAATTTAATAAAATACATGAACATCTAAGAAGCTCAACAAATACACAGGAATTACAAATAAAGAAGCAGAGAAAACTAGAATGGACCCTGTGATGCCATATTAATAGGACATATTTGTATAAATTCATGATTTTCAATATATGTGGATAGGTATAGAAATAAATATAGTTGTAAATGTGTATATGAATATGTGCATATATTTGTTTACACATGCATGCACAGATCCTAGCTCTACCAAGAAAATGTGTTAGTTAATATCTATTAACGAGCAGGCACCAAGACAGAATTCAATGTGCAAGAGATTTACTGGAGGAGTGTGATAGCCTCCAGCATGGTCCCTAATGATTCTCCCCTCTTGGTAGTCACATTCCTGTGAAATCCCCTCCCACACTGAGTAGGACTAACCTATTACTGCAGTGACAGCCTGTGACTTTAAGGCTAAACAATAAAAGACATAGTGGCATCTGTGTTGTTCTCTTGAAACAGTCACTGTAGGGGGAGAATCAGCTTCCATAGCATGAGATATTCAAGATGCCCTATGGAGTCGTCGATGAGTAAGGAACTGAGACCTCCTTCCAACAGCCAAGTGAGTCATCTTGGAAGCAGATCCTTGAGGCCAAAGCCAAGCCACCATATGACTATGCTTTGGCTGACGTCTTCACAGCAACATCATGAGAGATTTCAAGCCAGTGAAGCTGCTCCAGAATTTCTGACCTATAGAAACTGGGAGATAATAACCACAGTTAACCCTTGAACAACGTGGAGGTTAGAAGTGCTGACCTCCATGCAGCTGAATATCCATGTATAGCTTTTTTTTTTTTTTTTTTTTTGAGACAGAGTCTCACTCTGTCATCCAGGTTGGAGTGCAGCAGTGCGATCTCAGCTCACTGCAATCTCTGCCTCCTGAGTTCAAGTGATTCTCCTGCCTCAGCCTCCTGAGTAGCTGAGATTACAGGCATGTGCCACCACACCCAGTTAATTTTGTTGTTGTTGTTTTTGAGACGGAGTCTCACTCTGTCGCCAGGCTGGAGTGCAGTGGCGCGACCTCGGCTCACTGCCACCTCTGCCTCCCGGGTTCAAGTGATTCTCCTGCCTCAGTCTCCAGAATAGCTGGGACTACAGGTGCACACCACCACGCCCAGATAATTTTTGTATTTTTAGTAGAGATGAGGTTTCACCATGTTAGCCAGGATGGTCTCTATCTCTTGAGCTCGTGATCTGCCCACCTCGGCCTCCCAAAATGCTGGGATTATAGGCATAAGCCACTGCGCCCAGCCCTAATTTTTGTATTCTTTTGAGTAGAAACAGGGTTTCGCCATGTTGACCAGCTGGTCTTGAACTCCTGACCTCAGGTGATTCGCCCTCCTCAGACTCCCAAAGTGCTGGGATTACAGACCTGAGCCACCGTACCAGCCCATTTATAACTTCTGACTCCTCCAAAACTTAATTACTAATAGCCTACTGTCAACCAGAAGGCTTACTGGTAACATAGTTGATTTACACATATTGTTTGTTATATTTATTATCTATACTGTATTCTTACAATAAAGTAAGCTAGAAAAAAGAAAACATAATTTTATTTTTCATAAAAATCTTAAGGATAAGAAAATACATTTACAGTACTGCGCAGTACTTTAAGGTGCTTATCAATACCGCAAAATTACATAAAGATGGATAATTTGAAGTAATGGGTAATGGTAGCTGCAGACCTCAATCTGTAGTACATACCAAGCAATTCAACTTTTTTCTTGTAAGGTCAGACTTTTCTCTGCTTCTTGGGAGCACTTCCAGCATCACTAGTGGCATTTTGCATGGGTCCAGGATGTTATTCAAGGGTTTATGGTATTGCACTAAATGCGATAAAAAAACGTGCAAGATCCATGAGAAATCACTTTTCACTGTGAAATGAAATTTACTGGAAAGATCAACTGCTCACACAAAGATGATTAGCTTCCCATGGGGTTTTAAGCAGCTACTCACAACACTTGAGCTCATCACAATAGCATAGGAGGTGGCTGTGAAATTATAATGATAGTACAGTATATACAATGGGTAATTTTATGCAGTTATGATTTCATATTGCATCTTTACATTTGTTTACACTTATCTAGACTACAAATGAAGCCATATATGATCTGTATTTGTGTAAGTTTTGATAAATTTAAACTTTTTGGAATAGATTCATGCATATTTTATGGTAGTAAATGATAAAAATAGACTAGTATCTACATATATTTTGTGCACTCATGACATACCTAGCTTTTTCTTAATTTTTTTTGCTATTTCTAGGCTATACGGTTTATCTTCAAGTTTTTTCAAATTGTTGCCAATCTCCAGAAAGAATTCCAATATATTTACTGAAAAAAGTTCTTGTATAAGTGGACCCACTCAGTTCAAACCTGTGTTGTTCAAGGGTAAATTGTGCTTATTTTAAGCCACTACATTTTGGGGGTAATTGTTACACAATAATAGGTAAGTAATACAAGTAGAAAGCAAGAGAAGGAAGAGATTCCTCACACTGAGATGCAGGTCTGACATTTCTAGAAGGAGAGAAGAATGAAGGATTGGAGCAGGACAAGTCTTGGACTACTGCGTTGTTCCAAGAATGAATTCACCAAGCAGTTGGGGAGTTCCCAAGCCAAAGTTGTCCCCTAGAGGATTCCTGTATTTTGCCAGAACAGGCCTACTTTAGTACCCCTGCTGGGCTCAGGCACTGACCGGGAATAACCCTTTAAAAGTTGGCCTCAGTGTGATAGGGTGATAGATTTAGGAGGCAGTAGTTGGGGCTATCTGTCAATTATGCTCCCCACAGCAGGAGAACTGAGTGACACATTTCATAGCTATCACAGCAGGCCTGGAAGAGATGACAGCCCAATAGCAATGAGCAGAGCTAGTGTCAAGATCTTAGCTTCTTTTTTTTTTTTTGAGACAGAGTTTCGCTCTTGTTGCCCAAGCTGGAGTACAATGGCACGATCTCAGCTCATGGCAACCTCCACCTCCTGGGTTCAAGCTATTCTCCTGCCTCAGCCTCCCTAGTAGCTGGGATTACAGGCGCCCACCACCATGCCCAGCTAATTTTTTGTATTTTTAGTAGAGATGAGGTTTCACTATGTTGGCCAAGCTGGTCTCAAACTCCTGACCCCAGGCAATCCACATGCCTCAGCCTCCCAAAGTGTTGGGATTACAGGCATGAGCTCAAGATCTTAGCTTCTAAATAACATTTTCCTTGAAAAGGAACCAGGGCTCCTTAGAGAAATGGCTGATCCCACATCTGAGGCAGGAAAAGTATAAGATGAGTCTGGAACAGCTGGTAGTGACAGAGCAAGGAAAGTCTCAAGAAATGACAGAAACATGTGAAAAGGACATAGAAGCCAGCTTAAAGGGACTTCCACTGGTCAAATCAGGAACAAATTGAGCATCAAAATTAAAAATGGCAGTAAGAGATTATAATTCATTGAATAAAATAGGGAATTATGGGTTCAAACAGACATAAAGACATATACATACATACATACACACACACACACATCAAAAGTTTGATGAGGAATGGGATATTCACGTGGTTCGTGGTGGACAGATACCGCCCTGATCAAAGAACGAAAGTCAAAATCATTAGCAATAGGACAAATTGAAATTATGTGCTACCTGATAGCATATAAGAAGAAGAAAGCAGTTATCACTTCTATGGTGTTCCTCCAAAAGGTGTATAACCTGAATCGAATCATATGAAAACACCAGTAAACCCCAAATTAAGGGACAAGTTACAAAATAACCAACCTGTCTTCTTCAAATGTATCAAGGTCATGAAAGTCAAGGAAAGACTGGGGAATTGTTCCAGGCTGAAGCAGACTAGACAGACATAACAACTCAGTGCAGTGCATGATTCTGAACTGGGTCCTGTTGCTACAGAACATTTTATTGAGACAATTGACAAAACTTGAGTGAGATCTGTGGATTAGATGGTGATCACGTATCAATGTTACTTTTCTAATTTTGATGGTTGCACTGTGATTAGGTAGAAGATCTTTTTTTTTTTTTTTTTTTTTTGTTTGTTTGTTTTGTTTTTTGAGACGGAGTCTCGCTCTGTCGCCCAGGCTGGAGTGCAGTGGCGCGATCTCGGCTCACTGCAAGCTCCGCCTCCCGGGTTTACGCCATTCTCCTGCCTCAGCCTCCTGAGTAGCTGGGACTACAGGCGCCCGCCACCGCGCCCGGCTAATTTTTTGTATTTTTAGTAGAGACGGGGTTTCACCGTGGTCTCGATCTCCTGACCTTGTGATCCGCCCGCCTCGGCCTCCCAAAGTGCTGGGATTACAGGCGTGAGCCACCGCGCCCGGCCGAAGATTTTTTTTTTTTTTTTTTTTTTTTTGAGACGGAGTCTTGCTCTGCCGCCCAGGCTGGAGTGCAGTGGCCGGATCTCAGCTCACTGCAAGCTCCGCCTCCCGGGTTCACGCCATTCTCCTGCCTCAGCCTCCCGAGTAGCTGGGACTACAGGCGCCCGCCACCTCGCCCGCCTAGTTTTTTGTATATTTTAGTAGAGACGGGGTTTCACCATGTTAGCCAGGATGGTCTCGATCTCCTGACCTCGTGATCCGCCCGTCTCGGCCTCCCAAAGTGCTGGGATTACAGGCTTGAGCCACCGCGCCCGGCCGGCCGAAGATCTTTATTTGTAGAAAACAACACTAAAAATATTTGGGGTGATGGAGCACCAAGTCCTCACTCTCAAATGTTTGAGAACAAAAAGTTCTTCACACTGCACTTAACTTTTTTTTTCAACTTTGCAAATGTTTCAAGATAAAAAAATAAAAGTAGGCAAGCTATTTGAGAGATAAACCTGTTATAAATATAAGGTTTTATCATTTAAATCCGGAGAGCTCTTTAACATCTTTTAACCTGATGAGTAACTACCCTCTTTCTTTTCTCCCCGTCCAAGCTTACTTTAATTCATTCATGAGCCTGAATGGAATCTCAGCATTTCAATACCTAATCTCTTTCTTTAATCTTTGGCACCAAGGAACTGGATTTCCCCACTTGTATGAGTCACCTGATAACAAATTTCCCAGCTTAAATAGTTTTAAAGTTGTACCATTAGTAAGGCAACACTGTTCACTGTGTCTCAGATTCAAGGATTTATAGTAACAATGCGTTTTAGCATGCATATTCTTTTTCAACATATACGTTTCTTCTTTGATGCTGTAAAAAGTCTTTCCGATGTTGAAAAGTTTTAATGCAGTTATGCCATGATGGAACCACCCCACTCGTCACTCCCAGAAAATCACATAGCTTGATATGTTTTTAGCCTTCATCTGAATTGTAAAACACTGAATTCTTTCAGTTTTCCAAAAAAAAAGAAAAAGAAAAAGAAAGAAATGAAAAAAATATGCCATTGCTATTTTGGGAGCATTTGTCCAGATAAATAAAACACGGTCCCGATCCCACCCTGCCTGTCCTCGCATTTCTGAGAGTGAAGATAGAGAACATGGCGGTCAGAGGAGAAAACAGGTTTTTTTCCTTCCCTGTCAGAATCTGTTCCACTGGGAGGTGAAGTATATGAACCCAATTTTTGCCTTGGAGATAAAGAGAAGAAAATCAATTCGGCCAAGATTTATTTCATGTGAAAGCACTTAAACAGATTCCCTAGATATGTGTTTCTGAGGTGTTGCACCCTCCAGCCACCTGACTTTTGGCCAAGTCCAGAGACATTTTAGGTTGCCAGAACTTGGGGTTGGGAGATGCTACTGACGTCTTGTGGGTAGAGGGCAGGGATGTTGCTAAGCATCCTACAACATACTAGATGGTCCCCACAAGTGAGTTGGCCAGGTGCAATGGCTCATGCCTGTAATCCCAGTGCTTTGGGAGGTGAAGATGGGAGGATCTCTTGAGCCCAGGGGTTTGAGACCAGGCCGACAAACAGTGAGACCTCATCTCTACAAAAAAATAAAAAATTAGCTGGGCATGGTGGTGCATGCAGGTTGTCCCAGCTATTCGGGAAGCTGAGGCAGGAGGATACTTGAGCCCAGGAGGTCAAGGCTGCAGTGAGCTATAATCTCACCACTGCACTCCAGCCCGGGTGACAGAGCAAGACTCTGTCTCTAAAAAAAACACAAAAGGCCTAGCTCAGTGGCTCACCTCTGTAATCCCAGCACTTTGACAGGCTAAGCCAGGAGGATCACTTGAGCCCAGGAGTTAAAACCAAGCTGGGCAACATAGAAAGACCTTGTCTCTACAAAAAAAAAAAAAAAAAAAAAAAAAAAAAAAAATGGCCAGGCGCAGTGGTTCACGCCTGTAATCCCAGCACTTTGGGAGCCTGAGGCGGGTGGATTCCTTGACCCCAGGAGGTCCGCTGCAGTGAGCCATGATTGTGCCATTGCACTCTACCCTGGGCGACAGGAATGAGACCTCAAAAAAAAAAAAAAAAAAAAAAAGCTGTTAGCGCCAAGGTTGAGAAACCCTGTCCAATATTAATGCAGAGTACAGAGAAGAAAGAAGACCTTGGGAGGAGGGGGGAAACACCAAGAAATACAAACACAAAATTAAGAGGAAAAAAACAAACAAACTAATAAACAGTGAATTTCACACCGATTTATAAAGACACAGGCTTTTAGGGATTAACATTCCTATTTGGTGGCCTTTTAGGATATTGCAAAGAGGACTTTAAGGCCATTTTGTTTTTCTACTACTACATTGTTATCAGTTCATTCACCAAGCATTTCTTGAGCACCTGCTGTGTGCCAGAGACTGAGGACACAAAGATGTGAGCTTTCCTCTTCCCTGGGGGAGCTGGGAGATTTTGGTGGTGGAAATACTTATAAATGAAGAATTGGGGCTGGGCGCGGTGGCTCAAGCCTGTAATCCCAGCACTTTGGGCGGCCGAGACGGGCGGATCACGAGGTCAGGAGATCGAGACCATCCTGGCTAACGCAGTGAAACCCCGTCTCTACTAAAAAAATACAAAAATCTAGCCGGGCAATGTGGCGGACACCTGTGGTCCCAGCTACTCGGGAGGCTGAGGCAGGAGAAGGGCGTAAACCCAGGAGGCGGAACTTGCAGTGAGCTGAGATCCGGCCACTGCACTCCAGCCTGGGTGACAGAGCAAGATTCCGTCTCAAAAAATAAGAAAGAAAGAAAGAAAGAAAGAAAGAAAGAAAGAAAGAAAGAAAGAAAGAAAGAAAGAAAGAAAGAAAGAAAGAAAGAAAGAAAGAAAGAAAGAAAGAAAGAAAGAAAGAAAGAAAGAAAGAAAGAAAGAAAGAAAGAAAGAAAGAAAGAAAGAGGGAGGGAGGGAGGGAGGGAGGGAGGGAGGGAGGGAGGGAGGGAGGGAGGGAGGGAAGGAAGGAAGGAAGGAAGGAAGGAAGGAAGGAAGGAAGGAAGGGAGAATTCCAAGGGCAAGAGGTAAAGGGCAAGAAAAAGAGTCCTTCTCTATACCAAGTGCTCCTGTTTATCTCCAGTCATCCTCATTCCACTCTCACCAGCGAGTGTTACTCCCTTTTCACAAAAGAAGAAACTGTGAGATTAATAACAAGAGCAGACAAGCAAGTGTCAGGCCCTGTTCTCAGTGTTTTAATTAATTTATTTATTTTTAAATTGTTGTTGTTGTTGTTTTGAGACCAAAGTCTCCCTCTGTCGCCCAGGCTGGAGTGCAGTGCTGTGATTTCGGTTCACTGCAGCCCCTGCCTCCCGGGTTCAAGCACTTCTCATGCCTCAGCCTCCCGAGTAGCTAGGATTATAAGCGTGTGCCAACAGACCCAGCTAATTTTTGTATTTTTAGTAGAGACAGGGTTTCACCATATTGGCCAGGCTGGTCTCGAACTCCCAACCTCAGGTGATCCACCTGCCTCAGCCTCCCAAAGTGCTGGGATTACAGGCGTGAGTCACCACGCCCATCCCTCAATGTTTTTTCATGTAACTCATTTTATTTTATTTTATTTTATTTTATTTATTTATTTTTTTTTTTGAGACGGAGTCTTGCTGTGTCACCCAGGCTGGAGTGCAATGGCCAGATCTCTGCTCACTGCAAGCTCCGCCTCCCGGGTTCACGCCATTCTCCTGCCTCAGCCTCCCGAGTAGCTGGGACTACAGGCACCCGCCACCTCGCCCGGCTAGTTTTTTTTTGTATTTTTTATTAGAGACGGGGTTTCACCGTGTTAGCCAGGATGGTCTCGATCTCCTGACCTCGTGATCCGCCCGTCTCGGCCTCCCAAAGTGCTGGGATTACAGGCTTGAGCCACCGCGCCGGGCCTATTTTTTTTATTAACTCATTTTACTTTCACAACTATCCTTTGAGGACGGCATTAATATCATCACCCTCGTTTTACATCCGTGGGTGCTGAGGGACCGAGCGTTTAGGTAACTTGTCCAAGGTCCCACAGCCGGGCTGTCTGGACCCAGAATCCATGCTCTTCACAATCCACACGGGTGCTTCTCTTATGCCTCATCCGAGGAAGAAAATGGTAGATCTGGGCTTAAAAGCCGGAGTGTGACCGGAAACCCAATGCTCTTCTGCTACACGATATTCTCCCTGTTCTAGAAAAGTGCCCAACATGCTCTAGGCTCACAGGTGTCTGATTGTGCCTGAAGAAGATAAAGTCAATTTCAGTTGGAGGTAGCATCTGAGCTCCTAGTGGAAGTATATGCCAGGAGGAAGGTCAGACAAACAGAGAGGAACAAGAACAGCTGGAATAGAACACAACAAATTTCACCATGGCTAGCAGTTTTTTGTGGTTGGAATGTAAGCTATACAAGAGCAAAGGACTAAAGAGAACCTAGAGGCCAGGTGCAGTGGCTCACACCTGTAATCCCAGCACTTTGGGAGGCCAAGATGGGAGGATCACTTGAGCCTAGGAGTTTGAGACTGGGTCTGGGCAACATAAAGAGACCCCATCTTTACAAAAAAATAAAATATTAAAGGCATGGTGGTACACGCCTGTAGTCCTAGCTACTCAGGAGGCTGAGGCAGGAGAATCACTTGAGCCCAGGAGGCTGAAGCTGCAGTGAGCCATAATCATACCATTGCACTCCAGCCTGGACAACAGAGCAAGACCCTGTCCCAAAAAAAGAAAGAAAGAAAAAAAAGAACCTAGAGAAGTAAATAAGGGTGAGATCAGGAAGTGTGAGCTTTGACTTCCAGGCAAAAGGTAATTATTAAAAGACCATAAGCAGGCCGGGCATGGTGGCTCACACCTGTAATCCCAGCACTTTGGGAGGCCAAGGCAGGTGGATCACCTGAGGTCAGGACTTTGAGACCAGCCCAGCCAACATGGTGAAACCCCGTCTCTACTAAAAATATAAAAATTAGCCAGGTGTGGTGGCCTGTAATCCCAGCTACTCAGGAGGCTGAGGCAGGAGAATCGCTTGAACCCAGGAGATGGAGGTTGCAGTGAGCCGAGATCACACCACTGCACTCAGCCTGGACAACAGAGTGAGACTCAGTCTCAGAAAAAAAAAAAAAAAAAAAAAAAAAAAAAAAGGCTATAAGCAGAGTATGATCTGACCTGACGTCAACTTGATATCAACCCACACTTTGGGGTCTAGAAAAAATATTTCCCATTCCTTTCTGTCCACATGCCCCCACTCTTGTTCTTTTTAATCCTACTTTACCTGGTTTAAATATTTTTTTATTTCTTTTAATCTTTTTGAGACTGAGTCTCGCTCTGTCAGCCAGTCTGGAGTGCAGTGGCGGAATCTCAGCTCACTGCAATCTCTGCCTCCCTGATTCAAGCGATACTCGTGCCTCAGCCTCCTGCGTAGCTGGGATTACCGGCGCGCATCACACCCGGCTAATTTTTGTATTTTTAGTAGAGACGGAGTTTCACCATGTTGGCCAGGCTGGTCTCAAACTCCTGACCTCAAGTGATCTGCCCACCTTGGCCTCCCAAAGTGCTGGGATTGCAGGTGTTAGCCACTGCGCCTGGCCTAAATGTATATAACATGGGGGAAGAAGATGAAAAAATCTGGACTGCCTTTCCCCCAGCAATTCTCGGCAGCTCTCAATGCCACTCAAGCCTGCTGATGTACAGGAGTTATTAATGATGACAGAGTGCTGTTGAAAGCAATAAGCAATGTGATGCAATTACAACCAAAATCACGCTTTCTAGATTGATGTGGTTGGGTACATTTTGAGTGACAGTGGTCCTATTAGTAATACTCATATAGTGCTTTATAGTGTACCAAGCTTTTTTACATGCACTCTGTTGTTTGATCATCAAAACAAACCAAGGAGGTAGGTGTTATTCCATTTCACAGATGTGGAAACTGAAGCTTCGAGAGCTTGTTTGAGTAAGTGGAAAGAATGAACACGGAACTCCAGACGTCCAGTCTCATCCTCCCTCCTTGCCTTCCTGCCTTGCCTTCCTCCCTCTTTAACAATGTTTTGTTTTGTTTTTATATTTATATGTTTTAATTTTCCCGTATGAGTGGGACAGTAAAAGCCAGGAGACTTGATCTGTCCTCCCCTGTCTTGTGTAGGGTTAGCCCACTGTGGCCCCTACGCTTGCTAATGTAGCCCCGTGATGTGTCCAGATCCCTCCTGTCACCTTTAATGGCTCTTGATCCTGATGGATCAAGAGTGTGCTTCTCAGCTAGGTGCAGCGGCTCGCACCTATAATCCCAGCACTTTGGGAGGCCGAGGTGGGGGGAACACTTGAGGTCAGGAGTCAGAGACCAGCCTGGTCAACGTGGTGAAACTCCATCTCTAGTAATACAAAAATTAGCCAGGCGTGGTGGTAGGCACCTATAATCCCAGCTGAGGCTGGGGCAGGAGAACTGTGTGAACCTGGAGGCAGAGGCTGCAGTGAGCCAAGATCTCGACACTTTGCTCCAGCCTGGGCAACAGAGTGAGACTTTGTTTAAAAAAAAAAACCAACAACAACAAAAAGAGTGTGCTCCTTGGCATGGCACAGAAGACTTTCTGCATCCTGGCTTCTGTCCTACTGTGACCAACCATCCTGGTTTGCCCAGATCTGAGGGACAGGGGACTTTTTACTGCTAAAACTGGGACAGTTCTGGGCAAAGTGGAGCAGTCAGTTACCCTTGTTCTCCCTCTCCAGCTGCCTAATCTGCCACTCTCAAACTCCGACTTCTGAGTGTCCCAGCAATTGCTGTCCTGTTTCAACACCCTGTCTTTGCTTATGCTGTTCTTTTTATTGAAAACACATACCTCTGCTTTCTCTCAGCCCCTTCCTATTTTTTCTTCAAAACTATATTCTGAAATGTAGGTACTGATTTCTTTCTTTTCTTTTCCTTTTTTTTTCCTTTTGAGACGCAGTCTCACTCTGTCACCCAGGCTGGAGTGCAGTGGCGTGATCTTGGCTCACTGCAACCTCTGCCTCTCTGGTTCAAGCGATTCTCCTGCCTCAGCCTCCCGAGCAGCTGGGATTACAGGCACACGCCACCACACCCAGCTAATTTTTGTGTTTAGTAGAGATGGGGTTTCACCATGTTGGCCAGGCTGTTCTCAAACTCCTGACCTCAGGTGATCCACCTGCCTTGGCCTCCCAAAGTGCTGAGATTACAGGTGTGAGCCACCGCACCCAGCCTGTTTATTTCTTTTTCAATTAAAAAATATATATATATGGAATGCTGGCAGGGCTGGCATTCAAGGAGAATCGCTTGAACCCGGGAGGCAGAGGTTGCAGTGAGCCAAGATCGTGCCACTGCACTCCAGCCTGGCGACAGAACAAGACTGTCTTAAAAAAAAAAAAAAAAAAATCCAAAACAAACAACAAAAAAACCAAAACAAATGGTATCAGTTTCCTTATAAGAAGAGACACAAGAGAGGTGATTTTTTTTCTCTCCCATGTGAGGATACAATGAGAAGATAGCGATCTACAAACTAGAAAGAGTGTCCTCACAAGACACCAGTCTGTCAGCCACCTGATCTTGGACTTCCCAGTCTCCAGAACTGTGAGAAATATGTTTGTTGTTTAAAATGTTTGTTCTTTAAGCCACTTGCTCTATGGTATTCTGTTATGGCATTCTGAATGAAAACAGGCTGTCTCTTCCAGAATAGGTTATGCTTCTTTGTAAAGCATCTTTTCATCCCAGTCTGTTGTAGAATTCCTGGCATGTAGTAGGCAGGTAATAAAGCTATGCAAGCAGATCAAATGGTGCTAGGACTCCATAAGAATTTTTCTCAGTTCCCTTCCACAGATCTCTTGCCAGAGAGAAAAGGTTCCCCTCAGGGCAGCAAGGTAGAAGACTCAAGAAATAAGCAGAGTTGAGATCATAGAAGGCTTGGCCTTCCATGCTTAGGGGCGCAGACTTTCATGTTTTTGCAATGGAGCGTCATTAACAGGACAAAAAGAAAAAAATCAGTGTCCCTTTGTCTATGAACTCAATAAGAGCCTGGGCAAGAAAAACAGAAATGTAGGTAACCAGCCTAGCAAGAATAGCAACAAAGAGGCAACACTCAAGCCCTCTTAGTCTGCCTAGAGTTCCGTGCGCCCTCCTCAGGGCCAGAAGGGCCTCAGTGGCTGAGTCTTCCTGAGCCCACAGGTGGAAGAACAAAACAGGAAACATTTCCTGACCCAAGAAAATAGTTTAAATTGCAGAGGCACACATTACAGGTAGGTACAGTACACACAATTCCTTGGCACATTTATTCTCAAACTTTAGTGTACATCAGAATCACCTGCAGGGCTTGTTAACACAGAGATTGTTGAGTCCCATCCTCAGAGATCTGATTCAGTAGGTTTGAGATGTGGCCTGGGAATCTGTATGTCTAACAGGTTCCAAGGTGGTGCTGCGGGTCTGGAGACAATGCTTCTAGGACCACCACCTCAGAACCCACTCACCTCTCTCATCAACGGATAACTTGCCTGTCCTTGATTCAAGGCTTGCCTCTTTCCTTGCTAATAACATCCCTCATTCTCCTTTCAGGGACTCATTCTCCTTTGGACATTTTCAGATCTGTGCTATGGATGGGGAGGACAAAATAACACCCTTCCTCATCAGAGCTACTCCTTAACCCTCACTCGACTTCTCTCTTTTCCGTTTTCTTTTTTTTCTTTTTTTTGAGACGGAGTCTCGCTCTGTCACCCAGGCTGGAGTGCAGTGGTGCGATCTCTGCACACTGCAAGCTCCGCCTCCCAGGTTCACGTCATTCTCCTGCCTCAGCCTCCTGAGTGGCTGGGACTACAGGCGCCCACCACCTCGCCCGGATAATTTTTTGTATTTTTTAGTAGGGACGGGGTTTCACCGTGTTAGCCAGGATGGTCTCCATCTCCTGACCTCATGATCCACCGGCCTCGGCCTCCCAAAGTGCTGAGATTACAGGCGTGAGCCACCGCGCCCGGCCCTCACTTCTCTCTTTTTCTTATAACTTCAAAAATTGTTTGTGGCCGGGCGTGGTGGCTCACGCCTGTAACCCCAACACTTTGGGAGGCCGAGGCAGGTGGATCATCTCGGGTCAGCAGTTCAAGACCAGCCTGGCTAACATGGTGAAAACCCGTCTCTACTAAAAATACAAAAATCAGGCAGACGTGGTGGCACATGCCTGTTATCCCAGCTACTCGGGACGCTGAGACAGGAGAATCGCTTGAACCCAGGAGGCAGAGGTTGCAGTGAGCCGAGATCACTCCAGCCTGGGTGACAGAGCAAGACTCTGTCTCAAAAAAAAAATACAAAAATAAAAATTGTTTTTATTGACTACTTTCATTTTCTCACCATTCATTCTCTTTTTAACCTCTTGTAGTCTTTCTTTTATCCTGTCTACCACTCTGTTATTCATAAAGAGTACTTATAAACTGGGCGTGGTGGCTCATATCTGTAATCCCAGCACTTTGGGAGGCCAAGGCGGGTGGGTCATTTGAGGTCAAGAGTTTGAGCCAGCCTGGTCCCCATCTCTACTGAAAATACAAAAATTAGCCGGGTGTGGTGGCACGTGCCTGTAATCCCAGCTACTCATGAGGTTGAGGCAGGAGGATAGCTAGAACCTGAGAGGCAGAGGTTGCAGTGAGTGGAGATCGCGCCACTGCACTCCAACCTGGGCGACAGAATGAGACCCTGTCTTAAAAAAAGAAGCACAAGAAGAGATTGCCTTTCCTGCCTTTGAATACAGTTTTCCTGAAGATGTGAATGGTTGAAGCTGTGATAGCCGTTTTGTTAGAATGAAGGGTTACATCTGAGCACAAAAGGCAACACATTGAGGATGCCAAAGCAGAAAGTTGAGAAGCATCTGGGTCATTTTGCAACTAATTAACCAATTCCAGAATTACCTGTCTTCAGACTTCTTGCTATGTGAAATAATAATCCCCCATTTTTTTCTTTGAGCTGGTACTTTTCTTTTTTCTTTTCTTTCTTTCTTTCTTTTCTTTTCTTTTTTTTTTTTTTTTTTTTTTTTTTTGAGACAGCATCTCACTCTGTCGCCCAGGCTGGAGTGCAGTGGTGTGATCTCAGCTCACTGCAACCTCTCTGCCTCCTGGGTTCAAGCGATTCTCCTGTCTCAGCCTCCTGAGTAGCTGGGATTACCGGCACCCGCGACTACACCCAGCTAATTTTTTTAGTAGAGACGGGTTTTCACCATGTTGGCCAGGCTGGTCTTTTTTTTGTTTTGTTTTGTTTTTTGTTTTTTTTTTTTTTGAGATGGAGTCCCGCTCTGTCCCCCAGGCTGGAGTGCAGTGGTGCAATCTTGGCTCACTGCAAGCTCCACCTCCCGGGTTCACGCCATTCTCCTGCCTCAGCCTCCCGAGTAGCTGGGACTACAGGCACTCACCACCACACCTGGCTGATTTTTTGTATATTTAGCAGAGACGGGGTTTCACCATGTTAGCCAGGATGGTCTCGATCTCCTGACCTCGTGATCCACCCACCTCGGCCTCCCAAAGTGCAGGGATTACAGGCATGAGCCACCATGCTTGGCCCAGGCTGGTCTTAAACTCCTGACCTCAGGTGATCCACTGGCCTCCACCTCCCAAAGTGTTGAGATTAGAGGTGTGAGCCACCACTCCAGGCTCACACCTCTAGAATTTACTTGCTACTCTGAGTACCTTCTAACAAATGCAATTGCAGTACTTCTCACAGATTCATTAAAAAAAAAAGAAAGAAAAGAAAAGAAAAGAAAAAGAAAAAAGAAAAAAAAAAAGACTTAAAGCCCAATGTTAAAAAAGGAAGAAAATTATTTTGCGTCCCATAAATACGCGGGATATTTTGTATCCTGAGTATATGTTATATGGAGATTGGTGGTGGTGATGATTTTTGTTGCATTTGGGAGTTGGCATGAAAGTTGAGGGACTCATTTTTTTTTCTTTTTGTTTAGGCAAACGCCTGAAAAATACTTATCTTCCTATTTTCATGTAGAGAAACTTAATTTCTCCTTGCCTTTTTTCCCCCTGTGGAGTTAAAAATAGGATGGATATATTCATTTTGTGTCAATTTCCTTTAGGATGCCTGCAGATACTAACAGATACTTCAAAGTCCAAAAAGCAACCTCAGGTTTTCACATTGGGGTAGGAGGAAAATAGAAGGCCCTTGATTCCTATTAACTAACCTGGTTGGGTATCACCATTGTTTTCATTGCTAATAATTGTTTTCTAATGAGAATATGAATATTTTTATTTTAATGGAAGTTTTATACCTACAGTAAATTCATAGGCGTTAGTTCATTCACTACTAAAATGTATGCTTCTCTGAACTCAGACAAACAGGCCATTTAACAGGATACGTGTGACATGATAAATTAAAGTGACATGAAAATGAAAGTTTCATCTATTTAGAACTGTAGAGAAGACCACGTGCAGTGGCTCACGCCTGTAATCCCAGCACTTTGGGAGGCCGAGGCGGGTAGATCACCTGAGGTAGGGAGTTCAAGACCAGCCTGACCAACATGGAGAAACCCCATCTCCACTAAAGATACAAAATTAGCCGGGCGTGGTGGCACATGCCTGTAATCCCAGCTACTGAGGAGGCTGAGGCAGGAGAATCGCTTGAACCCGGGAGGTGGAGGTTGTAGTGAGCCAAGATCATGCCATTGCACTCCAGCCTGGGCAACAAGAGTGACACCCCGTCTCAAAAAAATAATAATAACAATAATAATAAGAAAATTGCAGAGAAGATTTCAGGTTGTCAGATTATATGTTATTACTAATTCTTGGTTATTGATGTTAGTGCAGTAAATTGATTTACTGCTTCATTTAAAATACTAATGGAGCACCTGTCTGTAAACAGCAGTTAGGTAATATGGGTGAATACTGAAAAGGTAGCCTCGGTAATATTGGGAATACTGAAAATATAATCAGAGAGAACGAGCCCAAAAGTTGCATTAAAGGGAAGTGTAATGGAAGACATTTGACATATACATAAGAAAAACTCATTAATAATGAAAAAGCAACCATACAAGAGATTTAGAGAAGCAGAGTGTGGAGGGAGTGGGGGCAGTAGAAGGTGATCAGTGCTAAACATTAGTTCCCTTAGCAGTTTAAATGATCTTATGAAACAGGTAAGATTCCTTCATAGGAAGCTGAGGGAGGGTGAGGGTAAGTGGAGGGGCTTGGATGATCACAGTATGAAAAAATGGGAAAAATAGAAGGAAGACTATTCTATTCAAGAACACCTAATAGCAAAGGCATGCTCATGGACCAGTGACTAGGCCAATCTGACCAGAGCAGAGATTTCAGATGGGGAAAAGCATGAAAATCATGTTTTAGTAGTGCTGGAAAATATCTAGGATTTCATCAGCAAGTTTCCTGGAAGAGATTGAGACTGGAAGGTTAGTTTGATTTATCAGTCTCTAGTAAAGTTGAAAACACACATATGATATGTTCTAGTCAATGCTTGGCAGGAAACAGAATGAGCTCTCACCCCGGGTAATTGAGGACAATTCAATAAAAGAACTATTTACCAAAATGTGGGCAGGGTTAAGGGCGACCTTAAAAAGCAACAAGGGTAGCAATAGTCAGGGAGCCTGGGGGACTTCATTGCTGCCCCTAGACCTGAAGGGGCAAAGAGAGGGAATGGTGATCGGAACTGCAGGAAACAGGGAGAATAGCAGGGGCAGTAGGAGAGCCCCTTGAAGGGAGCTGTAGCCTTAGGTAGAGGAATGCAGCCAACCCACAGAGGCCCAGCAGGACGCAAGCCAGGAGAATAAATGCCCAGATCACACTCTCCTCCCACCCTCTGCTTTCCTGCTGGCATCTTCCAGAGGCCAAATCCAACAAGAAGTCAGAGGGAAAGCAAATTCATTGCTAGCAGTTCATAAAGGTCAGCTTCCTGAGGCCAATGCAGGGAGGAAGAGAGAGTAGATCAGAGGGGCAAATGGAAAACATCCAGTATAACACGTGACCACAATTCTGTTACAGGACCCCAACACCACCCCCAAAAGTAGCCGCTGGGTCAGGGTTTCTGCACTATAGTCCCATCTGGGTTGCCAGAAATATGTTACAGGGAAGGGGTCCCCATCCAGACCCCAAGAGAGGGTTCTTGGATCTCGTGCAACAAAGAATTCAGGGTGAGTTCACAGTGCAAAGTGAGAGCAAGTTTACTAAGAAAGTAAAGGATTAAAGAATGGCTGCTCCATAGACAGAGCAGCTCGGAGGGCTGCTGGCTGCCTGCTTTTATGGTTATTTTTGATGATATGCTAAACAAGGGGTGGATTATTCATGCCTCCCGTTTTTAGACTTGCTGACGTTGCCATGGCATTTGTAAACTGTCATGGCACTGGTGGGACTGTAGCAGTGAGGACGACCCCAGGTCACTCTCGTCGCCATTTCGGTTTTGGTGGGTTTTGGCTGGTTTTGGCTGGCTCTTTTACCACAGGCTGTGTTTGTTTGTTTGTTTTGAGACGGAGTTGCACTCTTGTTGCCCAGGCTGGAGTGCAATGGAGCGATCTCGGCTCACCGCAACCTCCGCCTTCCAGGTTCAAGCCATTCTCGTGCCTCAGCCTCCCGAGTAGCAGGGATTACAGGCATGCACCACCACTCCTGGCTAATTTTGTATTTTTAGTAGAAACGGGGTTTCTCCATGTTGGTCAGGCTGGTCTCAAACTCCCGACCTCAGGTGAGGTCTCCCAAAATGCTCAGCCTCCCAAAGTGCTGGTATTACAGGAGTGAGCCAACGTGCCCGGCCTTATCGCAAGCTGTTTTATCAGCGAGGTCTTTATGACCCGTATTCTGTGCTGATTTCCTATCTCATCCTGTGACTTAGAATGCCTTAACCTTCTGGGAATGTATTCCAGTAAGTTTCAGCCTCATTTTACCAAGCTCCTATTTAAGACGGAGTTGCTCTGGTTCACACGCCTCTGACAATTCCACTCTAGATTTCACACCGTATAGAAACTCTTCCACGTGTGCAAAAGGACAAGCACAAATATTGTCTTGCAGCATTGTTTTTAGTAGCCCTAAGTTGGGGAAAACCTGAATGTTCATCAATACGGGGCTACGTAAATTGAGGTATATTCATTGATAGAATGTAGTTCAACCATTAAAATGAATGAACTGGATATATTATAAGCATTTGTGTGTGTTTGTGCACGCATGCACATGCATGTTTTAGAGGGATACATGCAGTATGACAGATACTGAATAAAAATATTTAAAACACACAAAAAAGCAATTGTATATTGTTTCTACCTACACGTTATGTCGTAGAAGTATAAAAACACGAGTAAGGCTGGCCACAATGGCTCACGCCTGTAATCCCAGCACTTTGGAAGCCTGACATGGGTGGATCATGAGGTCAAGAGATGGAGACCATCCTGGCCAACATGGTGAAACCCTGTCTCTACTAAAAATACAAAAATTAGCTGGTCGTGGTGGCACACACCTGTAGTCCCAGCTACTTGGGAGGCTGAGGCAGGAGAATCACTAGAGCCTGGGAGGTGGAGGTTGCCGTGAGCTGAGATTGTGCCACTGCACTCCAGCCTGAGTGACAGAGCCAGACTCTGTCTCAAAAAAAAAAAAAAAAAAAAAAGTAAAAGAAGACATGAGGTCGCCTATAATCCCAGCACTTTGGGAGGCTGAGTCAGGCAGATCACTTGAGGTCAGGAGTTCAAGACCAGCCTGGCCAACATGGCGAAACCCCATCTCTACTAAAAATACAGAAAAATTAGCTGGGCATGGTGGTGTGTGCCTGTAACCCCAGCAACTTGGGAGGCTGAGGCAAGAGAATCGCTGGAACCTGGGAGACGGAAACTGCAGTGAGCTGAGATTGCACCACTGCACTCCAGCATGGGCAACAGAGCGAGACTCTGTCTCAGAAAAAAAAAAAAAAAAAGAATACATGAAGTCAGAGAAACTAAAATTGTGATAGTGGTTTCTTCTGGTGAAGGAAGAAAAGAGAATAATATCAGGGAAGATGGAAAAAGAGACTGCATTAGTAAAGGTTCTCCAGAGAGAAAGAATCAATAGGATCAATGGATGCATAGATAGATAGATAGATAGATAGATAGATAGATAGATAGATAGATAGATAGATAGATAGATAGGCAGGCAGGCAGGCAGGCAGGCAGACAGACAGACAGACAGACAGACAGACAGACAGACAGATAGATAGATAGATAGATAGATAGATAGATAGATAGATAGATAGATGAGGGGGAATTTATTAGGGGAATTAGCTCAAGTGATATGGAGGCTGAAAAATCTCATGACAGGCCATCTGCAAGCTGGAGACCCAGGGACACTGGGAGCATGGCTCAGTCCAGGTCTAAAAGCCTCAGAACCAGGGAAACTGATGGTGTAATTATCCATCCCAGGTGGAAGGCCTGAGAGCCTGGAGCGCCCCCGGTATAAGTCTCAGAGTACAAAGACAGGAAAGCCTGGAGTTCTGACTTCCAGGGGCAGAAGAATATGTCGCAGCTCCAGGAGAGAGAGAGAGAAAGAATGTATCTTTCCTCTGCCTTTTGATTCTTTCTGGGGGCCCCAAGCCAATCGGGTTGTGCCCGCCCACATTTAGGGTAGATCTTCCCTGCTCTATCCACCGACTCACACACCAGTCTCCTCTGGAAACACTCCCACTGATACACTCAGAAGTAATCCCTTACCAGCTATCTAGGTATCACTTAGTCCGGTCAAGTTGACACGTAAAATTAAGCATCCCAGGGGCCTTTGACATATTGCTTATTTTAGAAAGATCTGAGGCAAATAGGACAAGTCTAGTGACAACTGCTATGAAGCGGGGAAAAGGCAGAGGAAGCAGACGGGGAATCATGGTGGATGACATTTAAAATCTAGGAAGAATGATTACAAGCATCCCTCCTGGGGAGGGGATATCAGCGCAGAGACCCAAATGAGGGGAGGGTAGAGATGTAAACATCCAGGGGACCAATACTCCCAAGCTGAGGGAGCGGCAGGTGCAGACACTAAGGGACATCCTGTTTGGCTCACGACTGTAGTCCCAGCACTTTGGGAGACTGGGGCAGGAGAATTGCTTAAGCCCAAGAGTTGAAGACCAGCCTGGGCCACATAGCAAGACCCTGTCTGTACAATTAAAAAAAAAATTAGCCAGGAATTGTGGTGCATGCCTGTAATCCCAGCTACTCAAGAAACTGAGGTAGGAGGAGCATTTCAGCCCAAGGAGTTGAGGCTGCAGTGAGCCAAGATCACACCACTGCACTCCAGCATGAGTGACAGAGCAAGAACCTGTCTCTTAAAAAAAAAAGTGTGTGTGTGTGTGTGTGTGTGTGTGTGTGTGTGTGTATATATATATATGGGAAAATATATTTATATAAGGAGAATATATGTATTTTCCATACATATTTATATAAGGAGAATATATATATTGCTGTGTATATATTCATATAAAGATAATATATATTCCCTAAAAAATTTTTTTCTTATATATGAGAAAAAATATATATATATTCCCTATAAAGGAATTTCCTTCATTTCAAGACTGAAATATACATAAATGTTTTATATATATAACATTACACTTATATATATATAACATTTATATAAAACATACATATATAAAGTGTTCTGTTTCTGTTGTTGTTTTGAGACAGAGTCTCGCTCTATTGCCCAGGCTGGAGTGCACTGGCATGATCTCTGCTCACTACAGCCTCCGTCTCCTGGGTTCAAACATTTCTCCTGCCTCAGCCTCCTGAGTAGCTGGGATTACAGGCACATGCCACCACACCTGGCTAATTTTTGTGTTTTTAATAGAGACAAGGTTTCACCCTATTGGCCAGGCTGGTCTGGAACTCCTGACCTCAAGTGATTCACCCATCTTAACCTCCCAAAGTGCTGGGATTACAGGCTCATGAGCCACCACACCCAGCAAAAAGGGTTCTGTTTTGAGTGAACAATCCAGCACATTTAGTATATTAACAATGTTGTACAACCACAATCTTTAGTTCCAAAACATTTCAATCACTACAAAATGAATCACTCTGTGCCCATAAGCACTTTCTCCCCATTTCTTCCTCTCCCTAACCCCTGGAAACCACCAACCTGCATTCTGTCTCTATAAATTTACCTTTTGTGGATATTTGATATAAATGGAATCATACAATATGATCTTTGTGTCTGGCTTCTTTGACTTAGCATAATATTTTGAGGTTTATCTATACACATTGTAGCAAGTACCAGTACTTCATTCCTTTTTATGGTTGTGTGATACTCCATGTACATATATTTGCAGTCATAATATTTAAAAAGTTTTAATTGTGGTAAAATCACATAACAAAATGTACTATATTAATTGTTGTAAGTGTACAGTTCAGTGGCATTAGTAATGTACGTTCATGTTATTTACAACCATCACCACCATCCACCTCTAGAACGTTTTTCTTCACTGCAAACTGAAACTCCTTACCCATTATTATTATTATTATTATTATTATTATTATTATTTTATTTATTTATTTTTTGAGACAGAGTTTTGCTCTTATTGCCCAGGCTGGAGTGCAATGGCACAATCTTGGCTCACCGCAACCTCTGCCTCCCGGGTTCAAGCGATTCTCCTGCCTCAGCCTCCTGAGTAGCTGGGATTACAGGCATGCGCCACCGTATCTGGCTGATTTTGTATTTTCAGTAGAGACGGGGTTTCTCCATGTTGGTCAGGCTGGTCTCGAACTCCCAACCTCAGGTGATCTGCCCGCCTCAGCCTCCCGAAGTGCTAGGATTACAGGTGTAAGCCACCGCTCCCGGCCCCAAAACTCCATACTCATTAAATAATAACTCCTAATTGTCCCCTCCCCCAGCCCCTGGCAACCACCATTCTAATTTCTGTCTATATGAATTTGACTATTCCAGGTACTTCATATAAATGGAATCATACAGTATATGCCTTTTTGTGACTGGCTTATTTCATTTAGCATAATGTCCTCAAGGCTCATCCGTGTTGTATTATGTGTCAGAATTTTCTTCCTTTTTAAGGATAATATTTCATTCCAAATGTATAGACCACATTTTGTTTATCATTCATCTGTTGATGAGCACTTAGGCTGCTTCTACGTCTTGGCTGTTGTGAATAATGTTGCTATATACATGGGTGTACAAATATTTGTTCAGGTGTCTGCTTTCAATTCTTTTTCTTTTTTTGAGATAGGGTCTTGCTCTGTTTCCCAGGCTGGAGTGGAGAGCAGTGGCGCCATTACAGTTCATTGCAGCCTCTACCTCCTGGGCTCAAGTGATCCTCCCACTTTGGCCTCCCAAGTAGCTGGGATCACTGGTGCACACCTCAAAGTTTGGCTAATTTTTAAAAATATTTTTGTGGAGATGGGGTTTTGCCATGTTGGCCAGGCTGGTCTCAAACTCCTGGGCTCAAATGATCCTCCTGCCTAGGCCTCCCAAAGTGTTGGGATTACAGGCATGAGTCACCTTGCATGGCCTACTTTCAATCCTTTTGGGTATATATCTAGAGGTGGGATTGCTAGATCATATAATAATTCTACTTTTGATTCTTTTGAAGAATCATTATGCCGTTTTCCATAATGGCTGCATTATTTTACATTCCTAGCAACAATGTGAGTCTTGGTTTGTGTGTGTGTGTGTGTGTGTGTGTGTGTGTGTGTGTGTGTGTGTGTGTTTTGAGATGACATCTTGCTTTGTCACCCAGGCTGGAGTGCAGTGGTGCCATCTTGGCTCACTGCAACCTCCACCTCCTGGGTTCAAGTGATTCTCCAGCCTCTCAGCTTCCCGAGAAGCTGCGACGACAGGCGCATGCCACAATGCCTGGCTGTTTCTGTATTTTTAGTAGATTCGGGGTTTCACCATGTTGGCCAGGCTGGTCTTGAACTCCTGACCTCAGGAGATCCACCCACCTCAGCCTCCCAAAGTGCTGGAATTACAGGCGTGAGCCACTGTGCCCAGCCAAGTCTTGGTATTTTAATGCTCCCCAATTCAGTGTGTGCGGAGAGGACTGGGCAGCTCTGGAGTGGACATTCACCTGCATGTTATCTGATGGGTCTCTCTTCTTGGTTCAAGAGTGCAAGTCCGGGTAGTAAACCAGATGTGGCTTGTGTATGTGAGGTGTGATGATTAATTTTATGTGTTAACTTGACTGGGAACGTAATGTTCAATCTGATGCCCAGATTAAACATTATTTCTAGGTGTGTCTGGAACTCGGTACTACCACCTTACTCCCCAGGTGGTCTGGGAGAGGCAGCAACAGAAAGTAGACAGTTTATTAGGGACCCAGCAGATGCTGGAAGCCCAGGGAAGGTAGTTTCCGGGCCTGCATCCCCCTACCTGGCCCCACAAACGCACCAGCTGCTGAGACCACACCTCAGTCTCCTTTACCGGACCCCTGACCCCACAACTATCTCTTCCTGCGGTTGGTCAGTCTATCCACATAGGTGATGTTATTTGTCCAGCTGGCACCTACATTCATCAGTCAGAACCTTGGTAATGACCTGTCCAGAGTGGCAAGGGGTCCAGGCAGATGAGGGGGTTTCCAGATGAGATGAGCATTTGAACTGGTAGACTCAGGAAAGTACTTTGCCCTCCTCAGTGTGGATGGACACCATCCAATTTGTTGAGAGCCTAAACAGAACAAAATGTAGCAAAATAAGGAATTCACCTCCCCCTACCCCACTTTTTTTTCCCCTCTGTCTCACTTCTTGTGCAGGGACATCTCATTTCATCTTCTCCTGCTCTCAGACCAGGGTTTACGCCATCGGCTCCCCTGCTTCTTAGGCCTTTGGAACTGGATGGGATTACACTACTGGCTTTCCTGGGGCTTTAGCTGGCAGATGGTGGATTACGAGACTTCTGAGCCTTCATAACTGCATGAGCCAATTCCTCATTATCTATCTACCTATCTATAAGTCCCATTGGTTCTGTTTCTCTAGAAAACCCTAATATAGGCCAGGTGTGGTGGCTCATGCCTGTAATCCCAGCACATTCGGAGGCCAAGGCAGGCAGATTGCTTTAGCTCAGGAGCTCAAGACCAGCCTGGGCAACATGGCAAAATCCTATTTCTACAAAAAAATGCAAATATTAGCCAGGCATAGTGGCGTGTGCCTTTGGTCCCAGCTACTCAAGAGACTGAGGTGGGAGGATCACTTGAGCCCAGGAGGTTGAGGCTATAGTGAGTCGTGATCATGCCACAGCACTCCAGCCTGGGCGACAGAGCCAGACCCTGTCTCAAAAATAAATAGATAAATAAATAAATAAATAAATAAATAAGAAAATCCTAATATACCAGGTGTTCATTATGAGTAGCTAAGGAGTTGGGACAGGAAAATACAGAAGTTGGTAGTGCAGGAAGAGGCTTGGAGTCAGGGATCAAGGAGCTATTTGAGGGCTTGGACTAAGCTAATGCCTCCAAGAATGAAAAAGAGATGGAAGCAAGAGACATTAGAATATGGCTAGGATCAAAAAATCAGATGATGGGCTGGGCACAGTGACTCACGCCTGTAATCCTAGCACTTTGGGAGGAGGAGGCGGGCAGATCATGAGGTCAGGAGTTTGAGACCAGCCTGGCCAACACGGTGACACCCCTTCTTTACTAAAAACCAAAAATTAGCCAGGCTTGGTGGTGCACACCTGTAATCCCAGCTACTCAGGAGGCTGAGGCAGGAGAATTGCTTCAATCTGGGAGGCAGAGGTTGCAGTGAGCCAAGATCATGCCACTGCACTCCAGCCTGGGCAACAGAGCGAGACTCTGTCTCTCAAAAAAAATTAGATGATAAAAAATAGTGTCAAGGATGTGGAGAAATCAGTTCCCCCACACATTGTTGGCAGAAATGTAAAATGGTGCTTTGGAAAATAGTCTGGCAGTTCTGAAACAGTTAAATATACAGTTACTCTATGGTGGGGCATGGTGGCTCACACCTGTAATTCCAGCACTTTGGGAGGCCAAGGTGGTTGGATCACCTGAGGTCAGGAGTTTGAGACCAGCCTGGCCAACATGGTGAAACCCCGTCTCTACTAAAAATACAAAAATTAGCCGACATGGTGGTGCGCGCCTGTAGTCCCAGTTACTCGAGAGGCTGAGGCAGGAGGACAACTTGATCCTGGGAGATAGAGGTTGTGGTGGGTTGAGATCACACCACTGAGCCCAGCCTGAGTGACAGAGTGAGACTCTGTCTCAAAAATATGTATCTATATATACAGTTACTCTGTGACACAACAATTCCACTCCTAAGTGTATACCCAAAAGAAATGAGGACACTTGTCTACCCAAAAACTTGTACATAAATGTTTATAGTAGCATTATCCATAATAACCAAAAGGTAAAACAACCCAAATGTCCATCAACCGATGAATGACCAAAATGTGGTATGTCCATAAATGAAATACTATTCAACTGTAAAAAGGAATGGAGTACTGATACATGCTACAATATGGACAAATCTTGAAAACATTATGCTAAGTGAAAGAAGCCAGTCACAAAATGCCACATATTATATGATTCTATTTTTACAAAATGTCCAGAACAGGGAGGTCTACAGAGACAGAAAGCAGATTTGCAGTTGCTTAAGGCTGGAGGTGGGGTGACATGGGGATCTTAAGATGATACCCCAAATGTTCTAAAACTGATTGTGGTGATGATTGCATGTATCTGTGAATATACTAAAAACCACTGAATCATACACTTTATTTTTTATTTATTTTTATT
Source organism: Macaca fascicularis (assembly GCF_037993035.2). Lineage (NCBI taxonomy): Eukaryota > Metazoa > Chordata > Mammalia > Primates > Cercopithecidae > Macaca > Macaca fascicularis. Next base: position 15,071,348 of record NC_088385.1, read on the forward strand.
GTTTTAAGATGGAGTTTTTGCTCTTGTTGCTCAGGCTGGAGTGCAATGGCACAGTCTTGGCTCACCGCAACCTCCGTCTCCTGGGTTCAAGTGATTCTCTTGCCCTAGCCTCCCGAGTAGTGGGAATTACAGGCATGTGCCACCATGCCTGGCTAATTTTGTATTTTTAGTAGAGACAGGGTTTCTCCATGTTGGTCAGACTGGTCTCGAACTCGTGACCTCAGGTGATCCGCCCACTTTGGCCTCCCAAAGGGCTGGGATTACAGGTGTGAGCCACTACACCCAGCCTGAATCTTACCCTTTAAATGGTGAATTGTGTGGTGTGTGAATTGTATTTCAATAAAGCTGTTAAAAAAAGGAAAAGAAGGCTGGGCACAGTGGCTCACGCCTATAATTCCAACACTTTGGGAGGAGGCCGAGGCAGGCAGATCACGAGGTCAGGAGTTCGAGACCAGCCTGGCCAACATAGTGAAACCCCATCTCTACTAAAAATACAAAAATCAGCCAGGCATGGTGGTGTGCGCCTGTAGTCCCAGCTACTTGGGAGGCTGAGGCAGGAGAATCACTTGAACCTGGGAGGCAGAGGCTGTGGTGAGCCAAGATTGTGCCACTGCACTCCAGTCTGGGCAACAGAGCAAGACTCCATCTCAAAAAAAAAAGAAATAGATAAAAGGGACAGAAGCCGGGCGTGGCGGCTCACCCCTGTAATCCCAGCACTTTGGGAAGCTGAGGCGGGCGGATCACGAGGTCTGGAGTTCTAGACCAGCCTGGCCAACATGGTGAAACCCCGTCTCTACTAAAAATACAAAAATTAGCCAGGCGTGGTTGCTCGTGCCCTTAGGCCCAGCTTCTTGGGAGGCTGAGGCAGGAGAGTTGCTCGAACCCAGGAGGCAGAGGTTGCAGTGAGCCGAGATCGTACCACGGCACTCCAGCCCGGCAACAGAGGGAGACTCTATCTCAAAAAAAAAAAAAATGGACAGAAGATGTAGCTTAGACTTCATCAGTGACTAGTTACGGGGGCTAGAGAGAGGAAGGAGACAAAGAGAATGCCAATTATTCAGTTGATTATGACATGGAGAATGTGGTGGTAATCTCCACTGATAGAAACAGGACAATGTGGAAACTGAAAGATATCAAAATGCAGTTTGGAGGAAGAGATCTAATAAAGTTAAGGAAAAATGCTAAGGCCCTATAAGTTATTTTTGGGTTGATTAGAATTTTACTAGCTTTCCCCCAGAAACTCTAAGAAAATGTCTTTTTCATATATTTTCATATCTCATGGGCCTATATTAAGTCATGGTCCTGGACCAAATGCTGACTCCATCTAGGTATGGCAGAGAAGCTAAACATCCCTCCTTTCCACACTGTCCTTTTTCCTGTTCACTGAGAAATCACCGCTTTCCCCGTGTTCATTGAGAAAATGGCCACTTCCCAGTTTCCTCTGTTGGCTGGACATGTCCATATAACTAAGTTCAGTCCAATGGGATGGGAGGGAGAGTGATGTGTGCAGCTTCAAGATCATCACCTTAAAGACAAAACTGCTTGCAGTGAATGCTCCCTTTGCTCTTCTTCACGACCGGAACATGGGGCTGAGCTAGTCTCCACCACATGAGCAGGACAGTGCTTTAGGACAACTGGATAAAAGTGATCCTTATTCCTTAGTGGCAGGTGGAACAGAGTTGCTTAGCTAGCCCTGGATATCTGACCGCTGGCTGTTTTGTGGTACTCAGAAGTGAATTTCCATTTCATTTAAACCACTATTTTCGGGTATCTTTGTTACCATAGTTCGGCCTCTACCCAAATTAATACACCAGTGGGGAACGGGATGAGCTTGATACTAGTGGGCCAGGGAAGGTGGGACATGACCCTGGCTGGTGTCCAGGCTCTTGACACCATCACAGGAAGGAATTAAACAATGAGTCAGAAAATAGTGAAAGTGCGGAGATCTATTGCAAAATGAAAAATACACACTCAAGAAAGGGGAGTGAGGTCCTACTCAACAGAGAGTCACGCAATGGAGTTTGGGGTTTCTAACCTTTATGGGTTTATTTAACCAAGGGGTGGAATATTCATGAAGATTCCTGGAAAAAGGTGGAGTTTCTCAGAACTCTGGTGCCACTCATTTTTACACCACATATGGGTGCTCCCAGAACTCTCCTGGTGCTGATGGGTATGTGATGTGTATGTTAATGAGTGTATAATGAGGTCCTCAGTGAAACCTAGGTCCAATCCAGCGCCACGTTTGGTCCGGTAGGTCTTAGGCAGCTCAGTCTACATCCTGGTTTTCAGGGTTTTATCAGTCCCTCGCTTCTGCAGCTATTTCATCAGTTTCCTTTTGCTAGTCATGTGAACCTGCTGCCTGGAATTTTCTGTTCTCCTGAGACCACCCTGTATTAAACTGACTGAGTTAATTCAATCAGGGTCCACCTCTGGGGGTGGGGCCAGGAGTGGGGTCATCTTCCCTGAAGCACATGAGTTTTATATGGAACAGCGGACATCTGAATGAAAAATCAAGGTGCTTTTCTGAAGAAGAAGGGGGAATGGACACTGAGTAATCAAAAGCAGAAAATGGGCTGGGTGCAGTGTCTCACACCTATAATTCTAACATTTTGGGAGGCTGAGGTAGGCAGATCAATTGAGGCCAGGAGTTGAAGACCAGCTTGGCCAACATGGCCAAACCCCAACTCTACTAAAAACACAAAAATTAGCCAGGCATGGTGGTGCATGCCTGTAATCCCAGCTACTTGGGAGGCGGAGGCACGAGAATTGCTTGAACCTGGGAGGTGGAGGTTGCAGTGAGCCAAGATCTTGCCACTGCATTACAGTCTGGGCAACAGAGTGAGACTCTGTTGCAAAAGGAAAAAAAAAAAAAAGGCAGAAAAGGTTCACTACCCCCTAGAAGAGGGTTTCTCAACTTAGGCACTACTGTCATTTGGAGCTACATAATATTTTGTTGTAAAGGGCTGTCCTGTACATTGTAGAATGCTGGTAGCATCCCTAGTCTCTGCTCTATATACCACCCCCATCATGCCAATCAAAAATATCTTCAGATCTTGCCAAAGATCCCCTGGAGAGCAGAAATTTCCCATTTGAGAAGCATTGCTCTAGAAAGGACTTGGAGCTGCCTTTTCTGTGTCTCACTTCTAGTCTTTTTCTCATATGATTGGCAGATTTTCTTTTGTAACAAAAATATGCCATGCTCGGAAATAACAACTGTATTCAGTGCACTCACAGGGTCAAATCTAAACTCTTAAATGAGACTTACAAAACTCTTCTCAGAACAATTACTTGTCTCACTTCTCAAAACAATTACTTGTCTCACCTACAATCCTATCCCCACATACACATTGCTCTAGCCATCCTGACTTTTTCCCACTGTTCTCAAAGTTTCCATGCCTTTTTCACTCATATGCTTTTGTACACATTCTTCTTTTTGCCTGGAGTACAGACGCTCCTCTACTTGTGATGGGGTTAACTCTCAAGAAGCGCATTGTAAGTTGAAAATACCATAAGTTGGCCAGGCGCGGTGGCTCACGCCTGTAATCCCAGCACTTTGGGAGGCCAAGGTGGGCAGATCACGAGGTCAGGAGATTGACAGCATCCTGGCCAACATGGTAAAACCCTGTCTCTACTAAAAATACAGAAATTAGCTGGGCGTAGTGGCGTGTGCCTGTAATCCCAGCAACTTGGGAGGCTGAGGCAGGAGAATCGCTTGAATCAGGGAGTCAGAGGTTGTAGTGAGCTGAGATCGTGCTACTGCACTCCAGCCTGGTGACAGAGTGAGATGAGAGAGAGAGAGAGGAAAGAAAGAAAGAAAGAAAGAAAGAAAGAAAGAAAGAAAGAAAGAAAGAAAGAAAGAAAGAAAGAAAGAAAGAAAGAAAGAAACTAAGTCAAAATGCATTTAGTACACCTAACCTACCGAACATTATAGCCTAGCCTAACCTACCTCAATGTGCTCAGAACTCTTACATTAGCCTACAGTTGGGAAAATTCATCTAACACAAAGTCTATTTTATATTAAAGTGTTGACTAGTTCATATAATTTATTGACTACTGTACTGAAAGTGGAAACAGAACAGTTGTATGGATATTCCAAAGAGTTGTATGGATATTCCAAGTATGAATTCTACTAAATTTAAATCACTTTTGCACCATTCTAAAGTAAAAAAAAAAAAAAAAATCATAAGTTGGGGACCATCTGTACTTTTCTCCACTTCTGTCTTAGGGAAACTCCTATATACTCTTTAAGACTCAATTCAAACTGGACTTCCTCTATTTAAAAAAAAAAAAAAAGTCCTTACATTTCCTAAGGAAACTTGGTGTCTCCATACTAAACTTTGTTCATACCTGTCGGATCATGCTTGGCACACTTTGTCGTTATTTGTGTATTAATTGCCTTTCAGCCCCCGGGCTTCTAACAAGGTGCCTAACACAGAGAAGTTGCCCCATAAATGCTTGTTGAATGGGTGAGTGAAATGAAGGAAAACTGCCACAGAAGTGCCTTCAAATATCACTGACAAAATTTGTACTTTGGCCAGAGTTCACCGGCTTTTATTAGCTTAGACTGGGTTTACAACAGGTGTCTCAGTCACTAAACTGGAAAGTAGGTGAAAAGCTAACCTCAGGACACCAAATTAAATACTTTTAACCCTGTGCCACGGTAGCCTTTGGATCACTGAGCATGAAGTGTCTGAGCAGTAATTTCCCGCTGCTGCTGCCAGAGAGATAATAAATGATGTTACACAGAAAGTATCACATTATAGTTTACTATACATGAACCTCCGTGAGAGTAAGCTGTAAATGGTCTGCGCCCTAGAGCGTGGGCTTAGTCTTTCCAAACAAATCCATTTACCTGTTATCTTTATAAGGTCCTGATTAAAACATGTTTTGGAGGTCTAGATATATCTAACACACGGACCATAGTAATCTCTTGTGAGTATCTGAATCAAAATTCTAGTATCTGGATAGCACCAAACTTAGAAAAGTATGCTCTTTTACAGAATTACAGGCTCATTTGCATTTGGCTGGACTACATGTCTTTCCACTTTAGGGTCCTAATGTCAGAATATGGCTGGATGTGGTAGCTCACACCTGTAATCCCAGGACTCTGGGAGGCCAAGGTGGGAGGATTGCTTGAGGCCAGGAGTTTGAGACCAGCCTGAACAACAAAATGAGACCCCATCTCTACAGAAAATAAAAAAATTTGCTAGGGTTGGTGTATGTGCCTGTAGTCCTAGACACTCACAAGGCCAAAGAGGGAGGATTGCTTGAACTCAGGAAGTTGAGGCTGCAGTGAGTCCTGAGTGCATCACTGCACTCCAGCCTGGGCGACAGAGCAAAACCTTGTCTCAAAAAAAAAAAGTCTATCAGAACAGGCCCACGATTCCCTAGAAAAGGTCCTCAAACTGTCTCTGCTGCTTCCTACTGCTGGCTGTCTTCTCGCATCACTGACAGAATTATCTGTCTATTAACCCAGATATGCCACGCTTGGAACCGTGGAGTCTGCTTAGGACAGCATGATCCCGCAGCTGGGTCTGAAAATAGTAAGAATGTCACAAATGATCCACCAACTTTGGTAGAGTTGTTTTTTGGGTTTTTTTTTTGGTTTGTTTTTTTGAGACAGTGTCTCTCTCTGTCACCCAGGCTGGAGTGCAGTGGCGCGATCTCAGCTCACTGCAAGCTCCACCTCCCAGGTTCACACCATTCTCTTGCCTCAGCCTCCCGAGTAGCTGGGACTACAGGCGCCCGCCACCGCGCCTGGCTAATTTTTTGTATTTTTAGCAGAGACGGGGTTTCACCATGTTGGCCAGGATGGTCTCGATCTCCTGACCTTGTGATCTGCCCGCCTCAGCCTCCCAAAGTGCTGGGATTACAGGCGTGAGCCACAGCGCCCGGCTGGTGGAGTTCTTTTAACCTAAAAATTTTACTTCTGTATTAATTTTATAGCACAAATATTTTCTTTATAATACGGATAATCCAGAGGGAAGTTCAAAAGTGAAACAGATGGAGGAAGGGCAGGGGAAAAGAGAGTTCCTTGAATTGGGCAGAAGTAGAAGGTCTTAGGGTCCCCATGTCATGGCTTCCCTGTGCTGGTCCAGTGGATCTCAACCGGGTCTACACAGCAGCACACCTGGGAAATTTAAAAAATACTGATGCTTTGGCTCTGATTGAACCAGAATTTCAGGGGACGGCCTATATAGCTGGTGCTTAAATATCCACCCATGTATCCGGAATCTGAAAAAATCCTTCAGATTTGTAAACACAGAGCCCATCCCCATGTTGGAGAAGCAGAGGACTATGATAGCACCCACCATGAATACAAAGACTGGGGAGGGACCCGGCTTTTCCGCCATCCCCTCACTGTCCCATATGCTACCCTCAACAAAAACGTAGGATAGTGTTACCAGAAGAAAGTGGAAGGATACTGGGTAGGGGGAAAAAAATGACAATATTTATTACAGTTAATATAATTGTGCCTAAGGCTTAAAGTTCCTTTTTTTAAAGTTGTATTTATTTATTTATTTATTTATTTTTTGAGACAGAGTTTCACCCTTGTCACCCAGGCTGGAGTACAATGGCACGATCTCAGCTCACTGCAACCTCCACCTCCCGGGTTCAAGCGATTCTCCTGCCTCAGCCTCCCAAGTAGCTGGGATTATAGGTGCACGCCATCACACCCGGCTAATTTTTTATATTTTTAGTAGAAACAGGGTTTCACCACGTTAGCCAAGCTGGTCTCAAACTCCTGACCTTGGGTGATCTGCCCACCTTGGCCTCCCAAAGTGCTGGGATTACAGGCGTGAGCCACCGTGCCAGGCCAAGGCTTGAATTTCATACACCAGGCCTGAACAGCAATTACTTGCTGCCTAATTTTTTTTTTTTTTTTTTTTTTTGAGACAGTCTTGCTCTGTCGCCCAGGCTGGAGTGCCGGTGGCATGATCTCAGCTCATTGCAACTTCCACCTCCCGGATTCAGGCGATTCTTCTGCCTCAGCCTCCCAAGGAGCTGGGACTACAGGCATGTGCCACCACTCCTGGCTAATATTTTTTAATTTTTAGTAGGGACAGAGTTTCACCATGTTGGTCAGGCTGGTGTTGAACTCCTGACCTCAAGTGATCTGCCCACCTCGGCCTTCCAAAGTGCTGAGATTATAGGCATGAGCCACTGTGCCAGGCCTTTTATTTATTTATTTATTTATTTATTTTGAGACGGAGTCTCGCTCTGTCGCCCAGGCTGGAGTGTAGTGGCTGGATCTCAGCTCACTGCAAGCTCCACCTCCCGGGTTTACGCCATTCTCCTGCCTCAGCCTCCCAGTAGCTGGGACTACAGGCACCCGCCACCTCGCCCGGCTAGTTTTTTGTATTTTTTTTAGTAGAGACGGGGTTTCACCGGGTTAGCCAGGATGGTCTCGATCTCCTGACCTCGTGATCCGCCTGTCTCGGCCTCCCAAAGTGCTGGGATTACAGGCTTGAGCCACTGCGCCCGGCCTCCTCTTTTTTTTTTTTTTTTTTTTTTTTTGAGACAGAGTCTCGCTCTATCCCCCAGTCTGGAGTGCAGTGACGTGATCTCGGCTCACTGCAGTTTCCACCTCCTGTGTTCAAGCAGTTCTCCTGCCTCACCCTCCCGGGTAACTGGGATTGCAGGCACTTGCCACCATGCCCAGCTAATTTTTGTATTTTTAGTAGAGATGGGGTTTCATTGTGTAGGTCAGGCTAGTCTTGAACTCCTGACCTCAGGTGATCCACCCGCCTTGCCCTCCCAAAGTGCTGGGATTACAGGCGTGAGCCACTGCGCCCAGCCGCTGACTAAGTCTTATTTTAGTTCAGGACCCGGGTAAAGTTGAACTTGAACCTATAAGTAAACAAGGCTGGGGAATGCAGGATCCAATACAGGTAACAGTAAAAGGTCGGGCATATTTTCTCAGCCTTGAGTGAAGGGGAAAAAATTGGGAGGGAAATTCCCCCCTTTTTTTCTGTTAATGTTGGTATCTTATAATGTTGGACATTTATAAGTAAATATTTATAATACCCCCACAAAAAAGTTTCACTTGTGTTATGTAACATATACCCAATAGAATTAAGATATGATTCATAATCTATATGTGTGATTCTGTTTCTTAATCATAAAATGTGTGGTATCTTTTAATGTCAGAAGATGGAGCAGGGACTCCTCTTAGGGACCTGCCAGTTGCCCCCACCCCCACCGCCACAAGCACGAAAATAAAGGACAAGTTTTGAGTTCCTTCACAGGAGATTCCAGGCACCTAGCTAGCCTTGATAAATAAATGAGCAACCCAAGAAGGGAGCAGTAACTTAAACAATAGTCTCCTAAGTAGGTTAGAGTCACAAGCTGTTTCGGTTCCCTGTAGAAACTAAAAGATAACATCTTAATGTATGTTCTTGAGTTGGTTTTTGTTTTTTGTTTGTTTGTTTGTTTGTTTTTTGAGATGGAGTCTGGCTCTGTAGCCAGGCTGAAGGGCAGTGGCGTGATCTCGGCTCACTGCAACATCCGCCTCCCGGGTTCAAGCCATTCTCCTGCCTCAGCCTCCCAAGTAGCTAGGACTACAGGCACATGCCATCATGCCCCGCTAATTTTTATATTTTTAGTAGAGACAGGGAATTACCATGTTGGCCAGGATGGTCTCGATTTCTTGACCTCGTGATCCGCCCGCCTTGGCCTCCCAAATCCCAAAGTGCTGGGATTACAGGCGTGAGCCCCCGTGCCTGTCCTTTGAGTTGTTTATCAGAAAGCTGGACCCTCACCAGATGAAAAATGCTGACCACTGTCACATAGACCTCAGATAAGGGAGAAGTAAGGACTGAACTCTGACTGTTCTAAATTTCTTGCTGTGTGGCCTGGAGGGAGTCAGGCCCACAGGCCAAACCTTAACATTCCTTTCTGATGACCCCCAGCTTTTAGACAAAGCTCCTTAACCAATTCCAAATCAAAGAGTCTCTGAATTCAATTATGACCTGTAAGCGCCTGCTTTGAGATATTGCACTTTTTGGTGGCCAAACCAATGTATAACCTCCATATATTGATTTACTATTTTGCCTGTAACTTTTGTTTTCTTTCTTTTTTTTTTTTCCATTTAAAAAATATTTTTGGTCATATATAGAGGAGTCACTATTATATATACACTATATGTATATTATATGTAATATACATATATGTATATATGTGTGTACATATATACGTATATATACATGTATATATACACGTGTATCGTATATATACACACACATATACGTATATATGTATACGTATACACGTGTATATATATAGACGTCTACATATATATGTGTGTATATATACGTATATGTGTGTGTGTATTTCTTTCTTTATTTATTTTTATGAAAAATAGAGACAGGGTCTCACTATGTTTCCCAGGCTGATCTTGAACCCTGGGCTCAAGCTATCCTCCTGCTTCCGCGTCCCAAAGTGCTGGGATTACAGGTGTGAACCACCTGGCCAACTTCTGCTTTCTTAAACATCCTTACTTGTAAGTCATTAGAGAGTTGAAGTCTTCAGCATTAGTTTGCTCCCCAGTTCTCCTGGCCTGGCACCAGGCAATAAATGCGTCACTTCCTCTTGCTGTAAATCCCAGCATCAGCGTTTGTCTGTTTGTTTCCTGTGTGCCGGATAAGCAGATCCAAGTTCGGTTGGGTAACAGTTAGGATTCCAAGGGTTAAGGGAAGCAAGTGAACTTCGTTTCGGCTTTTCCCCACTACACCAGAGATAAACCAGCACAGGGAGTACAGTCCCGTTTTTACAGGCTGTGTGTGAGAGGGCCTGTGTGCAGTGCAGAGGAGTTGCTCGGGTAGAACAGTCTTGCCTAAAGATCAAACAATCAGCTGTCACTATGAGTTCTCCTTCACCCAAGAGCTCTTGCAGGCCTGGAGGAAACATCTGTCCCAGAGTGGTCTTTACTGGAGAATTTCTAGGGTTGGTCCATTAGGGAAAATGTCCCCAAGGAACACTGATTCTTACCTATATGAGAATATATACGCCCAAGAATATATACACCCAACTCCCCATTTTTGTGAGACCTGAGAAAGCAGTAAGGACGGTAGTGATGATGAATAGTGACTCCTCTTTATTTCCACGATGCAGGCTCTGTGCTAAATATTTTGCCTGCCGTGATTTATTTAATCCTGAACACAACCCCGTGAGGTAGAAATTAGCACCAGCTCCCTTGGCTGAACTGAGTATGTCTGACCTACGTCTTTCAGGAATGTCTCTGAAACCTACTTTTTCTAAAGCACCCCCCGTCCCACCCCGAACTAAGGGACTGTGGGCTCTAATTTCTTAACTGCCTCAGATCATCCACAGGTTCTGACACCTGAGATTGGAGCCTGTGGTCTTGCAGACAGATCTCCCCAGTGACCAAGGGCTTTCTCTTTGGCCTTCTTCCAATCACTTGCCAATTGTCTTCCCAATCCTGCTTGGACTGACTCTCAGATGCTACAGTGACACTGCTTCAGAGGAGTGACATATATATATGTATATATATAATGTATAAAAATAGTATATATAAAAAAGAAATATATAAAAATATATATTTCATTTATTTATTTATGTATTTATTTTCTGAGATGGAGTCTCGCTCTGTCACCCAGGCAGGAGTGCAGTGGCGAAATCTCAGCTCACTGCAACCTCCACCTTCCGGGTTCAAGTGATTCTCCTGCCTCAGCCTCCCGAGCAGCTGGGACTACAGGCGGGCGCCACCATGCCTAGCTAATTTTTGTAGTTTTAGTAGAGACGGGGTTTTACCATGTTGGCCAGGATGGTCTTCATCTCTTGACCTCGTGATCTGCCCACCTTGGCCTACGAAAGTGCTGGGATTATGGGCGTGAGCCACTGTGCCTGGCCTATTTCTTTTATTTTTATTTTTATTTTTTTTAGACACCCAGGCTGGAGTCCAGTGATGCAAACATGCTCACTGCAGCCTCAACCTCCTGGGCTCAAATGATCCTCCCACCTTGGCCTCTTGTGCAGCTGGGACTACAGGTGCATGCCACCATGCCCAGTAAATTTTTGTATTTTTAATTTTTTGTAGAAACAGAGTCTCACTGTTGCCCAGCTGGTCTCAAACTACTGGATTTAAGCAGTCCTCCCACCTTGGCCTCCCAAAGTGCTGAGATTCAGACATGAGCCACTGTACCTGGCTTCATAGGCTTATCTTTTTGGTCTTATCATTTTCTCCAAGGTTAATGCCAAAGAAAATTGACTTTGCTATGCATTTGAGTCAGTGGCCTCTGCCTATTCCCGCTGGTATGCCTGATTTCTGGCCTATCCTGGTTGTAGCATGGGCTCTGTGATTATGAAAGAGAAGACTTTTCAGACACCAGACATATGATTGGATATTAAAGTAGTGGCTAGACAGGATTTTATACCTGTAAGTGCTATAGCAAATGCTTCTCCTCTCGCGTCCTCACACACAAAAAAGGTAAATTATAGATCCTTGTCCTTTGGAAGGCTGGAAGCTTATGTATTAAAAGTGTAAATGTTAGCTGGGTGCAGTGGCTCACTGTAATCCCAGCACTTAAAGAGGCGAGATGGGCACATAGCTTTAAGTTCAGGACTTTGAGACCAACCTGGGCAACATGGCGAAACCCTGTCTCACAGAAAATACAAAAATTAGCTGGGCATGGTGGCTACTTGGCCCCTATAGTCCCAGCTACTTGGAAGGCTCAGGTGGGAGGTTTGAGCCTGGGAAGAGGAGATTGTAGTAAGCCAAGATCGTGCCACTGCACTCCAGCCTGGGTGACAGAGTGAGACCTTGTTTCCAAAAAAAAAAAAAAAAAATACACACACACACACACACATACACACACACACACACATATATATATATATTTGGTGTTATAAATGTTTTTCAAGTAATTTTTATGTTTTTCTAATTATAAAAGTGATATGGGAGTTTTCTGTAGACAACATGTAAATACAGAAAAATATCACCCAGAGACCAATAACCCAAAAATGGAGAATCACTGGGAACAGTTTGGTGTGTATATTATATTTTAAGCTGTACATATACATAAACACAAAATTGTGAGCATTCTCAGTATGGTTTCATGTACTGCTATTTCATTTACTATTACCCTGCTAGCATTTCGCCATCATCAAAATTCTTTGAAAATGTTTATTAACTGTATAATATTTTATTTCATGAATGTTCTGTGAATTATTTAATCCTATTCAGAGACTCAGGTTGATTCTACTGATAATTGTGCTGCAACAAGCATACTGTGCATTCATTTCTATGTGCAATTCTATGGCCTTAAAATAGAATCCTAGCAGTAGAATCACTGAGACAAAGGGTAAGATTATCTAAAGCAGTGGCTAATGAAGTTTTAGTTTTAGAACCCTTTACAATCTTATGATTTTTTTTTTTTCGTTTTTTGGAGACTGAGTCTTGCTCTATTGCCCAGGTTGGAGTGCAGTGACATGATCTCAGCTCACTGCAATCTCCACTTGCCGGGTTCACACCATTCTTGTGCCTCAGCCTCCCAAGTAGCTGGGATTACAGGCACCTGCCACCATGGCGGGCTAATTTTCGTATTTTTGGTAGAGACGGGGTTTCGCCATTGTTGGCCAGGCTGGTCTCGGGTGATCTGACCGCCTCGGCCTCTCAAAGTGCTGCCTGGCCCCTTTTCATTCTTAACTATTGTTGAAGACCCAAAGAGATTTTCTTTATGTTGGTTATAGCTATCAATATTCACTACATTAGAAATTTAAAATAAGAAATTAAAAAAATATTTATTACTTCATGTTAAAATAGCAATAAGGAACTCATTATTTTTTAATAAATAGAGGAATTAACGAGAAGTTGAAGTCAAGTATGCAAGTTTCCTGTGGAGGCCCAGAGAAATTCCCAAGTTTCTGGTGAGTCTATTCATAGAGACTGAAAACAGAGGAGCAGAGGAGTGGGCAGGGGTGGGCCTTGGTGGAGACGGAGATGGGAAAGAGGGTGAGTCTGTAAGAGTCTGGCAGTCTCCCTACAGGACATGTGGGCATTTTCAAGACTCCAGTTCACTAGGTGGAACTTCAAAGGCTTATGCCACGTTCTTCCATAGCACACTTCTAAAGTGCCTGTTTTATAGGGTTTAAACTATCTGCTTTATTGGGCCAGGTGTGGTGGCTCACGTCCGTAATCCCAGCACTTTGGGAGGCCGAGGCAGATGGATCACAAGGTCAGGGGTTCGAGACCAGCCTGGCCAAGATGGTGAAACCCCGTCTCTATTAAAAATACAAAAATCAGCCAGGGCCAGACACAGTGGCTCACGCCTGTAATCTCAGCACTTTGGGAGGCCAAGGCAGGCGGATCGCTTGAGACCAGTAGTTCAAGACCAGGCTGGCTAACACAGTAAAACCCAGTCTCTACTAAAAATAATAAAATAAGCCAGGCGTGGTGGCGTGAACCTGTAATTCTAGCTACTCGAGAGACTGAAGCATAAGAATCGCTAGAATCTACGAGGCAGAAGTTGCAGTGAGCCAAGATCGCACCACTGCACTCCAGCCTGGGCGACAGAGCAAGACTCTCTGTCTTTAAAAAAACAAAAAAAAACTGCGTTATAGGGTCCTTTTACAAACTGTTAGGCCACTTATCCTCAAAACCAAACAATGCAATAGGGTAGACAGATAGGATCTCGAAGCCTGTTCACAAGGAAACTGAGGCCCTGAGAGGTTATGTGACTTGTCATTAGTCTTCCTGCCTCCCTTTCGCCCATCTTATAATAGATTCACGCCTGGAACTCAATTGTCCTCATTGCTAGCTCGTTGTACCCATTGACTCAAGAGAGTGAAAATTGTTGGTTCAGCAGTCTATCTTCTAAATTTGCTTCTTCTAAAAGCATTTAAAAGGTATGAAAAAATATAAATTACTCCCTAGGCTGCTAGGCAGGCACCTGGTTGTCTCCTGGGGTAGTCATAACCCTCCTATCTTTAATTTTTTGCCGATGAGTATACAAACAATGGACAATGGCCAGACCATTGGGAATAGAACTGAGTCTCACAACCTTTGCAGCAACCAGCTGGGGAAGCCAAACCACTTGGTTTCCAACTCGGCACTGACCAGAGAAAGCCAAAGATGCTCCCCAGACTAATCACCCAAGATGCCCTGCTTCTTTTTTTTTTTTTTTTGAGACAGAGTTTCCGTTTGTCACCCAGGCTGGAGTGCAGTGGTGCGATCTGGGCTCACTGCAACCTCTGCCTCTCAGGTTAAAGTGATTCTCCTGCCTCAGCCTCCCTAGTAGGTGGGACGACAGGCACGCACCACCATGCCCAGCTTATTTATTTATTTATTTATTTATTTAGTAGAGACGGGGTTTCCCTATGTTGGCCAGGCTGGCCTTGAACTCTTGACCTTGTGCGCCTCCCACCTCAGCCTCCCAAAATGCTGGGATTACAGGCGTGAGCCACCGCGCCCAGCCTGCCCTGCTTCTAAGTAGTCCATCTTCCACTTCCCCATGCCAATAAACTCCAATCCAGGCAAACCTGAAGCCTTCCCTTTTTGTCACTGTAAATTCTCTCACTCCTCTGCCTGCTTTGACTTTCTGCCAAAGTGATGGAGGCTGACTCCCATACCATAGCAAGCTCTGAGTAAATAGCCCCTGTACTCATTTATTTCCACACCGCTGAAAGAATAATGAAAGAGGTTATAAAGCCAAATTATGAAAAGGGCATCGGTTATTAAACATTTGTAAAATGTTTTACAATCATCTTAGTACGCCTCGTAAACACCTCGTGAAGTGCTGCCATCCCCATTTCAGAGCTGAGAAAATTGAGAAGGAACCATGAGATTAAGTGACTTGCCCAGAGCTACGTTAAGAACATGAGCCCCCCGACCCGCAGGGTTTGAGGTCTGTTGTTTATCCACTGAGCTCGGGCTGCACTTTGGAATCATTACCATTTTAAAGCATTTCACTCTGGGTTGGGTGAATATTAAGAAGTAGATCACATTTCAGCCTGGCAGGCGCGAAAGTATTGTTTTTAGTTTGTTTTTCTAAATTTTAGTAGACGACATATGGGCTCCATTAACTTTACTATGTAGCACACTTTGAAAGATAGTTTCTTTTCCAGCAAATTTTTCACCATAATTTAACATTTTAAAATTCAGCACACACCGTCCTCCCTGGATACTTGTTTTTCTCAGAGTTGGGCCTTTTTCCTCTCCACTGCAGCTTGGAAGGTCGTAAATCCAGCCAGGGGGACTTTATTGTGTCTAGGGACAGTTTTCAAAGTTATGGTTGAGTGGAAGGAAGGGAGGGTGGGTGTAACAGCGCTGGACAAAGTCCCTCTAATGCAAGGCTTTCCTTTTTTTTTTTTAAAGATAAGAACTTTTTTGGCTCTCTCCCCCTAAGCTTGCTGATGATGTTGACTGATGAGGATGTGAAAAAAGCTGAGATTTGCAGAACATAACTGGAGCATAGGAACGCCTGTCTGGAAGGCAGGGGCTGCTGGGATCTCTCTGGAGCTCCTGGCTGGCTGCAAAAATGCAGCTGTCCCTATTCCTCTCTACTCTGGGACATTCAAAAAGGAGGCTGTGTGGCAGTAGCGTTTGGCTTGTGGGCCACTGTACCTGGTCAGCCTGGCATGGAATGCCTAAGGGATTTGTTGGGGACACTGACTGAGGCTAAATAAATTTAGCACCAGGTATACTTTCATTAATATTAAACAACGAGGCCGAGCACAATGGCTCATGCCTGTAATCCTAGCACTTTGGGAGGCTGAGGTGGGAGGATCACTTGAGGCCAGGAGTTTGAGACCAGCCTGGGCAGCATAGCAAAACCCTGTCTCTACAAAAAATTTTAAAAATTAACTAGGCATGGTGGCGCACACCTGTAGTCCCAGCTACTTGGGAGGCTGAGGCAGGAGGATCACTGGAACCCAGGAGGTCAAGGCAGCATTGAGCTCTGATCATACCACTGCCTCTGGCCTGGGCAATGGAGAATACCTTGTCTCTAAAAGAGAAAAACAAACAAACAACAACAAAAAAACCCACAAAAAGACAATAATATTCCATTTGTTTGCTAATGGTTCATCTGCCCAGTCCCTGGAATCCTGTCTTTCACCTACTCACCCTCACTCACTTAGAAACTCATGCATTAGCTTCAAATACTATTTCTTCTACATTATCCTTTCAGCTTTCTTCTTTAAAAAAAAAAAAAAAATTCTTTAGAGACAGGGTCTTGCTAGGTTGCTAGGGCTGGTCTCAAACTCCTGGTCTTAAGTGATCCTCCCACCTCTGCCTTTCACCTTTTTATCTTCTTCAGCTTGTGAAAATGGATAAATCTGCCTTAAAGGCCTGCAAATGTATGTATTCAGGTGTGTGTTGTGATCGTTGGTGTGATGGTTAATACTGAGTGTCAACTTGATTTGATCAAGGGATACAAAGTATTAATCCTGGGTGTATCTGCGTGGCTGTTGCCAAAAGAGATTAATATTGGAGTCAGTGGGCTGGGGAGGCAGATCCACCCTTCATCTGGTGGGCACAATGTGATCAGCTGCCAGTGAATATAAGGCAGGCAGAAAAACGTGAAAAGGAGAGAGACTGGCCCAGCCGCCCAGCCTACATCTTTCTCCCATGCTGGATGCCTCCTGCCCTCAAATGTTGGACTCCAAGTTCTTCAGTTTTAGGACTTGGGCTGGCTCTCCTTGCTCCTCAGCTTGCAGACAGCCTATTGTGGGACCTTGTGATCTTGGAGGTTAATACTTAATAAATTCCCCTTTATGTCTGTCTATCTATCTATCTATCTATCTATCTATCAATCAATCATAGGAGATATATATATATGGATATATATAAGGATATATATGATATATATATAAGGATATATATATATCAATCATAGGATATACATATATAATAGGACATATATATATATATATATATATATATGTCCTATTAGTTCTGTCCCTCTAAGAGAACCTTGACTAATACAGTTGGTGAAGGTTTCCTTTTCTCCTCTGATGATGTGAGTGAAGCAGGCTTTCAGGGACTGTGAGAACAGGCGAAGTCTTCAAGGAGATAGGCCCCTCAAGCACAGCCTGCACATCCCATCCATCTCCCCATTCTCCTGGGAGCCATGCCTTAGAAGGCAGAGGGGATGCTGGAGGGATGCAGGTCTCAGGGCCTGAGAAGTTGAGGGTGGTTCTAGAAAGAATGGAGAATGAATGGGATAAGGGGCAGTAGAGGCCTGACCTCTGAGAGATCTCACTGCTCCTAACTTTGACCATTCCTGTCTGGCTGCATTTGGGTTTCCTTTTGTCCCAAGAAAAGAAAGACGAAAAACCTTCGAGTGTTGGGAGTCTAGAATATGTTAAAACTAACAGATGTTAGTTCATTGATCACCAAGACAATGCACGGGCCAGCAGGACTTCTCACAGCAAAAAAGCTGGGATGGAGAGGCAGAAGACCAGGTTGGGCAAATCCTTTAGCTTTCAGCTGTTTTTCTCATCCTTTATAGCACTGTAATTAAGACTAGATGAAAAAAACATGGACATGAGCTGTAGCTACAGGGGGAAAACAATAAATGACTAACAGCTAAAAAGAAACTTAAGTGAAGTGCTAATATTCCAGGCATTTAAAATATTGCTGGGAAGACCAATTATCCATGTAAAAAAGGTGAAAACAAATACAATTGCTTAGGTAATTCTGTGGACCCTTGATACACAGTATTTGCATAAAATCAGAATTACAGAATTTAGTGTTTTGGGGGTTTTGTTTTTTGAGACCGAGTCTCACTCTCTCACCCAGGCTGGAGTGTGGTGGCATGATCTCAGTTCACTGCAACCTCTGCCTCCCGGGTTCAAGCAATTCTCCTGCCTCAGCCTCCTGAGTAGCTGGGATTACAGGCATGCACCACCATGCCTGGCTAATTTTTTTTTTTTTTTTTTTTTAAATAGAGATGGGGTTTCGTTATGTTGCCCAGGCTGGTCTCAAACTCCTGGCCTCAAGTGATCCACCCACCTCGGCCTCCCAAAGTGTTAGGATTACAGGCATGAGCCACTGCGCCTGGCCTGGACTTTAGTCTTTAACAAATCCTATGTGTACTCATGTTCTATTACTTACACATAAATAGATGTTTCTCATTGAGAACATATGAAAAACAAATGTTTACTAAATAAATTATAAATTACATAATATATAATGAGATTGAAACTCAAAATTGGACCCTCCCCTCTCCAATATCTGGACGTATGTTACTAGATGCACTATTTTCACACTGTGCCCACACACTGCTCACACTACACAGTGTTAGGGAAGAATATGGAACAGGGAGGCTGGAGCCCTTGGTTTTAGTATGAACTCTTTTGTTCACTGACATGATAATTTGGGGACAAGTAACTTCGATTCTGAACCTGATTTTGTCTATAAAAGTACTCTAAAAGTCACTTTAATTAAAAATTAACCAACGAGGCACAGTGGCTCATGCCTGTAATCCCAGCACTTTGGGAGGCCGAGGTGGGTGAATTGCTTGAGCCCAGTTCAAGACCCCGTCTCTATAAAACAGAGGGAGACCCTGTCTCCATAAAAAATATGAAAATTAGCCAGGCGTGGTGGTGTGCGCCTATCTATAGTCCCAGCTACTTGGGGGCCTGAGGTGGGACGATCACCTGGGTCCGGGGAGGTGGAGGCTGCAGTGAGCTGTCATGCCACTGCACTCCAGCCTGCGCGACAAAGTGATGAAAGGAAGGAAGGAAGAAAGCGAGGGAGGGAGGGAGGGAGCGAGGGAAGGAGGGGAGGAGAGGGGAGGAGGAGTGGGAGTGGGAGGGGAGGGGAGGGCAGGAAAGGGAAGGGAAGGGAGAAAGAGAGAGAGGGAGGGAGAGAAGAAGGGAGAGAGAGACAGAAAGTGAGGGAAAGAAAGTAGGAAAGAAAGGGAAAAAAATTAATCAAAAATATAAGAACACAAACAAAAGCACATTCTGTCAGCTCCTCCTCTCTATAGGCTAAGGAAACTATACTATCTGAACCCAAAGGAGAGATATAAACAAAATCAAATACTTATCTACCCATCCCTCTGCACATGGGCTTAGTTAAAGTAAGAGTATACACTTCATTACCCGGATTTTATCCCATTTTACTAAAAAAATGCACGTCAGTGGTTTCACTTTCACTGCATGATATAGAAGCTGTTCTGTATGCAGCCAAATCACATTACTGCCCATTGCTGAAAGAAATGACCTTCAATGAACAGGTTATAAAATTCACTCATGATCACTTATTGAATGCCTATGTGCCAGACACACTGTTAGGCATGGTGGAATCAGAGAAACGTTGCTGTCTAACGCATCCCAGTCTAGCGGGGTAATATATAACCTGATACATGATGATTCCATGGAAGTGTTTCACTAATGGTATACATCACGAGCTGTGTCAGAACCCCAGGAGGAATTGATACTTCTCCCGGGACAGTGTGGGGAGACCCTGGTGGAGGTGACGTGTGAGCATGGTCTTGAAGGATGAGCGGAAATTTGCCAAGTGAACAAGGGGGAAAGGCATCTACAAGCAGAGGGAATAGGATGGCTCGTCATAGTGTCTGGCAATACTGAGAAATGTTGAAAAGGGTGGTGTAGCTACAGCCCAGGTTTCACGGGACAGAGGTAGACGCAACGTGGTTAGGTTGGGGCTAGTGCATGGGGAGCCTTGGTACACCTGCCACATGCAACTGGTAATCATCCCCAGAGGTACCGGGAGCACAGAGTGTCATGTGTGGAGTTACATGTACTGTGTGTTGTGCTTTTAATGTAACTTGAAGTCATAAGGAGGGAATATGTGATGTGGGAGCAGAGCAAGGACAAGCAAGTTAGGGAGACCAAACAGGAGGCAGCAGTGGGAACGGCTGACCTTGAGAGGTATCTTTGAAAGAGAATAGGGAATATTTGGTAGACGTTGGGATGTGGAGGCTGAGGCCGCAGGAGAAAGAGTATGACTTTGAAGTTGCTCAATACAGGAGGGACTGGGTGGCTGGTAGTACTATTAACCCAGGTGACAGGACACGGAAACAGCTTGGGTTCTCTGCTGTGGTGTGTCCCTGAGGAGTCACTCTTAACTTTGGCACAGGTGATCAGCAACTGGGAAAGTGGATGAAGCCCACCCCAGAATGAGACCACTGACCTCTTCATTTCCATGCTTTTGGCTCAAGGTATCGTTCAGCTCAACACCATTTAAAAGCTATCGAGGCCGGGCGCAATGGCTCACACCTGTAATCCCAGCACTTCGGGAGGCCAAGGCGAGTGGATCACTTGAGGTCAGGAGTTCAAGACCAGCCTTGCCTACATGGTGAAACCCCATCTCTACCAAAAATTTAAAAAATTAGCTGGGTGTGGTGGTGGGCACCTATAATCCCAGCTACTTGGGAGGCTGAGGCAGGAGAATTGCTAGAACCCGGGAGGTGGAGGCTGCAGTGAGCTGAGATCGTGCCACTGCAGTCTAGCCTGGGCGACAGAGCAAGATGCCGTCTAAAAAACAAACAAAAAGCTATCTAGGGGCGGGCTCATGTCTATAATCTCAACACTTTGGGAGGTCGAGGCGGGCATATCACCTGAGGTCTGAAGTTCCAGACCAGCCTGGCCAACATGGTGAAACCCCATCTCCTCTACTAAAAATACAAAATTAGCTGGCCATGGTAGTGCACATCCATAATCCCAGTTACTCAGGAGGCTGAGGCAGAAGAGTCACTTGAACCCGGGAGGCAGAGGTTGCAGTGAGGCAAGATCGTGCCATTGCACTCCAGCCTGGGCGACAAGAGCAAAACTCTGTCTCTAAATAAATAAATAAAAATAAAAGCTATCGAGGACTGGACATGGTGGCTCATGCCTGTAATCCCAGCACTTCAGAAGGTTGAAATGGGCAGATTGCTTGAGTCCAGGGATTTGAGACCAGCCTGGCCGACATGGCAAAACCCTGTATCTACAAAAATACAAAAATTAGCTGGGTATGGTGGCATACACTTGTAGTCCCAGCTACTTGGGGGGCTGAGGTGGGAGAATCACTTGAGCCTGAGAGTTGGAAGGTGCAGTAAACTGTGTTTGCGCCACTACACTCCAGCCTGGGTGACAAAGCAAGACTCTGTCTCAAACAACAACAAAAAGCTTTCTAGAACATTTCCAATCTACTGCAAACCTCTTTTTGGTTACATCGTGTATCATTCCAGTTATAACAATGTAAAAAGTGGCAATTCTGGAGCCAGACTGTCTGGGCAAGTGACCTCCGGCAAGGCCCTTAAACTTCTCTGTCTCAGTTTCCTTATCTACAGAATAAGGATTAAAATTATTCAAAAGTTTGTTGTAGAATTGAAATGAGTTAGTATACGTAAAAGTGAACCTGGCACATAGTGTAAGTATTTTCTAAGTGTTTGCTCTCAATAAGTAATAAATCATAGAATACTCGACTAAAAGTGGTACAAATATTAGAGATTTATTATTACAGAACAAGATGGAAGTTGGCAGTTCCAGGGTTTGTCCCGTCAATTAACCAAGGCATCCCGGACCGGACTCTTCCTGTACCCAGTGCCATGTTCAGTGTGGCAGTGCCTTCTCCCCTCATCATGGCAGGGAGGCCACCATAGCTCCAACGACCAAGTCCTCACATGGTCAGCATCCCAACCATGAAATAAGGGGATGTGGGCAAAAAGAGCTTTTCTCCTTCTGCAGCCTTCTCTTTACAAGCAAGAAAATCTCTCCTAGAAGCCCCTAGTAGGTTTCCTTTCAGCTAAAACTTGGGTCACAAGTCCCTCCCTGAACCTGGCACCTCCAGCCTGTAACAAATGAGGCAGGAGTGGGACTGGAGCTGGCTGCGGGGCAGGTGATCGGTAGCGTCCACCACAGACTGGGAGCCAAAGAGTTCCGAAAGTGCCTCGCTCAGGCCAGGGGTAATTGAGAAACAGGCACACAGCAGTATTCATCCAGGAGTCCTCAGGTTTTTTAAGAGCAGCTTTTTTTGTTTTTGTTTTTTTTTTAGATGGGCTCTAGTTCTGTCGCCCGGGCTGGAGTGCAGTGGCATGATCATGGCTCACTGCAGCCTCGACCTCCTGGGCTCAAGTGATCCTCCCACCTCGGTCTCCCAAAGGGCTGGGATTACAGATGTGAGCCGCTGTGTGCCTGGCTAAAAGTAGCTTTTTTTTTTTTTTTTTTTGAGATGGAGTCTTACTCTGTCGCCTAAGCTGGAGTGCAATGGCATGATCTCAGCTCACTGCAACCTCCCCATCCCGGGCTGAAGTGATTGCCCTGCCTCAGCGTCCCGAGTAGCTGGGATTACAGGTGCCCGCCACCATGCCTGGCTAATTTTTGTATTTTTGTAGAGATGGGGTTTCACCATGTTGGCCAGGCTGGTCTTGAATTCCTGACCTCAGGTGATCCACCCACCTCGGCCTCCCAAAGTGCTGGGATTACAAGGTGTGAGCCACTGCACCTGGCCAGGAGTAGCTTTTTAACCTAGGTCAGCATCGTGCTGGTAAAATATGGAGAGAGTATGTTTGAGCAGAAGGACCTTCCTCGTCTCACCTGTTCTAGGCTGCCACCTTCTCTTTCTACAAACCAAAGGATGGGGCTCATAACTCAATGGGCCTTGTCTGAAAGGCTGACCACACTAGTCACTGCTGAATTCCTCTAAGGGATTCCTCTACCCTGACGGCCCTTGCTACCGTTGCGCCCACTGTCCTAGGGGCAGTAAGTAGACAGAGCTGTGTGAGAAGAACACTCTTTCCACTCCAGATGTCCCCCTACAACCTACATCCTCACAGCCACTGCCAGTTTGGGCCTGTAGCATCACTCATCTGGACAGCTGCTGTGTGGTCTCTCCATCACAACAAAGGCTGCAGCAAGGTGGACAGAGAACTCCAAGAGAGCCAGGAAAATACCTTTATAAACCACCACAGAAAGCCTTATTTCCACTCACTAAATCCATTAATAAAGAGAGGAGACATTTTAAAATTCCAAGGCACTTGGTTACTAATCTGATTCTGGCCTAGATGCGGATATTCAATAAATACTTGTTAGATTAAATTGACTCAAGGTTTTATTTATTCAACCTACTTAAAGCTTATGTAAACCCCTTGGAGATTTGTGTCAAGCTGTTAAGTTGGAAAATATAAGAAAAGTATTATTTAATGTACTTTAATGTACACTCTTAATGTACTTTATGAGCTTAGTGTAAACCAGGGAAATGGGGGAGGGGTACCGGGAGAGCAGAGGGGAAGGAGATGGGGAGGAAGGAAGAGGTGAGGAGGAAGGAGAAGAAAAGCCTTTTCTGTCATGTCCTGCATTTGTCTTAATTGCTGTACTTACTGACCGGCTACTGCCCTCTAGTGCTCACTGTATTAAGTTCGCATCTGAATTCCATTTTTATCTGTAAAAACTCTGATAACACTTGGACGGGACCAAATGTCCTGTTTTACAGATAACCGTATTGAAGTCCAGAGAAAAGAGGTGTCAAACTGACCCAGGGGACTTCTGGACTCTTTGTTGCCTCATCTGTAACTTGTCTGGAAAACTTTATTAAAAGCCTTTCTCAGAAATTTTAATTGGTAACCAGTAAAAATTGCAGCATCAATCTTAGTGCTAGTTATTATTTCCAATGTTGTTCTACATTAAGCTTAAACTGACTGCTGGTCAATTTAGGTAAGGATATAAAATAATATTGGTACATTTTTAACTTAGTACAACTTTAGAAAATGTCTATAATACTTCTTTAAAAAGTTAACTAGAACAGATCCCAAGTGGATTTGGCCATTTATCAGAGCTGACTTACCACTGTCTCCATGTAGGCTAACATTCTGCTAGAATGCTCCCAAGTGAAGCTCTTTGCTCACTGATGAGAAAAAGGGGGTTTGTCATTTTAACATGGAACACATATTTTCTTCACATAATCATTTTGCTAGTGGAAATAAATGGAAAGTTATCCAGCTGGACATGCTACTTACAAGAACATTACTGACTAACAAAAGATTTATTCAAATATTTAATTGGAAGGAACTACCTCTGGAATAAGTTTTATTGGAATTCATATAAAGAGAAAAGCAAATCCATTAGAAATTGATATAAACAGTTGATTTTATCTGGAACCAAGAATGTGAATTAATTGGAACCTAGCTGTCCTAAACTGTTTCTTTGCATAAAAGCCAATCAAATTTTTAGGTAGAGCTTTGTTTTCAGCGAATATTTTAAAGACAGATTACCCCCAAATTACCTGATTTGGTTCCCACTTCACTCCTCCTCAAAAACCAAACATAAAGCAGAAGGGGGCTGGGTGTGGTGACTCATGCCTGTAATTCCAGCACTTTGGGAGGCCAACGTGGGCGGATCACTAGGTCAGGAGTTTGAGATCAGCCTGACCAACATGGTGAAACCCCATCTCTACTAGAAATACAAAAAGTAGCCGGGCATGGTGGCACATGCCTGTAATCCCAGCTACTTAGGAGGCTGAGGCAGGAGAATCGCTTGAACCCAGGAGATGGAGGCTGCAGTGAGCCAAGATCGTGTCATTGCACTCCAGCCTGGGCAACAGGGCAAGACTCTATCTCAGAAAAAAAAACAAAAACAAAAACAAAAAAATGAAAAAGGAAAGCAGAAGGGGGCATTTTCCTGTCTTCAAAATACAACCTCCTGCTAAGACCAGCAAGTCAGCAGAAACTCACTGCATTTGGGCTTCTGGTTACTAAATGAATGAAGAGACACTGAGTTCCATCCTTAGATGTCCACATAGATCCCATTGATCAAATAATCCAGTCTTGAGTAACGTTTCCTGCGGAGTGATTCCGAGAGGATTCTGCCCAGGAGGACGAGGCCTATCACCAGGAACAGGACACCAAAGAGCAGGGATCCGATAAGAAGCCACTTTTCAAATGGAAGGCCATACTGATTTTCTGGAACGTTGCCCTGGGAGGAACGACCTGGACTGGCCTCCCTACCTTCCCAGGAAGCAGTTTTATTCGTGGCGGAAGACTTCACATTTGACATAGAAAGTGCAGTAGGGTTATACACATTCCCTGTGCTCAAAGTGAGGTTGGAGATTTCTGTAAACGGTATCGTTTCTAGGCTGCCTTTCAAGTCCGTAGGTGCCTGAAAGGTGGTAGTCAGAACTGCTGTTGTAGCCATTGCTTGGAGTGTAGCCACAGCCCGTGTAAAACCTGTAGAAATGAGGGTCGTGGGAGGCTGAGAAGTGACAGTGGTTACAGGCGGAGATGTGGTGGCCAGCTGTGGCTGGGAAGTCCCAGAAGGTGTCACTGAAGCATTGGTGGGTAGACGGATGGCGGGCTTTGGAGTAGCCGAGGTGGTATGTGGAGAGGCAACTGCCACTGTAGCTGGGAACACACTCACATTTTCAGGCAGCAGATGAGCTATTTCTTGATCAGAGGAAATCTGTGAACTCTGAGAATGGCCTTTTTCTTTATAAACAAGGAGCTGGGCACTTGCTTTGTCCATATTAAATAGTTTCTCCAAGTGATCTGAGGATCCAAACTTCTGAGAAAGTGTCTCTCTCCATGAGATATCGGTGGGCTTTGAATAAACTATGTGATGACGGGCTAGAGGAGTGACTGCTTGTGAAAACTGGCCAGGTAAGAGAGAGTCCTCCTGGGGTAACTCTTGGCTTGGCAAATTTCTGGTCAAAGATGGAAAATCTGAAAATATGTGGAAAATAAAAGGAGGGCTTATATAACTCCATGCTAAGGTAAGTTAAAAAATATAAACATATCAGCTTGTTCAAAAGATCCCCAAACCGGTTGGGCATGGTGGCTCACACCTATAATCCCAGCACTTTGGGAGGCTAAGGGAGGAGGATGGATTGAGGCCAGGAGTTCAAGACCAGCCTGGACAACACAGGGAGATCCTATCTCTTAAACAAATCTCCAAACCGTTGATACTTGACATTTCATCGAAATGTGTGCAAAATGGAAAAACACAAATTGCTAAATGAGAATCTGATAACGCCGCCTCTCCACCAGATGCTATGGTTTATTTCTAGCATGAAAGGACAGAAGATAAGAGAAATGTGTGGAGGAGGACCAGGCAAATTAAGGAAAAGGTGGGAGTTGCACAGCGGAGAAGCCGGAGGGGCTCAGCAGGGAAGCAAGAGGCTTAGGAAGATGGAGAGGGTTCTCCATCTTCCTAAGGGGTCAAGGCCAGGGAAAAAAGTGGGCCGGAGGGTGACCTGAGCAGGAAGGGCTGGCAGGGAGAATGTGGGGGAAGGTGTGGGTTTCTGCAGGACATACCAACTAAGACTGAGATGACAATTGGGAAGCAAGTAATCATCAGGGGGGATTTCAGTGGGGGCATGGGGCAGGCAAGAAAGGTAAGTGGAAGCCGTGGGAAAAGAGGCGATAGAGCAGGAGAGAGGGAGCAGAATCCCTGTTATGTGTCTCTGACAGGGAGGAAGAGGAGGGGCCAGGCAGGGTCTGGTCTCCCCTCTGAGCACTGAGGCCACAGCAGCAGCAGGACAATGACAACAAAAACCAGAGACGTATGGTTCCAGCACTGTGCTCCGAGGACCGAGGCTATCTGGGAGATTTCACTTGGACTCTCAAAGATTCGAATTTTGGAGCCAATGTCGTAGGTCATGAGGACGATGGGACCAATATTTGAAATCATGATGACCACACTACAGACACAGAGAGCAGAAATCCATACAGTCCCAATGCCTGCTGGGGAGAAACCAGCCCCAGATCCTGCTCCTGCTCCAGGAAGCTCAGAATTGTGCCCCTGATCACACACCCCACTGATCACAGCTCAAAGTGGAAAGGGCTGTTCAAGCAATCAAGGGCAGGCAATGACCAGGTGAACTGCCATGTATCGCTGCTGCTAGGCTAACCATCTCACGTAGACTAGAACTGCAGAAAACACAAGGAAAGAAGCAGAGGAATGTCCTGGCATCTCTCAGTCCACTCACTCCTGCTCTCTTGTCCTTTTCCTTCCTCAACTCACCTCCATGCCAGTTTCCAAACTGGTCCTCAGTCTCCTCTTTCCTACAAATGGATCCAGAGGCAGCTTCGGATTCATGCCATCTCGTGACTACTCTCTAAGCCTTACCCCTCTGAGAGGTTCTTTGCACTGTCACTTATTCATCCATCTAGAACAGGGCTCAGCAAACTACGGCCTGATGGACAAATCTGGCCTGCCATCTGTCGTTGTATGACTTCCAAGCTAAGAATGGTTTTTACATTTTTTAAAAATTTTTATTTGTTTAGAGACAGAGTCTCGCTCTGTCACCCAGGCTGGAGTGCAGTGGTATGATCTCGACTCACTGCAACCTCTGCCTCACAGATTCAAGCGGTTCTCCTGCCTCAGCCTCCTGAGTAGCTGGGATTACAGGCGCGTGCCACCGCACCTGGGTTGTATTTTCAGTAGCGATGGGGTTTCACCATGTTGGCCAGGCTGGTCTCGAACTCCTGACCTCAGGTGATCCATCCGCTTCAGTCTCCCAAAGTGCTGGGATTACAGGGGTGAGCCACCATGCCTGGCCAGTTTATACATTTCTTTTAATGGCTGAAAAGTAATCAAAAGAATATTGTGTGACACAGGAAAAGTATACGAAATTTAAATTTCTGTCTTTCAAAACCTAAAGTCCTCGTGTGAAAAGTCTAAAATACTATTTGGTCCTTGGCAGAAAAAGTTGGTGGACATCTGCTCTAGGATATAGTATTCTACCGTAAAATAGAATTTGGGTCAAATGAAGTATATTTGAAAAAATATATATATATATATATATATTTGAGACAGGGTCTTGCTCTGTCACCCAGACTGGAGTACAGTGGCACAAACACAGCTCACTGCAGCCTCAACCTCCTGGGTTCAAGTGATCCTCCCACCTCAGCCTCTTGAGCAGCTGGGACCACAGTGCCATGCCATCATGCCCAGCTAATTTTTTGTATTTTTTGTAGAGACAGAGTTTTGACACGTTGCCCAGGCTGGTCTTGAACTCCTAGAATCAAGCAATCCACCCACCTCGGCCTCCCAAAGTCCTGGAATTACAGGTGTGAGCCATCATGCTTGGCCTATAATTCATTTTAAAGTTAAAAAAGAAAAAGACGGTTTAAGTAAACACTCTGTGATGTGTGTGAAATCAGAACTTAAATATGGCCATTGACAAGAATGGCCAAAACAGCTGTTTTCCTTCTCAAGCATGCAAGCTCATAAATAAAGCACAGCTAGGGCCAGTCCCACTTCTTGATAAGATTCCTCTGTTGGCAGAGGTCCTAGAACCACACAGGGATCCTCCACACCTGCTCCATTCGCCTCACCCACTCATGTTTGCCATTGGGGCATGGCGCTTCCTCTCAGTCACGCAGAGATGAGCCACAAAGGGAGCCGCACAGCAGCTCTGCACCCTTAACTTAACTCCTCTTTGGAGTTTTATTTTCAAACGACTTCACTGAGTTGAAAAATGAGAGACTGACTATTACTTGGACCCCAGCTGAGCAAACAGACTCCCAACTTATTCTATGTCTGAATTATCCTATTCTTCCAGTCCTTGGTAAAAATGACATGTCATGAAGCTGCCAACAACAACAATAAAAGATTAAATACCAAACTGCAATGGCTTTAGAGAATGAACAGAATCCACTGTCATCTTTCAAACTCTTGGTCTGTAAATATTAGTCAATGGGATATAGGAAATAGAGGCTGGGCACGGTGGCTCATGCCTGTAATCCCAGCACTTTGAGAGGCTGAGGCGGGATGATTGCTTGAGGTCAGGAGTTTGAGACCAGCCTGGGCAACATACTGAGACCCCTATTGCTACAAAAATTTTTAAAAAATTAGCCTGGCATGGTGGTGCATTATCTGTAGTCCCAACTACTTGGGAGGCTGAATGGAGAGGACTGCTTGAGCTCAGGAGGTGGAGGCTGCAGTGAGCCATGATCACGCCACTGCACTGCAGCCTGGGCAACAGAGTGAGACACTGCCTCAAAAAAAAAAAAAAAAAAAAAAGAGAAAAGAAAAGAAAAAGAAATAGAGTTCTTCGGAAACAAACCACCAAACAGATAATCTATATTTAATTTCACTCCAGGCAGGAGGCAGATAATTCATTTTTAATGGGGTAATATGAATTCATCAACATGGACAGATTCATAAACAGAATTACAAACACAACTTGCACACATCCTGTAGATATAAACAGTCCTTTGAATACTACGTCCGGGGTTGGTGCCACATTGCCCCTAGGTGTCCATCAACCTGCTCAGGGGCTGGCAACGCCCCCTGGTGGCTACCACAAGAACGTTTAATTCTAATTTCACTTCGTTAACCTTCACACTCGCCCTAAGAAGATTTATGCACATGCCAAGTTCCCTTTTTTCCCATTTCCATTGGCAAGGATCTTCATCCCATACATGCTCTTTTATATGTGCATTACAAAAGCAACAACACTCCAGAAGTATTAGAAAACAAATTCAGCTGTAATTTCTATCATCATATCCTAACAACAATTTATTTACACAATACTCTGCTTCGTGTTCCTGTTTGAGAGGATGTTTGACACATGAGGTTTCCCTGGCACATGAACAAAACTCAGACACAGCCTCAGCTAGGGGGCAAAGCAGCGTCAACACGCACGCACCCTGGGCGGTATCATTCCCCAAAGCACCTCATACTTAAGGCAGTCAAGAGAGAACCCTAGATTCCACTCCACCTAGATCCCATTCCACCACCCTAAAACCACTCAAGTTTCCCCCAATGCAGCAAATGGGGTCACCATTCATCTGGATGCTCAAGGCAAAAACTAGGACTTGGCCTTGACGGTTCTTTTGTTCTGGTCCCCCAGACCCACACCACCAGCAGGTCCTGTTAGCTCTACTTCGGAACAGCCCATATGTCCATCTCTCCATCTCGCCCGCCACTCCCTGTTTCTTCACCCAGATCTCACCTGCGCCTCCTAACCAGTCTTTCCATTTCCACTTTGCTGCTGCGTCACTGTCCATTCCCAAGAGGGCATCTATGGTGAGCTTTGAGAAATCACCTTTTTTTTTTTTTTTTCTTTTTTCCCCGAGATGGAGTCTTGCTCTGTTGCCCAGGCTGGAGTGCAGTGGTACAATCTCGGCACACTGCAACCTCTGCCCCCTGGGTTCAAGCAATTCTCCTGCCTCAGCCTCCCGAGTAGCTGGGATTATAGGCACATGCCAGCATACCCGGCTAATTTTTGTATTTTTATTAGAGACGGAGTCTCACCGTGTTGGCCAGGCTGGTCTCGAATTCCTGACCTTGTGATCTGCCCGCCTCAGCCTCTCAAAGTGCTGGGATTACAGATGTGAGTCAGGAGGTCAGGAGTTTGAGACCAGCCTGGCCAACACGGTGAGACCATCTCTACTAAAAATACAAAAAAAAAAGTCAGGCGTGGTGATGCTTGCCTGTAATCCCAGCTACTTGGGAGGCTGAGGCAGGAGAATCACTTGAACCTGGGAGGCAGAGGTGGTATTGAACCGACATTGTACCACTGAACTCCGGCCTGGGCGAAAGAGTGAGACTCCATCTCAAAAAAATAAAAATAAAACTCCCAACAGCTTCCCACCACACACCTAAAAACTCCCAGCCAGGCATAGAGGCTCATGCCTATAATCCCAGCACTTTGAGAGGCTGAGGTGGGGGGATTACCTGATGTCAGGAGTACAAGACCAGACTGGCCAATGTGGTGATACCCTGTCTCTACTAAATACAAAAATTAGCCAGGAGTGGTGGCATACATCCCTCCTAAGGTGGAGGTTGCAGTGAGCTGAGATTGCACCACTGCTCTCCACCCTGGGCAACAGAGTGAGACTCTGTCGCAAAAACCACAACAACAAACAAAAAAACTCCCTCCTATGACTTACAAGATGTTATGTGATCTGGCCCTCCCTGCCGTTTTGCATATCACTCTCTACATATTTCACAATGAGTCAACCAGCTGGGATTGGAGTGTTGGTTTTTCAAACACTCCAAACCATTCTGCCTGAGGACCTTAGACCTGGAAGGTCTTCCCCTGATCTCCTCACATCTGGCTCCTCGCTGTTCAGATCTCAGTTTAGGGGTTACATCTTTACTTACTGATTGACTATTCTACTGTCCTGTCTCAATTCTCTGCATAGCACTTGTGACTATATTTTTCTTGATTTTTTATTTATTGTTATTATTATTATTTTGAGACGGAGTCTCGCTCTGTCGCCCAGGCTGGAGTGCAGTGGCGCCATCTCAGCTCACTGCAAGCTCTGCCTCCCAGGTTCACGCCATTCTCCTGCCTCAGCCTCCCGAGTAGCTGGGACTACAGGCGCCCGCCACCAAGCCGGGCTATTTTTTGAATTTTTAGTAGAGACGGGGTTTCACCGTGTTAGCCAGGATGGTCTTGATCTCTTGACCTTGTGATCTGCCCGCCTTGGCTTCCCAAAGTGCGGGGATTACAGGCGTGAGCCACCGCGCCCAGCCGATTATTTATTATGGTTATTGTCTCTCTCCCCTAAAACATAAGTTCCAGAAGGGAGAATCTTGTTTTCCTATTTTTTTTTTAGAGACAGAGTCTCACTCTGTCACCCAGGCTAGACTGTAGTGGCACGAACACGGCTCACTGCAGCTTTGACCTCCTGGGCTCAAGGAATTCTCCTACCTTGGCCTCCTAAGTAGCTGGGACTATAAGATCACACCACCATTCCTGGCTAATTTTTTAAAGTTTTTGTGGAGATGAGGTCTCACCATGTTGCCCAGGCTGGTCTCGAACTCCTGGGCTTAAGTGATCCTCCCGCTTCCCAGAGTGTTGGAATTACAGGCATGAGCTACCACACTTGGCCAGAACCTTGTTTTTCATGTTAAGTGTTGTTTCCTTAGGGCATAGAAAGTACTTGGCACATAGAAGATGCTAAATATTTGTTATTTGTTGAATAAATGAACGAGTAGAATGTTAAAAATCAAGACTATGATGATAACTTTCTAAAACTTAAATAAAAGAAAAATTGAGGTCGGGTGCAGTGGCTCATGCCTTTAATCCCACCACTTTGGGAGGCCCAGGAGCGTGGATTACCTGAGGTCAGGAGTTGAGACCAGCCTGGCCAACATGGTGAAACCCCGTCTCCACTAAAAATACAAAAAAAAAAAAAAAAAAAAATAGCTGGGCATGGTAGTGGGTGTCTGTAACCCCAGCTACTTGGGAGGCTGAGGCATGAGAATTGCTTGAACATGGGAGGAGGTGGTTGCAGTGAGCTGAGATCGCGCCACTGCACTCCAGCGTGGGCGACAGAGTGAGACTCTGTCTCAAAAAACAACAATAACGCTCACGCTTGTAATCCCAGCACTCTGAGAGGCCAAGGCGGGTGGATCACAAGATCAGGAGATCAAGACCATCCTGGCTAACACGGTGAAACCCTGTCTCTACTAAAAATACAAAAACAAAATTAGCCGGGTGTGGTGGCAGGTGCCTGTAGTCCCAGCTACTCGAGAGGCAGAGGCAGGAGAATGGTGTGAACCCGGGAGGCAGAGTTTGCGGTGAGCCGAGATGGCGCCACTGCACTCCAGCCTGGGCCACAGAGCGAGACTTCGTCTCAGAAAAGAAAACAAAACAAACAGCAACAAAAAACCCCACTAAATTCTGTAATTCTGATTTTATGCAAATATTGTCTATGAAGGGTCCACAGAATTACTTAAGCAACATTATATTTGTTTTCACCTTTTTTATATGGATAATCTCAAAAAAAAAAGAAAAATTGATATTGAAACTATTTCAACTTGAAAAATTAACAAGCCAAAGTCTCAGCAAAACATATCCCAGTAATTATATTAATTTTTTTGCTATTCATTTTCCATTCTGAATTAATATGTAAGTTCCATGAACGTGGAGACTGTACTTCTAGTGCTTTGCACAGAATCTGGCACGTGGTAAATGTTTAATAAATATCTCTTGAATGAATTTCCTTTCAGGTCTAGACAATAAAATCCAGTGAGTTTGATTTCAGATGAGATTGGGTGCCTTCAGGGTGATATGGCCATAAACAAGTTTGATTTCAGATAATGTGATTATAATGGGAACTTAATAACAAATATACTAGAACTTTCTATATTAACACGAGTCTTCACCCTTTCAAAACAGTCACCCTGGAGACCTGTATACTTATTCCAGTGTTGCAGACCTTGTTCTAAAGACGTGCTTCAGAAATGTTTCATAAAAGGTTTGTATGCCTTTTATCTCATAAAGGTAAAAACAGAAACAAACCAGAACAAATACTACCATGCCTTTCATTGGAAATCAAATTTTGGTTTAATAAATTGAATTTCCAATCATGAGATTTTCTGTTATGTCTCAGTATTTGTGACCCTTTCTGGTAGTTTTATTTAGACTCTTGTAGAAAATCTTTCCATAAACCACAGTCTTGTTATTCCAATCACAAAAGAAAAAGTATAATGCTTTTATTACCTCTAATTATCCTGTAACTCCTAAGTCCTTTTGCTGGTTTCAGTGGACAGGCTTCCTCATTGGGACAGAAAAATAGGTAGCAGTTGGGTCGTCTGGCTATTTTTCGAGTGTCGAAGATCATCAAGTTACATGCTTTGTCCCCTGCAATGAAAGGTTTCATAAGCATGATTTCGAAATGAGATTTTCTAAAGAGTAGGGCAAGCAGGAAAAGCTTCACTTATTATGGAGTCCAACACAAACACCTTTGTTCATTTTGTTCACTTGTTTGCTGACCGCTGAATCA
This sequence comes from Macaca fascicularis, assembly GCF_037993035.2. Classification (NCBI taxonomy): domain Eukaryota; kingdom Metazoa; phylum Chordata; class Mammalia; order Primates; family Cercopithecidae; genus Macaca; species Macaca fascicularis. The sequence goes on from NC_088385.1 coordinate 15,104,998, forward strand.
TTTCCTTTTCCTTAGTTTAGTCGCTTAAGGCAATTTTAAAAGACATTGGGTTTAGCTTTTTTTTTCCATAAGATGGCACCGAAGGCGAAGAAGGAAGCTCCTGTCCCTCCTAAAGTCCAAGTCAAAGCAAAGTCTTTAAAGGCCAAGAAGGCAGGGTTGAAAGGTGTCCACAACCACACACACACACACACACACACACACACACCCCTGCATGTCACTCACCTCCAGCAGCCCAAGACACTGTGGCTCCAGAGGTAGCCCAAATATCCTGGGAAGAGTGCTCCCACAAGCTTGACCACTCTGCCATCATCAAGCCCTGACTACTGATGAGCTATGAAGATAGAAGACAACCACACACTGGTGTTCACTGCGGATGCCAGGGCCAGCATTCTAGCACCAAACATCTGACACTCATGTGGCCAAGGTCACACCCTGAGCAGGCCTGATGGAGAGAAGGAGGCATGTGCTCCGCTGGCCCCTGCCCACAATGCTTTACGTGTTGCTTACAAAACTGGGATTTATTTTTATTTGTATTTTTATTTTGAGATAACGTCTTGCTCTGTCACTCAGGCTGAAGTGCAAGTGCAGTGGCATGATCTCAGCTCACTGCAACCTCCACCTCCCAGGTTCAAGAGATCCTCCCACCTCAGCCTCCCGAGTAACTGGGACCACAGATGCAAGCCACTACACCCGGATTTTTTTGTATTTTTTGTAGAGATGGAGTCTCTCTATGTTGCGCAGGCTAGTCTTGAACTCCTGGGCTCAAGCTGTTTGCCCTTGTTGGCCTCCCAAAGTGCTGGGATTACAGGTGTAAGCCACCGCACCTGGCCATCTCTTGGATTCTGAAAGCATCTCAGATGCCTAATAAAGTCATGAGTGGAGTCAGTAAATTATTATCGCTATCATGGCTCCTTCCACACAGGATCTGAGTAGTATAAGGAATACAATCTATCCTTTAATTTTTATCTGTACCATTCTTTGTGTTTTTCTTCCAATTTCCCCTCTCTCCTTATCATGTTTGCTTTTCTATGCTCCTTCCTTCCTCACTTTTCACTCTTAACTATAATTTCTGGTCTCTTTTCTTTTCTGAGTCAGGGTCTTGCTCTGTCATCCAAGCTGCAGTGCAGTGGAACAATCACGGAACACTTCAGCCTTGGCCTCCTGGGCTCAAACAATCCTCCCACCTCAGCCTCCCCCGTAGCTGGGACTACAAGCGTGCACCACTATGCCTGGCTAATTTTTTGTTTTTTGTAGCGGCAGGGTCTCACTACGTTGCCTAGGCTGAGTCCCTCCCCCTCAACCTCCCAAAGTACTGGGATTACAGGCATGAGCTACTGCACCTAGCTGCTGGCTTCTTTTTCTGTTCCTTTTGTGTCCAACAGAAATGAAACTCTCGATTTATCATGGCCTAGATTAGATTTTGTCCTCCATTTGGTACAGTCTCACACCTTTGGGAGGTCAGCATATCCCTGGTCAGGTTAAAGGTTAAGAGGCACATAGGCTAACTGTTAAAAACACACGCTCTGTCGACCATCACCACCACTGGTGCTAGTCAGGTAATGGTGAGAGATCGACTCCAGCTCCCCAGATGGAAAGGAAGATTTAGTTAGCCTCTGCAGGAATTTTATCAAGTCATATCCCCATTACTCGGAAAATAACAGGAGTACTCCTGCCTTTTCTTTCTCAACAATGTGATACCAGAAATACCTTTCTTTTTAGCACTTAGGTAAAGGGGAGGGTCCATAAGCCTCAAAATTGTATGCAAGATATTGTGGCCATCGTGTTATGTATATTTTTCTAGAGTATCATCAAGATATCATAGTGCCTTTTGAACCCTCAGTGGTGAAACCATTTCTCAGTAAGTGAGGAAAATGTTTGAGATCCATTAACTGAGGTCCCAAGTACCTCTGCTTGTAGCAAAGCAGTAATAGGACTTCGGCTTATAGAATAAAACAGCAAACCCTCATTTCTTAGAATTGAGGAGAAATGCAGGGCTTTGCCGATGCCTGTAAATACCCACACTTACAGTATTCAGTCCTGCTTGCAGGTGATCTTTCTATTTCACATACATGTCGATGTCAACATTTAAAGAAAAACTCGAAATGTAAATTAAACCTCTGTCATTTCCGTAAATTACTTGCACAAAGTGTTCCAAAACGCACTGCTCAATGAGACCATCGAAGGGATTTTTCCTCCTGACAGCAAGTATACGGTGTCTTCTCCACACCATTTTGCAGCAATAACCACCTGTCCTACTATTCAGTTCAATTCTGACACCAACTATCCAGAGCTGGCATCAGACTCCATAGATGACGGGCTCAGCATCACAAGACTGCCCTCACTTCAGAAGCCAGTAGCAAGTATCAGGTCTCCAGGTCACCCACACTTCTGTCTGACTTGGCTACTACTAATTCAGGGATTCCCTGATCCTACCCCCTCAGATTTGATAATTTGTAAGAACAACTAATAGAACTAAGGAAAATGGGGCCGGGCGCGGTGGCTCACGCCTGTAATCCCAGCACTTTGGGAGGCTGAGGCGGGTGGATCACAAGGTCAGGAGATCGAGACCATCCTGGCTAATGCGGTGAAACCCCGTCTCTACCAAAAATACAAAAAAGTAGCCGGGCCTGGCTTTGGGCACCTGTAGTCCCAGCTACTCGGGAGGCTGAGGCAGGAGAATGGCGTGAACCTGGGAGGCAGAGCTTGCAGGGAGCGGAGATCGTGCCACTGTACTCCAGCCTGGGTGACGGAGGGAGACTCCGTCTCAAAAAAAAAAAAAAAAAGAACTAAGGAAAATGCTGTATTTACTATTATGTTTTATAATAAAGGATACAAATGAACAGCCAAAAGAGGCTCCTAGAGTCCCAAGTACAGGAGACTTTGTTCCTGGGGAATTGGGGTGCATAATCCTCTTGACACTGGGATGTGTTCACCAATTGGATGATCCCCCATCATCTAGGGGTTTTTATGATGGTTTCATTACACAAGCATGATTGATTAAGTCATGGGCCACTGTGACTGAACTCAATCTCTGGCTCCTCCACCGAGGTGAAGCCTCACTAGCCCAAACTCAAGTATAGCTGAAAGGGGTTGGTTATGAATAACCAAAGACATGCTCCCATCACTTGGGAAATTCCAAGGTCTTTAGGAGTTCTGTGCCAGGAACTGGAGACAAAGATCAAATATGCATCTTTTGAGACAAGGCCTTGCTCTGTCACCCAGGCTGGAGGGCAGTGGTTCGATCAAAGCTCACTGCAGGCTGGGTGCGGTGGCTCACACATGTAATCCCAACATTTTGGGAGGCCAAGGTGGGAGGATCATTTGAGGTCAGGAGTTCAAGACCAGCCTGACCAACATAGTGAAACCACGTGTCTACTGAAAATAGTAAAAATTAGCTGGGTGTGGTGGTGAACACCTGTAATCTCAGCTACTGGGGAGGCTGACGCAGTAGAATCACTGGAACCTGGGAGGCGGAGATTGCAGTGAGCCGAGATTGCGCCACTGCACTCTAGCCTGAGCAACAGAGTGAGACTTCATCACAAACAAACAAACAAACAAAAAAGTTCACTGTAGCCTCAACCCCCTGGGCTCAAATGATCCTCCTACCTCAGCCTCCCAGTAGCTGGGACTACATGCATGCACCACTATGCCTGGCTAATTTTTTACTTTTTACAGAGAACAGGGTCTTGCTATGTTGCCCAGGCTGGTCTCAAGCAATCCTCCTGCCTTGGCCTCTCAAAGTTCTGGGATTACAGGAATGAGTCACCATGTCCAGCCATTCACTAGCTTTTCTAGGCTCCTTGATAGCAAAGCTTTGTCCATCTTATTCAGTGTTTTCTCTCTAGCAACTAGTAAAGTATTAAGTACTCAATAAATTTAGTTTTTTTTCATTTAGAGAACTCGGACAGAGTCATAAGTAAAATTGAAAAAAGACCACTGTTTTACTAAGATACACAGTATACTTCTCTTTTCAGTTTCAAGATTTAAATCCTAAAATGTGCAAAGGCCTGGTTCAAACCTATGGGTCTCAGTTTCCTCCGGTGTCATGAAAAGGGGTCAGACTAAATGATTCCCCATTCCATTAGAGTTCTAGAAGCTGCAGTTACCTAGTAGTCAGTGGTTGTTTTTTTTTGACTTATCCTATGCCATCAGCTCCAAGGAAAGAGACAAAGTGGAGGTTTTATGCTTCCAACTTAAAGATCAAATGCTGATTTTCCCATGAGATAAGAATTCTATTTTTTCTCTCAACTCCTTTTCTCTGTTAACATTTTCTTTGTAATATCACACTGTATTCCAATACTCCATGCTGACGGCAGCTAACCATTTCAATAGGATTTTTGTTTTCAATATTCGAGATACCGGTTGGGATATAACACCAGTGATTCTCAATCTCTTGTGTACCCAGTCACCTGACGGATATATACATACATTCATCAATAACTTGGACTCAGCTTAGGGGATGGGAGGGCACACTTGTAGAAAATTCTCCAGTGTTTTTGTCACTGACATTCATACCCTGTTGAGAATCACTGGCATAAGTTATTCAGCCACATCCCCCAGCTACTGAAGCCACAAAACATATGGAACAAAGGATTGCCAAGAAACCACTTTTTACCTGATATGATTTTTGTTGAACAGCAAGAATTAATGCAGTCTTCTTGAGTTGAAGTATATATGGGCTCATTGCCTCTGATTCCCTTAGAAAGAGATGACTGGATGTCAATGACAACATCTTCTAGACTCTTGTTGAGGCAATTCTGACTAGCAGCCAGCCTTAGTGTCAGGAAGCAAATTATTACCAAAGTGTAGGTCAAGCTCCCTTTTCCCCCGAAGAACATTTTAAATTTCAGTTTAGTTTTGGTCTTCAAAGGTCAAGGATAATCCTCCCTCTGGTCTTAGTTTGCTTTAAGAAAGTTGCACAGATGACGAAATTTCTCTCTAGAACAAAAATGGAAAATCATCAATGAGTTTTGTTTCTTTAACAAACAAGGGAAGAAATATTTCATTTCCTTAAAGTCAATGAAAAGGATCCACATACAATTTAGAGAAGAAAAGAAACAAGTACTTTTTGTTTCACTTTTAGTAAATTTAAGACAACTTTTCATTAAACATTTGGCAAAAAACTAATATGCATAAACAAACATACTACCTCATCAATGCTTAAAAGCTGACAATGCTTATGAAGGAACAGGTATAGACAGTAGGCCTGCCTCAGAATTCTACAATCCTTCCCTCTTCTAACTCAGAGCAGAGAGGGCACACATTTCTAGTCGTTGATGAAGCAGTAGTAATAGGTTTAAGCATATTTCCTTTCTCAGTAATAACAATCAGCATTTTAAAATCATCTACTAGGGGCTAGGCATGGTAATAGTTCATGCCTGTAATCCCAGCACTTTGGGAGGCTGAGGCGGGCAGATCACAAGGTCAGGAGTTCGAAACCAGCCTGGGCAACATGGTGAAACCCCTTCTCTACTAAAAATACAAAAAGTTAGCTGGGTATGGTGGCGCATGCCTGTGGTTCCAGCAACTTGGGAGGGTGAGGTGGGAGGATCGCTGGAGCCCAGGACATTGAGGCTGCAGTGAGCCGTGATTACACCACTGCACTCCAGCCCGGGTGACAAAGTGAGACCGTGTCTCAAAAAAAACTTAAAAAACAAAAATAGGTGACAGTATACTAAGTGGTAGACATTATACTAAGGAATTTACTACTCTTTTGAATTATTACTCTTTAATTAATTTATTACCATCTTTAATCTTTATATCAACTGTAATGGCTAATACTGAGTATCAACTTGATTGGACTGAAGAATACAAAGTATCGATCCTGGGTGTGTCTGTGAGCATGTTGCCAAAGGAGATTAACGTTTGAGTCAGTGGGCTGGGAAAGGCAGACCCATCCTTAATCTGGGTGTGCACCACCAAATCCACTGCCAGTGCAGCTAGAATATAAGCAGGCAGAAAAACGTGAAAAAGAGAGACTGGCCTAGCTTCCCGGGCTATATCTTTTTTTCTTTTTTTTGAGACGGAGTCTCGCTATCGCCAGGCAGGAGTGCAGGGGCGCGATCTCGGCTCACTGCAATGTCCGCCTCCCGGTTCAAGTGATTCTCCTGCCTCAGCCTCTCGAGTAGCTGGAACTACAGGCGCATGCCACCACGCCCGGCTAATTTTTTTGTATTTTTAGTACAGACGGGGTTTCACTGTGTTGGCCAGGATGGTCTTGTTCTCCTGACCATGATCCGCCTGCCTCAGCCTCCAAAAGTCCTGGGATTACAGGCGTGAGCCACCACACCCGGCCCCAGCTTGTATCTTTCTCCTGAGCTGGATGCTTCCTGCCTTCAAACATCAGATTCCAAGTTCTTCAGTTTTGAAATTCCTTGCTCCTCAGCCTGCAGATGGCCTGTTGTGGGACCTTGTGATTGTGTGAGTTAATACTTAATAAACTCCCATATACATATATATATAGTGTGTATGTGTGTGTGTGTGTGTATAGCTCTTCCATTAGTTCTGTCCTTCTAGAGAACCCTAATACAACAACCTTGCAAAAAAGCTATTATTGGCCGGGTGCAGTGGCTCCTGCTTGTAATCCCAGCACTTTGGGAGGTCGAGTCGCACGGGCGGATCACCTGAGGTCAGGAGTTCGAGACCAGTCTGGCCAAGGTGGTGAAACCCCATCTCTACTAAAATTACAAAAATTAGCTGGGTGTGGTGGCGGGTAGCTGTAATCCCAGCTACTCAGGAGGCTGAGGCAGGGAGGTAGAGGTTGCAGTGAGCCACGATCACGCCACTGCAGTCCAGCCTGGGTGACAACAGCAAAACTCTGTCTCAAAAAAAAAAAAAAAAAAAAAGCTATTATTTTCCTCATTTTATAATGAGGAAACTGAGACAGTCTTTTCTATTGCTGCTTCTCCTTAAGAAGTACCAAACCAGAGTTAGATAACTCTAATAATCTATTCTAGAAATTAGCCAGTCAGCAGGAGTAATATTCTGGCTCAGTTAAAGGAAACTTTAGGGGTAGATTTTCTTTTTGACAGCCTTAAAAATACAAAAGTCACACTATGTATAATGCCAACTCTATTGAGATGCTGGTTCTTTTAGGAAAAATAAATGTTAAACTGGCAAGACAATATAATAAATTATCCTCACCTATCAACCTCCACATTTGCAGAATACAAATTGTTTGCTGAATGATAGCTTAGAGGAGAATTACTACTTCTTTAACCTTTGTTTATTAACCCCTTTGATAGTCTGAGGAAGCTTTTGCAAGACGTATTTAAAAACGCATAAAATGAAATATGTAGGATTCCAAAAGAAGCCAGTTATATTGAAAGAATGTCCCTACAAAATCCTGGTGAAAGAAATCAAAAAGGAGCTAATAAATAGAGACATATTACGTGTTCATGGATAAGACTTTATTTTGTTAAGATATCAGTGCTTCCCAACTTGAGTTACACATTAAACGCAGTCTTAATCAAAAGCCCAAAGTTATTTTTTGGATATCAACCAACTGATTTTAAAATTTACATGGAAATGCAGAAAAGACCTAGAACAGTCCAGAACACTAAAGAACAAAGTTGGAAGACTGATACTACCTGACTTCAACACTTACTGTAAAGCTACAGTAATAAAAAAAAGTATGGTATTAAAAAAAGAATAGACAAATAGATCAATGGAATGGAATAGTAAACCCAGAAATAGACCCTCACAAAGACAGTCAACTGATCTTTGACAAAGGAGCAAAGGGGATTCAATGGAGAAAGGACAGTCTTTTCCAAAAATGGTATTGGAACAACTGGATACCCATTTGCAAAAATGAATAAATAAATAAATCTAGCCACATACTTTGCACCTTTTGCAAAATTTAGCTCTAAATGGATCACAGACCTAAATGTAAAATATAAAACTATAAAATTTCTAGAAAATAACAGAAGAAAATCCTTGTAACCTTAGCTTAAGTGATGAGTTTTTAAATACAATACCAAAAGCACACTCCATGAAAGAAAAAAATGATGTTGGACTTCATTAAAATTAAAAAGTTCTGCTCTACAAAAGATACTGTTAAAGAGAATGAAAAGATAAACCACAGACTTGGAGGAAATATTTGAGTTTTTTTGTTTGTTTGTTTGTTTTTTGAGGAAATATTTGTGAAACACATATCTGATAAAGCAGTAGTCCATAGCCTTTCTGGCACCAGGGACCAGTTTCATGGAAGACAATTTTTCCATGGACGGGATTGTGGGGGGGTATGGTTCAGGATCATTCAAGTGCATTGTATTTATTCTGCACTTTATTTCTATTATCACATTATAATATATAATGAAATAATTATACAACTGACCATAATGTAGAATCAGTGAGAGCCCTGAGCTTGTCTTCCTGCAACTAGACGGTACCATCTGGGGGTGATGGAAGACAGTGACAGATCATCAGGGATTAGATCCTCATAAAGAGTGTGCAGTCTAGATCCGTCACATGTGCAGTTCACAATAGGGTTTGTGCTCTGAAGAGAATCTAAGGCCATCACTGATCTGACAGAGGGCGGAGCTCAGCTGGTAATGCAAGCAATGGGGAGTGGCCGTAAATACAGATGAAGCTTTGCTTTGTCCCACTGTTCACCTCCTGCTGTGTGACCCATTTCCTAATAGGTACTGGTCTGTGGCCCAGGGGTTGGGGAACCCTGTAATAAAGGACTGGTATCCAAAACATACAAAGAACTCAAGTCAGCAATAAGAAAACAAACTCAATGGACAAAAGATCTGAGCAGACACCTTACCAAGGAAGAGATACAGATGACAAATAAGCATATGAAAAGATATCTAACATCATATGTCATTAGGGGATTGTAAATTCAAACAAGATACCACTACCCACCTATGAGAATGGCTAAAATCAAAAAAATTGGACAATACCAAATACAAGGGCATAGAGCAACAGAAATTCTTGCCTGGGCGCGGTGGCTCACACCTGTAACCCCAGCACTTTGGGAGGCCAAGGTGGGCGGATCACTTGAGGTCAGGGGTTCGCAATCAGCCTGACCAACATGATGAAACTCTGTCTCTACTAAAAAAAAATACAAAAATTATCCAGGTGTGGTGGCAGGTGCCTTTAATCTCAGTTACTTGGGAGGCTGAGGCAGAACAATCACTTGAACCCGGGACATGGGGGTTGCAGTGAGCCGAGATTGTGCCACTGCACTCCAGCCTGGGCAACAGAGTGAGACCCTATCTCAAAAAAAAAAAAAAAAAAAAGAAGAAAGAAAGAAATGCTCACTCATTGCTGTTGGGGAATGCAAAATGGTACAGCCACTTTGGGAGAAGTTTGGCAGTTTCTTACCAAGCTAAATGTAGCCTTACGGTACAATTCAACAATTGTCTTCCCATGTATTCACTCAAATGAACTGAAAACTTATGTCCACACAAAAATCTGCACTAGAATATTTATAGTAGCTTTATTGATAACTGCCAAAAACTAAAAGCAACCAAGATGCCAGTCAACAGATGAACAAACAAAATGAGATACATCCATACATTGGAATATTATTCAGTAATAAAAATAAATGAACTATCAAGCCACAGAAAGACATGGAGGAATCTTAACTGCATATTCCTAAGTCAAAGAAGCCAGTGTGAAGAGATATGAATCTAACTATATGACATTCTAAAAAAGGCAAACTACAGCGGCAGTAAGAAGGTCAGTGGTCACCAGGAGAACAGGAGTGGGAGGATGAATCAGTGGAGTGCAAGGGATATTTGGGCCATTGAAACTATTCTGTATACTATTGTAATGGAGGATACATGTTATTGAACATCTGCCAAAACCCATAGAAATGTAAAACACACAGAGTGAACATTATGTGAACTATGGACTTTTAGTTTTAAAAAATGGTTAAAAAAAAAAATCCCAGAAACAAACCAGTATATGGTAATAAAACACAAGTCTAATACCTCTCTTGCTGTTTGTCAACATTCTGTATACAGTAAAATAGTAACATTTATTGCTTCTGAAATGCCAGTTTCTATGCTAAGCACTTTATACATATCATGTTATTTAATCTTTACAGATCCTATGATTATCCTCATTTTAGTTAAAACTTATAAAAAGTTGTGGGACATAATATGTGCTTCTTTATTAACCTATTAAGTAACAAGTGGTCATCTAATAACTGCCATAATTTTGACGTGGTATTAAGTATAAATAATATTTTGAAATATGTGCAACAAGTGATACAAAAATATCAGCAATATTTACGAGGGGCAAATCATAGCTACTGCTAATACTTTCAACTGTGGCTTTTGCCTACATTCCATTTCAGAAGTCAGTGAAATAATAAATTTTTCCACCCAAGTTCACAGACATCCTGAATTCTATCCATGGATACCTTATCATGGACTCCCCAAGTTAATAATTCTGGCCAAGGTACTTAATACGCTGCCATATTTTGCAAGCCTCTAGAGAATCAAGAGAAAACCAGGCCAATACTTTATTTTGAATGGATTCTAATGTAGCCTCTTTTCAAGCGTTTGCAAAGAAACCTGAACTATGTAAGGAGATGGGGCAGGAGTTGTTTTCAGTATGCAGCATTGAGAGAAGTGTTTAACAGTTTTATATCATTAAAGAGAATACCTCAGCAGTATTAGGTTAGTGACGTTTTCTAATCCATTATTATTTAGGCTTTAAGGGCCTGAAGTCGAGTTGAATCTTGTTGAACGACAGGGGAAAAGGATACAGGTGGGTGAGAGAGGATGCCCCTGAGTTTTAACGCCTGCATACAAGAGTCGCTAAAACTTACTCGCACATAACTAGTTCAAACATTGGAAATCATCTTGCAGCACACTATAATTTACCAAGATGCTTATAACTGTATACACACACACACACACACACACACACACACACTACAGCGAATTAGACAATTAGCAGTTTCAATAATGAATACAGTACTACAAGAAAACAGGGAACATTTTATCTTCCTTTGAGGAAATGCGTGTTGCCTACTGAGCTATTCTTCTGCCTCTCCTTCTGATGTCAACGCAGAGACAGAGCCATTTATGGCAGGTGCCTTGAGCGCGCCTAGAGGTCGCCTTTGGAATACTGCAGCGACTCAAGGATCCTGCTCAGCCCTTATTGGCCCCAGCTGGTCCTTCGGATGCTCGGGTGTGCGTGAAGGAGCCTCGGCCCCTGGAAAGGAGAGGACCAACTCTCTCCGCAGGTGGTGACGTCGCCTGCGGCCGGTCGGGGGTGGGTATTGGGGAGACCCTTTTACCTGGAGGCGAGAGGGCCCCGGGGCCCCTGCTGCCCTCCGGGTGCGAGGACAGCTCTGTCGCGCTCGCGGGACGGACCGGCGAATCCGCGCGGGGGTCTCGGCGAGGACCGCAGGGGATGCTCCGCAGCTCCCGCACCGGCCTGGCGGGTTTTGTGGTTAGCAAGTTCCTGCTTCCGTCGCAGCGACGGAAAGTTTACCGCGGGGGAAGGGCACGTTCCTGCCCTGCAACCCGGAGCTGCTTCCCGGCAACATTAGCGCGTCCCTCCCCGCGGAGGCTCCGGGCTCCCGGCCCCAGCGCTGAGCTCCACAGGGAGGTAGCGCCCCCCAGCCCCGCGCTCCCCGCCAGCTCAGCCACACCGCTGACCCCCGGCTGCGCGCGCTGCGAGGAGGAGTGCGTGCCTCCCTGCTGGTGGCCCGAGGGTCTGCAGGTGAGCCTTGCCTGGCGGAGGCCGGAGCCCGCGCAAACTAAAATAATTGCACGTGGGGAAAACGTCAAACAGTACAAAAATATACACAGTGACAAGTCTACCCCTCACCCCCGCACCCCAGTCTCTTAGTCTCCCTCTGCAGAGGCAACCACTGATAGCAGTTTTTTGATGTTCAAGAGCTTACGGTGCATCCTATTGGCATAGTTCTGAGAATCCTCTTTCCATAACGGGAGGATGGAATCCTCAATTAAAGATGGCAATTCTTGAGTTAAATATTATGTTCCACACACACTTCAGCGAAGGTATTTGGCTTTCTGCAGGATTTATTGTTTGTAGATAGGATAATAATGGTGAAAATGCTGGTGTCTGTAACATATATTAAAACTGTATACCTAACAGCATAGTGTCTGGTACACAATAGGCACTCAGTAAATATTTAACTAAAATATTTTTGTTGACTGAATGAATGGAAAACAACTGCATAGGGCATAGGTTGTGGAAGTTTCTAAATTACTGCTGGCTCCATCCCCACCTCCATAAACACACAAATGCAACATTACTAAACCATTGACACTTAGTTTGTCATATGGTCTAACCTTTGACAGTATCTTCACCTCTGTTTTGAAAGAGCTTGCAGACCTGAAGTGCTATGCAGTTGCAAGTAAGTCTAGGCCTGTACACCCAACAGCTACACCCTAGTCTTAACCAATAACTACAGGAGGATTATGTTGACTGAGAATGCTTGTGAACAAAGGTCCATTGTGTAGAACTAACTCTACTTGTAACCAAAAGATGACTCTTGAATTACAATGTTGTTAAAGCTAGGTTTGAAAGAGTTACCAAAGCAAAGGAAACTCCAGAGTAATTTCCCATTGCAGTGATTTTCCTGATGCAACAAGGGACTGATATGCAAGGGTGTTTTATCTCTACAGATGATATACACTTCAGGGTTCAGGGTGTAGAGCTATCAGTTTTTGAATCTCTCTACATGGGGTAATCCATGCTAGTTACTAAGTAGACCTTTCCATTATTAGAAACTTCATATTCAGTGCTTTAATACAATGAACCTGTTTTTTTCCTTTGTTTTGTGTTTTGTTTGTTTTTAAGAGACAGAGTCTCGGAGTCTCGCTCTGTTGCCCAGGCTGGAGTACAGCGATCTCGGCTCACTGCAACCTCTGCCTCCCTGGTTATAGTAATTCTTCTGCCTCAGACTCCGGAATAGCTGGGACTACAGGCACATGCCGCCACACCTGGCTAATTTTTTTCTATTTTAGTAGAGACGGGGTTTCATCGTGTTGCCCAGGCTGGTCTCAAACTCCTGAGTTCAGGCAATCTGCCCGCCTTGGCCTCCCAAAGTGCTAGGATTACAGGCTTGAGCCACCGAGCCGGCCTGAACCTGTTTTCATTGAAGTGATATGTTATTTTTTCAGGTATGACAGTGAACAAAGGATACTGATTAAAATAATGATTAAAGAAATATTTTCTATTGATATGTGTTTAATTTATAAATATCATTGATTTATTTATTCATTCATTTTTTGAGACAGGGTCTCGCTCTGTTGCCCACACTGGAGTGCAATGGCACAATCACCACTCACTGCAGCTTTGACCACCTGGGCTCAAGTGATTCTTTTGCCTCAGTCTCTTGAGTAGCTGGGACCACAGATGCACACCACCACACCCAGCTACTGTTCTTAATTTTTTTTTTTTTTTAAATTTTGAGATGGAATCTCACTCTGTTGCCCAGGTTGGAGTGCAGTGGCACGATCTCAACTCACTGCAACCTCCGCCTCTCAGGTTCAAGCAATTTTTCTGCTTCAGTCTCCTGAGGAGCTGAGATTACAGGCTCATGCCACCAAGCCCAGCTAATTTTTATATTTTTAGTAGAGTCAGGGTTTCACCATGTTGGTCAGGCTGGTCTTGAACTCCTGACATCAAGTGATCTGCCCACCTTGGCCTCCCAAAGTGCTGGGATTACAGGTGTGACCCACCATACCCGGTGTTTTAAATTATTTGTATAGATGGGGTCTCACTATATTGCCTTTGCTTGTCTCAAACTCCTGGGGTCAAGCAATCCTCCTGCTTTGGCCTCCCAAGGTGCTGGGATTACAGGTGTGAGCCACTGCACCTGGATTACTTAAAAAAATAAAATAAAAAACCTTTAATTTCTGGCCTGAGTCATAACTTAGAAATTATATCCATTGTCACTTCACTTCCTGAAGAGATTCTTGATACTCTTCTCTGAGGGTTAGAAGTCTCATCTATGTGGAGCTTAGATTTTTTTAAAAAGTAATCAGAAAACATGTATTACACACCTGCAGGGGAAATTAAAGACCAATAATGTCAATGGGATCTACCTTCAAGATGTTCATAGCTCAGAAGGTGAAAGAGTCAAGTAAATCAACGGCTGTGTAAACAATAAGTGTGATGAAGGCCAGGTGTAGTGGCTCACATCTGTAATCCCAGCACTTTGGGAAGCCAAGGCAGGAGGATCACTTAAGCCCAGGAGTTTGAGGCCAGCCTGAGCCAACATGGCAAGACTCCATCTCTACAAAAAATAAAAATTGGCCTGGTGTGGTGGTACACGCCTGTAGTTTCAGCTACTTGGGAGGCTGAGGCAGGAGGATCACCTAAGAGCCTAGGAGGTAGAGGCTGTAGTGAGCCATGATAGCACCACTGCTCTCCAGCCTGGGCACCAGAGTGAGACCCTGTCCCTGCCCTCCCCAAGAAAAGAATAAATGTTATAATAGAAGATGGCAACTAAAAAGGCTCAGAGAAGGGATATCTGATCCCAATTTCTGGGAGGCGGTGTTAGTTAATTATTGAAGAATGAAGTTATTAGCAGATGAGGAGGAAAAGGCTGAATATTTCAGGAAGAGGAAAGTGCATGACCACAGGAAATTCAGCCTGTTAGGAAGGTTACCAGTGTACACAGAACAGAGAGAGAGGCTGGGGTCAGAGCAGGAAGGTTTTCATGTTAAATCTTAAACTTTATCCTAAAGGCATGGGGAGTTCTGAAGGTTTTTTGCAGGGCAGTGACAAGTCCAGAGACCTAATTAATATTCTAGAAAATTCTCTCTACCTGCCACAGGAGGGATGGATTGAAGGATGTGAGGCCAGAGGCCTCTCTTCCAAGAAATGGAAGTGATAAGGCCCTGAAATGGGCATGGACATAGAGGAGAAATTAACAGAGAGGCTCTCCAGGATGCAACAATTGGTTGGATGTGGTGCTGAGAGTAAGCAGGCTTCTGGCTTGGGAGCCTGGTTGGTTAGGAGTACCAGGTCATATAAAGACATGGGAAGAGGAGTCAGTCTGGAGTGGACAGACACATGATGAGTTTTGAAAACATGAGTCCCGGTTTTATAACTTACTAGTTGTGTGACCAAGAATAAATCACTTAACTTTTCTGTAAAATTAGGAAAGTGTTATCTACGTTATACACAGATCATAATATAGACCTTTTTATGTAGGTCTAACATATAGACCTGTAGACCTGTAAACTCAAAAAGGTTGTTCAATTGCTAGTTATTACATATACAACAACATAGTCTGCTGCTCACGTAGAAGGGATTTAAAAGGTGCTAAAAGACATCAATCTCAAATGTTTCCTAGCTATAAAGCTCTTCCAGCAGACTCCTTATGTTATATAAATGCTCATTTAATTTTCTTGCCACCAGACTGTAAGTACAGGGGCTGGGCCTTGTTGAATTTTTTATTCTTAGCGTGTAGCAAGTGCCTAGAACATTTCAGGTTCCCAAGAAATGTTAAGCCAGTGAAGAAAGGAATTTTATCTTCATATGTTCTTTTTCTGAATATAGCTTTATGGATATAGAATTTGCATACCATACAATTTACCCTGGTAAAGTGTACTCTACGGTGGTTTTTAATATATTCGGAGTTGTGCACTCATCATTACAATTTTAGAACATTTTCATCAACCCCAGAAAGAAACTCCATACCCAGTAATAGTCAGTCTACATTTCCCTTCCACCTACCCCTCCTTGGCCTTAGGCAACACTAATATATTTCTCTCTCTGTAGTGCTTCTCCTGGACATTTCATATAAACGGAATCTACAATATGTGGTATTTTGTGACAGGCCTTTTTCATATTGAATAATGTTGTCAAGGTTACTCTGTGTTGTAGCATGTATCAGTATTTCATCCTTCCCTTATTTTGGCTGAATAAATATTCCATTACACGGATATACCATACTTTATCCATTCATCAGTTGATGGGATAGAAGATCTTTTTAAGAATGAAATGTTTATCCAAAAGAAAGCATAAAAAACACCATTACATCAGTATGGACTGGTGTATGGAACACAAGGCAAATATACTTTTATGTGGAAAGGGGGAAACAAGAGCCAGAATGAGTTATTCTCCATTCCTCACCCCTTTTACCTCTTCTCTCACCTAACCCTCAAAGAGGAAATCTGGGAGGCGAAGCAAGGACTCTCCAAAAGGCAATGGTCTCACTACTTAGTGGGCCCTTCCCAGTCCCATCAGCCTGGTGTGGTTTATGTAAACCTCAAGACGAGTCAGACACAACCTTCTAGAAGCCTGCCCTGATCTCTCAGGCAGTTTTTCGTTCTATTTTCATATTCCCAGAGACCAGCGTACTTAGATTCATTTGCATTTTTCTCATTGTATTGCAATGGTGAGGAAAGAGCATCAGACAGTCCTAAATAGTTCCACCACTTACCACCTGCTGACCATGGAGGAGTCACCTACTTACCGGCTGCAGGGTTGTTGTGAAACTTAAATAAGGTAAAATAGGGGAAATTATTGTGATATAGTAGAGTGGAAGGGACTTAAAAATCATTTAGTCTACTTGACACTTCTTCTGAGACTGTATTTTATGCATATAAAATCTCAAGGCATTTACTTGAAAAAATTTTTTTTTTTTTTTAAAGAGACGGAATCTCGCTCTGTAGCCCAGGCTGTAGTGCAGTGGCGCGATCTCGGCTCACTGCAAGCTCCGCCTTCCAAGTTCATGCCATTCTCCTGCCTCAGCCTCCCGAGTAGCTGGGACTACAGGCGCCCGCCATCACGTCCGTCTAAATTTTTTGGTATTTTTAGTAGAGACGGGGTTTCGCCGTGTTAGCCAGGATGGTCTCTATCTCCTGACCTCGTGATCCGCCCGCCTCGGCCTCCCAAAATGCTGGGATTACAGGCGTGAGCCACCGCGTCTGGCCTACTTGAAATTTCTTGACGCAAACAACGTAATATAAAATGAGTTGCAAAGTTCGGAGAACTCCAGAGCCAGCTAACTCCTTGATGGCATTGCATTGCTAGGTCTACTTCCTTGCCCTGGTAAAAGTGGCAGTTTCCTTTCTGGATTACTCCCTCCTCACCTTTTGTTAGTTTCAGAGTGACTTGTTGATAACTGTCAAGGTCCCCAGAAAGCGCCTAGCCAAAAAGGTTCTTCTCTTTAAAGATGTGCACTCCCTAATACGTGAATCAGCACTTTCTATTTCTTAATTTTTCTCTCATTTCCAGCTGCTGCCTTCACCGCCTTCTGGTATTTTTTTTGTTTGATCGTCCACTGCTAAACTCCCAGCTCTTCAGAATTAAAAATGAACTTTGCATCCACGCTGTTGTGGGTTCGAATCCTGGGTCTATCTAGCGTCTTTTTCTCCATCTGTAAAACGGGGTTAAAAATATCTTGTTTGTAAAGTTGTTCTCACATGTGGGTATTGAAGCGCTTAATAGCGTGGTTGGTGTTTGCAAGGCGACGCAACAGGAAAGGGCTTACCCTTTTCGGCAGTTCTGGCTTCAAGGAGGTCAGGCCCTTTAAGGTGGCGTCGCCCTAAGTCGCAGGAGGGGGTCTCTCCGCCCCTCCCTCGGGCCGGGGGCGGGGCCTCCTAACCCGGAACTGACGGTCGGGCGTAGCCGGCACCGCCCATCTGCATCCCGGAAGGAGCGAGCTTGCGGCGCGTGAACCAGTGAGTGAAAGCGGCGCCGCCCGCCGGCCGCAGGTGCGGCAAAGCCAGTGTCATCTGCAGGTTCTCTTAGGGCTCCCGGAAAGAAGGAGGGCGAGCCGGGTGCATTCGCGCCGCGCCTCCTTGCGTTTCTGTTCCCCAAATAGGGCTTCTCCCCCCGCCGCCCAGGCCCCTGCGTGGGCTGGACGCGTCAGCCCCACACATTAGCCTCGCTGCGCCGCCCAGACTCTGCCTTGCCTCCCCGTCCCGGTCCCTGGCCCCTGCCCTGTCGCCCGCCGCCGGAGCGGTGACCGCCCGGCCCGCCGTTCTTCTGCTGCCACCGCTGCCGGCATCATGGGCAGTGAGCAGAGCTCCGAGGCCGAGAGCCGACCCAACGATCTGAACTCCTCAGGTCGGTGTCCTAACCCACCCCCCCATCCAGCCCGCCCTGTCTGCTTGCAGAGCGGGCTGCCTCCCAGACTAGTGGGGTCTGGGACTGCGGACGGGAACGCACAGAAAAATCCCTCACCATGTTACTAGGGGAAAAAAAAAAAGTCACCATCTGTCCTGGCCTCGATTCCCCTGATGGAAGTGCCTGTGACTGCAAGCTAAGCCAGCGTGGGCGCCGGTGCCCATTATTTATTTTCAAAACAGCCGTTTCTCCCAGCTACAGCCTACTGTTTAAAAGACGACCTAATTAATTTTTGGCTCAGTGCTCATGGCTGATGTAGTGAGATTTGGCTCACACGGTGGATGGATTATAGGACCTCTAAGAACAGGCTGTTTCTTAAAAACGGGTGTTAGAGGTTCCTTTTCTGAAGGGATATGTGATAGGTGTCCACTTATTTGAACTCTTGAGTGCAGAGGTCTCCGAAACAGCTTTTTCTTCTCAGAAGGTGTCTTGGTCCTTTTCTAATCTTACAGAGGTTGACCAGACAGCAGGCTCTGGTGTTTTCCATTGTTGTTCCCTGTCCATGAATTTTAGATTCCTCTAAGCGTTTGAGACAAGAATGGGAGGATTATTGTGTTTGCGATACAGTGAGTGTTCAATACATAAAACAGCTGATGTTTAATTGAGGACCATTTGCTGCTTTTTTTGTTACCCACGCAGGCCAGGACAGCTGGGAGTGCTTTGGCTAAGCTCCGGGGTTGCTAATGCAAATTGGTTAATTGGGTCCTAAAAAGAGTCCCCGATTTTAGAAGTTCTCTGTTCTTGATAGGATTTGTAATTCATAAATAGGCAAGCTAATAGATCTAAGGGTGTTTCACTTTGAAGTGTGACCTTCAAGACTAGTTCAGACCTACATTCTGGGGGACTGGATTGGGGCAGCTTTGAATGGTGGGCAGCGTCTATTAGCTTTGCTACGTTTTTCTATTTCCTTGGAAGGCCCAGAGTGTCATATTTGTTGTAAGAAATATAATCATTGTGACATCTGACATTCTTGCCTCTATGGCAGGGCAGAAACATATTTTGGGGGGAAGCGGTGTGGCATCTTTTTAATATGCTTGCTTGCCCATGAACCAGCAGCATTTGCGCATTTCCGGTGTTAGAATTTGCCTATTCCCCCGGGCGCGGTGGCTCCAGCCTGTAATCCCAGCACTTTGGGAGGCCGAGACGGGCGGATCAGGAGGTCAGGAGATCGAGACCATCCTGGCTAATACGGTGAAACCCCGTCTCTACTAAAAAATACAAAAAACTAGCCGGGTGAGGTGGCAGGCGCCTGTAGTCCCAGCTACTCAGGAGGCTGAGGCGGGAGAATGGCGTAAACCCGGGAGGCGGAGCTTGCAGTGAGCTGAGATCCGGCCACTGCACTCCAGCCTGGGCCACAGAGAAAAAAAAAAAAAAAAAAAAAGAATTTGCCTATTCCCCTGTGCCAAGTACTTTACATACATTTACATAGAATTTTTGCAGTAATCCCATTTTACAGATAAGGTAGTAGAGGCTAGCTGGAATGTTTCGAACTCCCCTTTGCTCTGGCATCTGGGGAAGGAGGAATCACAATTTATTGCAGGAAAGATTTCTGGCATGGCTTTTGTAAAATGCTAGGTAAATTACCAAAACAGGTAAAGAAATATTTCTTGAAAAGAAATAAAAGCAGCAGAGATTTTTCTAAAAAAGGGAATGCCAAGCTTCTGGAGACGAGCTTCTAGGAGACAGAGCAGTTCTATGGCATCCCTGGATTAACCTTTGAGATATGACTATAATGAGCCTGCGAATATTACCTTCTAGAGCATAAAACACTTTAAAGATTCATTCATGCCCCAGTCTGGAAGATATTTGGGGGAGAGGATGATTTCTTGGTCCAGGGAGTCCTTTATAATATGAATCACTTCCCTCCAAATGGATTACTTTCTCCCAAGGAACCTGAATTGATCTCCTCCTTTGTCCTCCAAATTTCTGATTTTTGCCTCAGCCTAGAATGGACTTACTGGCTATTTTTGCCCTGGACTAATGCTATAATTTTAAGAATGAGGGGGCTGAAGTCCTAGCTACTCAGGACGCCCAGGTGGGAGGATTGCTGGAGTCCAGGAGTTTAAATAATAAACTTTTTTTGGGGGGTGGAGGGGACAGAGTCTCACTGTTGCCTAGGCTGGAGTGCAATGGCATGATCCTGGCTCACTGCAACCTCTGCCTCTCGGGTTCAAGCAATTTTCATGCCTCAGCCTCCTGAGTGGCTGGGATTACAGGGACCTCACGCCTGGATAATTTTTGTGTTTTTAGTAGAGATAAGGTTTTACCATGTTGGACAGGCTAATCTCGAACTCCTGACCTCAAGTGATCCACCTGCCTTGGCCTCCCAAAGTGCTGGGATTACAGGCGTGAGCCACCGTGCCCAGCCACGTTGACTTAAAAAAAAAAAAAAAAAAGAGGCTGAAGCCTCTGGAATAGGCCAGTCATTTGGGGGTTGAGACTAGGGTGTTTTCCTGGACTTAACATAGCTGGCTTGATGTGGTAGGGTGGATAGACAGCTTTGCAACTCCAGTGTCGCGGAGATGGGCCTTGTGTACCAGTAACTTAGAGACCTCTAATTCCTTTCCTAACTTTCTAGCACTGCTGACTTTGGGCAAGTCCCAGTTAAATTTTGTACCCTTTATTTCTCGTTTTAGAAATAGGGATATATATATATATGTCAAGATATCAGGATAATTAAAGAAGGAGAAAATGAAAACAATCTGCCTATACTTTTATGTGCTGAAAAAGAAAACGTTTAGTTACGAAAGAAGTTTATTCATGTTATATAATCCCGTAATGGGCCAGGTGCGGTGGCTCACACCCGTAATCCCAGCACTTTAGGAGGCCAAGGCGGTTGTATCACGAGGTCAGGAGTTTGAGACCTCGTGATACCAGCCTGGCCAATATGGTGAAACCCCACCTCTACTAAAAATACAAAAATTAATCGGGTGTGGTGGCATGTGCCTATAGTCCCAGCTACTCAGGAAGCTGAGGCAGGAGAATTACTCGAACCCAGGAGGCGGAGGTTGCAGTAAGCGGAGATTGCACCACTGTACTCCAGCCTGGCAACTGAGTGAGGCTCTGCATCAAAATAAAATAAATTCCTGTAATGTCTGAGGGTTTTCGTTGTTGTTGTTGTTTTGTTTTGTTTTTTGAGACTGTCGTTCTCTTACCCATGAAGTGGTGTGATCATGGCTCACTGCGGTCTTGACCTCCTGGGCTCAAGTGATCCATCCCAGCTTCCTGAGTCGCTGGAACTATAGTGTGCACCACCACATCTGACTAATTAAAATAATTTTTTTTTTTTTGTAGAGACAGGGTCTCACTATGGTTGGTCTTGAACTCCTGGACGCTGGTGATCCTCCTGCCTCAGCCTCTCAAAGTGCTGAGATTACAGGCATGAGCCACCACGCCCAGCCCGAGGTGGTGTTTTTTTTTTTTTTCCGCAACAGAGTCTCGCTCTGTTGCCCAGGCTCGAGTGCAGTGGCGTGATCTTACCACACCCCAACCTCTGCCTCTTGGGCTCAAATGATTCTCCTGCCTCAGCCTCCTGAGTAGCTGGAATTACAGGCACCCGCCACCATGCCCTGTTAATTTTTGTATTTTTAGTAGAGACAGGGTTTCGCCATGTTGGCCAGGCTGGTCTCAAACTCCTCACCTTAGGTGATCTGCTCGCCTTGGCCTCCCAAAGTGCTAAGATCACAGGCATGAGCCACCGTGCCTGGCTCCAGCCTGAGTTTTTAAAAATACTATAGAAAATAGTTTCTATAATTCATCCCCGCCACCCCAATCCCAACTGCAAGATAGCTACATTGTATAAAATTATTGTTTTTAATCACTACACCGAAAACTGCCTTGGTGAGGCAGAGGTGCCTAACTAATACGCATCTCCTAAGCAGTGTAACTTTATTTTCAGTGACTCCTTCACCAGCCAAGCATAGAGCCAAGATGGATGATATTGTGGTTGTAGCTCAGGGCTCCCAGGCCTCACGGAACGTCAGCAACGATCCCGATGTCATCAAGTTGCAAGAGATTCCAACCTTCCAGCCCCTTCTGAAAGGTAAAGGATTGCATTTTGTTTTATCTGAACTTGCTGGAGAGATTTGTGTAGCCCTACTACTTTCTTTCTACGTATGCATTTATTTTGCTCTCTCATCTCCTTTAGGTCTTTGTTTAAATGGCATCTTCTCAGTGAAGCCTTTCTTGATTTCCCTAATTAAAAATTGCAGACCTTTCCCTACCTGTTTTTCTCTATAGCCCTTAATTATCATTGACCTATTGCAAATATGTTTACTGTCTATATTTCTCTGCTAGAATGTGAGCTCCATGATGGCAGGTATTTCCTCTTTTGCTCACTGTTGAATTCCCAGCACTTGAAATAGAACCTGGTATAAGATAGGGACTAAGTGAATGAATGAGGTCGAAAATGGCCCTTTCCTGTTATATTCCCATGAAAAGATTTTCATTGTTATTTGTGATCCGGACAGTGGGTGGACTAGTTCAGATCCATAGAGAAAATCTCCATCACTACTGATACACTTGTAATTAATCCTGGTGGCTGTTTTATGTGAGAGTGTGTGTTTGAAAAGAGAGATTACCCACCCAGTTAGAGATTACTACCACATATATTGTGGTAGTTACCTTTTGACACCAAGGCCACAACTTTATTATTTTCGTGTCTCCATTAAGTGGTGGAGATGATTTTATATTAACTGGTGTTTCTGCTGTAAGAGTCCTTTAGTTCCCTCCTCCCTCACCCCCACTAAAGATTAGGAAATAATGAACATAAGGCCCTGGTTTATTTAACTTGGTATAATACAATGTAAAACATCTTACATTTACATAGCTATTTGTATTAAGAGGTCCCTCCTCATACACATATCATCCCTTTAATTCTTACATCGTTAAACGTGTTTCAGTGATTAGGGTGAGATCAGGCAGCTGGCATATAGAGAGGTTGAACTTGAACCTTCTTCATTGATGTCAAATCTTATGTTACACTGTTCCACACTATTTAAAAAACAAAAACAAATGGTGCTTTATAGATGATCCATATATTGTCTTATTCTTACCAGTGCTTCATCTGTTTCATAGATAAGGAAATACAAGCTTTCAATTTCTTCCCTACAGACCTCAGGGTTAGACTTTGGTAAACATTCTGACTTTTATGTAAAATAACACTATATATATATATATTTTTTTTTTTTTGAAACAGAGTTTTCGCTCTTGTCCCCCAGGCTGGAGTGCAATGGCGTGATCTTGGCTCACTGCAACCTCCGCCTCCCAGGTTCAAGCAATTCTCCTGTCTCGGCCTCCTGAAGTAGCTGGGATTACAGACGCCTGCCACCATGCCAAGCTAAAATTTTTTTTTTTTTTTTTAGTTGAGATGGGGTTTCACCATGTTGGTCAGGTTAGTCTTGAACTACTGACCTCAGGTGATCCACCCGCCTCGGCCTCCCAAAGCACTGGGATTACAGGCGTGAGCCCCCTCGCCTGGCCTATTCATCTTCTTAGTTTTCATGATTTTGAGGAATAATGTGATTCTCTAAAGAAGCTAACAATAGTAGGGCATGGTGGCTCACACCTGTAATTCCAGCACTTTGGGAGGCTGAGGCAGGAGGATCACTTGAGTCCAAGAGTTCAAGACTAGCCTGGGCAATACAGTGAAACTCTGTCTTGACAGATAATACAAAAAATTAGGCATGGTGGCACATGTCTGTCGTCCTAGCTACTTGGGAAGCTGACATAGGAGGATCGCTTGAGCCCAGGAAGTCAAGGGTGCAGTGAGCAGTAGTCGTGTCAGTACACTTCAGCCTAGGCGACACAGTGAGATCCTGTCTCAAAAAAAAAAGTCTGCTGGGCATGGTGGCCTATAATCCTAGCAGTTTGGGAGGCTGAGGTGGGTGGATCACCTGAGGTCAGGAGATCGAGACCATACTGGCCAACATGGTGAAATCCCGTTTCTACTAAAAATACAAAAAATTAGCCGGGCATGGTGGCGCGCGCCTGTAATCCCAGCTACTCGGGAGGCTGAGGCAGGAGAATTGCTAGAACCGGGAGATGGAGGTTGCAGTGAGCCGAGATTGTGCCGTTGCATTCCAGCTTGCGCAACAAGAGTGAAACTCCATCTCAGGGGGAAAAAAACCACAAAAAAACCCACAAAAATCTGCATATAACTTTCAACTTACCCAAAACTTGACTACTAATAGCCTTCTGTTTGCTAGAGGCCTTACTGATAGCAGAAACAGTTGATTAACACATATTTTATGTTATATGTATTATATACTGTATTATTACAATCAAGTAAACTAAACAAAAGAAAATGTATGAAGCAAATTATAAGGAAGGCCAGGCGCAGTGGCTCATGCCTGTAATCCCAGTACTTTGGGAGGCTGAGGAGGATGGATCACTTCAGGTCAGGGATTCGAGATCAGCCTGGCCACCATGCTGACACCCCATCTCCACTGAAAATACAAAAATTAGTTGGGTGTGGTGGCGTGCACCTGTAGTCCCAGCTACTTGGGAGGCTGAGGCACAAGAATCGCTTGAACCCAGGAGGCAGAGGTTGCAGTGAGTTGAGATCATGCCTGGGCGACAGAGTGAGACTCAGTCTCCAAAAAAAAAAAAAAAAGAAAAGAAAAGAAAATTAAAAGGAAGAGAAAATATATTAACTATTCATTGAGTGGAAGTGGATCATCAGAAAGATCTTCATCATTGTCTTCACGTTGAGTAGGCTGAGAAGGAGGAAAAGGAGGGGTTAGTTTTGCTGTCTTAGGGGTGGCAGAGGCAGAAGAAAATCCACGTATAAGTGGACCCATGGGGTTGAGACCCATGTTGTTCAAGGATTAACTGTAATTCGTTTTATGATAATCACTAGTAGGGGAAATATGTAGGAGAAGACTTGGTGTTAAGGGAAGCTAACCTCAGATTTGAAGTCATCACTGAGGGCTGGGCATGGTGGCTCATGCCTATAATCCTAGCTCTTTGAAAGGCCGAGGCGGTTGGATCACCTGAGCACAGGAGTTTGAGACTAGCCTGGCCAACATGGCAAAACACTGTCTCTACAAAAAATACAAAACTTAGCTGGGCATGGTGGTGGGCACCTGTAGTTCCAGCTACTCAGGAGGCTGAGGTGGGAGTATCGCTTGAGCCCAAGAGGTGGAGCTTGCAGTGAGCCAACATTGCATCACTGCACTCCAGTGTGGGCGACAAAGCAAGACTCTGTCTCAAAATAAATAAATCATCACCGAGTGCCCTAAAAGTGAATAATTAATGTGATACAGTTAATGCAATGCAACTGGACCTGGTTTCATTGATAAATGAGTTTTAACTGGGACTTTGCCACCAACTATTAGGTTGTCTGGCTTTGTTTTTCCACTTCCTTGAGCCTTGGTTATTAAGAACATTGAGAATAGGTGTAGGAAGGAGGAAGGCTAGTAAGGAGCAGGTTATAGGAAGAGGTTATCTGGGATTTGGTTAAGGAAGGTAGAGATGAGATCATAGCTCACTGCAGCCTCAACCTCCTGGGCTCAAGTGATCCTCCCACCTCAACTTCCAGAGTAGCTGGGACTACAGTGTGCACCACCACACCCGACTAATTAAAATGCATTTTTTTTTTTTGTAGAGACAGGGTCTCACTATGTTGCCCATGTTGGTCTCAAGCTCCTGGACTCCAGTGCGCCTCCTACCTTAGCCTCCCAAAGTGCTGAGACTACAGGCATGAGCCACCATGCCTGGCCCAAGTTTTAAAAAATACTATAGAAAATAGTTTCTATAATTCATCCTCTCACTGCACCCCCACTTGATGAGAATGGCATGAATCTAGAAATGACAACATGTGGCTGTGGCCAGACTACAGCAAGCAAAAAGCCAGTGAGCATTTAAGGCAATGCTCATGTTTCACTTGTGAAGACGAAACATCTTGGGCAGTGATTAGGAAAGATAGGCAAAGGGGGTGGGAATGATAAGTGTAATTTTGATAATGGTATCTTATCCCCCATGCTTCTACATAATAGCTATTGTTCTTTCCATTTTTATAGATTAAAATTTTTTTTTTTTTTTTTTTTTTTTTTTTTGAGACGGAGTCTCGCTCTGTCACCCAGGCTGGAGTGCAGTGGCCGGATCTCAGCTCACTGCAAGCTCCGCCTCCCGGGTTTACGCCATTCTCCGGCCTCAGCCTCCCGAGTAGCTGGGACTACAGGCGCCCGCCACCTCGCCCGGCTAGTTTTTTGTATTTCTTAATAGAGACGGGGTTTCACCGTGTTAGCCAGGATGTCTCGATCTCCTGACCTCGTGATCCGCCCATCTCGGCCTCCCAAAGTGCTGGGATTACAGGCTTGAGCCACCGCGCCCGGCCTATAGATTAAAATATTGAGGCCTAGATAGCTTCAATTAATTGCTTGAAGTCACATGGCTGTAAGTGATAGCACATTTTAAGATTGCATCAAGGCATAGAATGAGACTTCATTTCCAATTCCAGCAAAGCCCATTATAGAAATCACTAGGATATACAGGAACTGGCGTGGTGGGTGTGAGGTTGTTTGGGTTTTTAGGTGCAGCATTTGTTGCAGAGCCTCCTGCTTTGACATTGTTCTGCCTGATAATTAAAAGCCCTGCCCTCTGCCTCCTGAGCTGCTTCAGGGGCCACACATCACTGTCGCCTTTATACTCTGATCTCTTTTTCCCCCTTTCCTGCTTTCAGGATGAGGCCATTCCTCAAAATAGTAAAAAGGCCACACAGTGAAGGCTGTACCCCCCAGGTTTGATTTCAGAAAGCTTTTATTCAACTTAATGACAGTTTATTCTTTCAAAACAATATATTCAAGTATTACACAGAGTTCACTATTGTTTCATAATGTCATATGATGTAATGCTAATGCTGGTGGGTGATCTGCAGAGGCAGTGGCTGGGCGAGTTTGGGGCTATTTGTATGACTGAGGTAATGTTTGCATTTTTAATAAGCAAGCAGATTCTTTGGCCTTAACCCTTTTGCATAAATATACCAGAGTATAATTTATGCTCCATAATCCAAATATCTGTTCCTTTTTTTGATCAAAGGGATTTCTGTTTTTCATAGCAATGTCTGAATCAGTAATTTATTTTGACATGTAAAGCATTTTATAGGAAATTAAAGATTAGAAAATTAGAAAGTAGCCACAAATGGCTGTGACAGAACACAAAGACAAAATAGTAGATTTGATGTAAGTTAGCAAGATTCCAAGAAGTTAACAAACCCTGTATAGATTTCTTACTTGAAATTCAACCACTTATATTTTTTAATGAATCCCGCTCTATTGTATGTCATTCCATAGAAAGGAAATATTTGCAAAAGTAATATTGTTGATGTTTTATATATAAAAGTTACAAAAATAATTATTCTGTTGACTCTTAGTAGATGAATATATGCATATTTACACACATGCGTGCATGTGACATTCTTTGCAACTGAGCTGTCATTTTTGTTACTGACCTTGGGTACAACATAAGAGATTGTCTTGCTGCCTAGGGAAGACACTGTCTTTGTTAGTAACAAGGATGATCAAACATATACAGTGTAGATACTGAAATGATACTAAGCAACTTTATTGGGAGTTTGGTGTTTGGTTAAGAACATGATGCATGTGAAGTAGATTTTGATCATTAAAAAGAGCCTGGGGCTTTCATAGTGGAGCGAAATCTCATGGAACAGCAGTGAAAGCTTTCAAATCACACGGAACATTGAGAATTAGAGCTTGAAAGTGTAGCTAGGGGAGAATGAAGCAATGGAAAAAGGGCAATAAATAAGGAGAGCATGATGAAGCTAGGTTTCAAATGACCAGTTTCTTCACATTCTTCTATCATCTGGACAAATAAAAGTCTTTGCATTCATCAGATGTCTGCCTCTACCAGCTGTCAGACCTTATCATTGCATTGGAAAATGGCAGCCAAAGGAGGGGACAAGAAAATGGATCTTAATCAGAGCCACAGTCTTCTCTGGATGGCTTAAAGGGCATCTCTAAACCCAGGGGTAATCCTAAGTCTATTTTCCCCCAAATACCATGTCGGAAAGATTGATGACTTATTCCTGATTACTTTATAGATTTGTATTTGTAATAGCTCTTCAGTTAAGCTGTTAATCATGGCTGTTCAGAGAAGTGTGAGTTGTGTGTAAAAACAAAAACAAGAATAAACATAGCTGTTTACCAGCATTGAGTTAGCCTTACTCAGAAGATGGGGAAGTACTAGGTGAATGGTTGCTTTCAACCGATTGAGAAAGTGAAGCTGTCTCACCAGAACACCCTCATTTTCCCCCTCACTCCCATAAATCTCTGTGTGCCTGCATCCATTCTTGTTTCTTTCCATTATATCTCAGAGAGGGTATCCATGCCTTTCTCTGAAACTTAATGCCATTCTGTTTCACTCTTTCCATTTGCTGGGACTTTGCTCCTGCCTTTTTTTGTTGTTTTTTTTTTTTTTTTTTTTGGGGTCTAGCAACCAGCTTAGTGGACCTCTTTCCTCTTGTTGGAATATATAGCTTTTCCCATCTTAAAAACGAGACAAACACTTCCTTTCGATTTAGCTGCCCTCCTGGCTACCGTGCTTTCTCTTTTCTCATTTCTTCTGCTAAACTCACTGACTCCATGGCTGCTACATGCTGTCCCTGCATCCTTGATACCTCTGCCATTTGGGAAGTTCCCCTGGATAGGCTCTCATATATATAGTTTCATCCATATTTGCTGCTTTGGAGGATTACTAGTGTTTTCTTTTCATGCATGAAGTTATTTTCTCAGTTCACATCCTCCTCCTCTTTTCCATATTTAACACAGATTTCCATCCCACTTGTTAAAACTCCCTTCCTTTAGCTTGTGATACCTCCCCACCCAATGGTATTCTGTTTTTCTTGTTTTTTTAAATCTATTCATTAGTCTCTATTCCTCTCTGCACAGCATTTTGCCTAGTGTTCTTTTGGAAAACCAAGATTCTAAGGAGCTTTAAGTATTCTGAAATATAGACATCAAGATGATCGTAAGTCTCTGTCATCAACTTCAACTTTTTTTTCTTTTCCTTTTTTCTTCTTTTTTTTTTGAGATGGGATCTTGATCTGTTATCCAAGCTGGAGTGCAGTGGCACGATCATAGTTCCCTGCAGCCTTGACCTCCCAGGTACAAGTGATCTTCCCACCTCAGCCTCCCAAGGAGCTGGGACCACAGATGTGGCACACCTGGCTAATTTTTTTTTTTTTTTTTTTTTTAATTTAGAGATGGGGTGTCACTTTGTTGTCCAAGCTGGTCTCAAGCTCCTGGGCTCAAGCAAACCTCCCACCCTGGCCTCCCAGAACACTGAGATTACAGGTGTGAGCCACTGCACCTGGCCAGCTGCAACTTCTTGTTCTGTTTGTCCAATGACTCGTTCTGTTTGTCCATACAGTCACTTTATTTATTTATTTATTTTTTGAGACGGAGTCTTGCTTTGTCGCCCGGGCTGGAGTACAGTGGCCGAATCTCAGCTCACTGCAAGCTCCGCCTCCTGGGTTTACGCCATTCTCCCGCCTCAGCCTCCTGAGTAGCTGGGACTACAGGCGCCCGCCACCTCGCCCGGCTAGTTTTTTGTATTATTTTTAGTAGAGATGGGGTTTCACCGTGTTAGCCAGGATGGTCTCGATCTCCTGACCTCGTGATCCGCCCGTGATCCTCCCAAAGTGCTGGGATTACAGGCTTGAGCCACCGCGCCCGGCCCATACAGTCACTTTAAATTCAGCATGTTCCATCTTCCGCTTGTGTATTATGTATTTATTCATTTTATTTATTCAACAAATACTGAATCTTCTTAGGCGAGTAATGTGCACTTGAAAAGAATGTGTTCTGTAGTTAATGGGTGTAGTGTTCTATAAATATCAATTAGGTCAAGAAAGGGTGATCGTCAAATCTTGTCTGTCTGTATTGATTTATTTCATTAATTTGATCACTTAATGAAAGAGAGGTGTTCAAATATCCAGCCATTTTTGTTAATTTGTCTATTCCGTTTATTCCATTGGTTTCTACTTTGTATGTTTTGAAAGTCTGTTATTAGGCATATATGCATTAATGATTATTATATTGATCCATCTTTATGAAAATGTCCTATCGATGTGTTATTACCCCTGTCTTGTAGTCTAATTTGTCTTGTATCAATATAGCCACTCCAGCTTTCTTACACTTAGTATTTGCATAGTATACATTTTACTATTCTTTACTTATTTTTATCGATTTATGTCTTTATATTTAAAAGGCATCTCTTGTGGACAGCATATAGTAGGGTCTTGGTTTTATATCTAGGCTGATAGTCTGCCTTTTAATTAGTGTGTAAATTGATATGGTTGGATTTAGGTCTCCCATTTTGCTCTTCATTTTCTTTCTTTTCTTTTTCTTTTTTTTTTTTTTTCTTTTTTTGAGACACAGTCTCGCTCTGTCGCCCAGGCTGGAGTGCAGTGGCATGATCTCAGCTCACTACCAGCTCCGCCTCCCGAGTTCACGCCATTCTCCTGCCTCAGCCTCCCGAGTGGCTGGGACTACAGGTGCCCGCCACCCTGCCCGGCTAATTTTGTATTTTTAGTAGAGACGGGATTTCACCATGTTAGCCAGGATGGCCTTGATCTCCTGACCTTGTGATCCACCCACGTTGGCCTCCCAAAGTGCTGGGATTACAGGCATGAGCCACTGCGCCTGGCCTTTCTCTTCATTTTCTATTTGTGCTGTGTGCTTTTGGTTACTTTCATACTCCTTTCCTCCTTCCTTTGGATCAATTTCATTTTTTTTTTTTTTTAGTACGTATTCCATTTTAGTTTCTTTTTTGGCTTTTTAAGTTATACTCCTTTGCGTTATTTTTTAGTGGTTGCTCTTGAGGTTACAATATAGTCTTCGTTTATCATAGTTCATTTAGAATTACTATTGTATCACTTCATGTAAAATGTAGGAACCTTTCAATGGTGTGGTTTCATTCACCCCCCAACTTCTTTTGTTTTGTTTTTTTTTTTAAAGAAAAAGTCTTGCTCTGTGGCCCAGGAGGGAGTGCACTGGCACAATCTCAGCTCACTACAACCTCTGCCTCTCCAGTTCAAGTGATTCTTGTGCCTCAGCCTCCCGAGTAGCTGAAACTACAAGTATGTGTCACTATGCCTAATTTTTTTAATTTTTAGTAGAGATAGGGTTTCTCCATGTTGGTCAGGCTGGTCTCGAACTCCTGACCTCAGGTGATCTGCCTGCCTCGGCCTCCAAAAAGGCTGGGATTACAGGCATGAGCCACCACGCTTGGCCCACCTTCACTTCTTTGTGCTATTGCTTTCATGTATATTGCATCTACATATGTTAGAAATCCCATAGTGGTTTTACACACACAGACACACACACACATACCCGTTTTTGTTTTAAACAATAATGTATCTTTTGAAGAGATTAAGAGAAGAAAATAACTATATATAGAATGTGATGTTTACCCACATAGTTAACATTTCCAGAATTCCTAATCCCCTTCTCCAGTTTCTATTTGATGTCATTTATTTTTAGTTTAAAGGACTTCTTTTAGCATATCTTGCAGTATAGGTCAGCTGGAAAAAAGTCCTGTTTTTATCTATCTGAACATTTTGTTTGCCCACTTTTGTTATAAAGTCATTTTTTTGGTGTAATTACTAAGTTTTTGAAGAGATATTGTGAGACTCCATGAAATCTCATTTTTTAATCTACCTTTATTTCATTAGTTATCATATCTATTGATGATTCTTGCTTGAATTAATTATGCTGTGATGGCTACCAAATAACTGTTTTCTAATTTTTTCATTCCTTCTACATTTATTAGTTTATATTCTACTGGAAGGAATAGGTTTCTCATCTCCCCGTTTATTTATTCAAATCAGTGTGGAACAGTCAACTCCTATTTTATCCAATGAGTTGTACGTAATCTGTTATTATCATTATTTCTTTTCAATCTCAAAATGTTCCAAAATTGGCCAGTGACAGCATCTTCAATCTAACTTACTGTGTCCTTTTAACATATTCCCCTTATTCTTTGAAAATATATTTATTTTCTGGCACAATATAATGTTCCAGACTTACCTTGTTCTTCCATGGCCCCAGCTCTAGAATCAGGCATTTCTTAAAGGAACCCTGGTTCTTTTAATGGAGGGTCGTATTTAGAATCCATTTCCAGACCTTCTCAGAAGATTTAGCTAGGGAATCCATAGATACACACCCACACATTTATACCTATGTTTATTTTTATATGTTCATATATTTGACAACACGATCTTGCCCTTTCACCCTGGCTGGAGTGCAGTGGCACAGTCATGGCTCACTGCAGCTTTGACCTCCTAGGCTCAAGGAATCCTCCTACCTCAGCCTCCCAAGTAGCTGGGACTGCAGGTGCATGCCACCAAGCCCAGCTAATCTTTTTGTATTTTTTATAGAGATGGGGTTTCCCATTGTTGCCTAGGCTAGTCTCAAACTCCTGGGCGCAAGCGATCCATCCACCTCAGCCTCCCAAAGTGTTGGGATTACAGGTGTGAGCCACCATGCCTGGCGTATATTTCCTATATATTGAAAATGATAAGTTCACACTAATGTGTTCTCTATGTTCTTTGATCCACAGGTTTGTACTTTTAATCAAATACTGTGGTTATTATGTCGTCCAATATTTTTCTGTTCCCACCACCTGCTTTTTGTGGGACTCCAATTCTATGTTAGACCACTTGATATTTTCTCACAGGTCACTGACACGCCTTTCAATTTTTATTTTTAGTTTTTTCCTTTCTGTTCTTTCTTTGAATAATTTTTACTGCTGTGTTTCCATGTTCAGTGGTCTTTTTTTCTGTCATGTCTGTACTGCTTTTAATCTCATCCAAGGTGTTTTTAATTTCAGATGCTGTATTTTTCAGCTTTAGATTCTCCCCCTTAAATGTCTTTGATCTGTCTGCTTATCATGCTTATGTTTTCCTCTACTTTTTGAACATATGAGTACTTTTATTTTATTTTATTTTTATTTTATTTTTGAGAGGGAGTTTCGCCCTTGTCGCCCAGGCTGGAGTGCAGTGGCACAGTCGCAGCTCACTGCAACCTCTGCCTCCGGGGTTCAAGCAATTCTCGTGTCTTAGTCTCCTGAGTAGCTGGAATTATAGCCACCCACCATCACACCCAGCTAATTTCTGTACTTTTAGTAGAGACGGGGTTTAGCCATGTTGGCCAGGCTGGTCTCGAACTCCTAACCTCAGGTGATCCACCTGCCTGAGCTTCCTAAAGTGCTGGGATTAGAGTGCGTTTATTTTAAAATTTACTTTACTAAATTTTTTTTTCTTTTAGAGACAGGACCTCGCTCTGTTGCCCAGGCTAGAGTGCAGTGGTATCACCATGGCTCACTGCAGCCTCAACCCCCCTGGGCTGAAGCAATCCACCTGCTTCAGTCCACGAAAGTGTTGGGATTACAGGCATGCACCACCACACCTGGCCTGGATTTTGTTTTATTCCTTTAAGGATATCAGACTTTATTCTGGCATACGCATATGGTTAAGTTACTTGTAGTCATTGGGACCCTTCCCATGCTTTCTTTTAAATATCGTTAGGGCTCATCTAGTGCAGTCTTTGCCTAGTTTAATTTAGCCTCACTACTAAGGTGAAATCCTTCTGAATACTCTACCTGTTGCCTTGTGTATTATGAAGTCTCTCCATGGTGGCTAGTGGGAACATGAGCTCTTCAGAAAGTGTTTGGCCTACTGCTTCTCTCTAGCTGTTTCTCCAGTCTCTGGAATTTCACCTTGCAAATTTGCAGATGATGTTTTCAGAGATTTAAGGGTATCCTGTGCAGATCTAAAGACTGCCCCCTTCTCTCCCATATTCTGCTGTGTAAATCCTGCCCACTTTAGTTTCTGCAAACTTTGCTCTTTCTCTAACTCAGTGAGGCTGCTAGCCTTTTTTTTTCTGGATGTGGAATCTCGCTCTGTTGCCCAGGCTGGAGTTCAGTGGTGCTATCTTGGCTCACTGCAAGCTCTGCCTCCCGGGTTCACGCCATTCTCCTGCCTTAGCCTCCTGAGTAGCTGGGACTACAGGTGCCCGCCACCGCGCCTGGCTAATTTTTTTGTATTTTTAGTAGAGACAGGGTTTCACCGTGTTAGCCCGGATGGTCTCGATCTCCTGACCTCGTGATGTGCCTGCCTCGGCCTGCCAAAGTTCTGGGATTACAGGCGTGAGCCACCATGCTCGGCTGGCTGCTAGGCTTTTTTTGATGTCCATCCTGCTATGGACTGAATGATTTTGTCTCCCCCCAATTCACAGGTTGAAATTGTAATCCCCAGTGTGCTGTATTAGGACATGGGCCTTGGGAAGGGATTTGGTCATGAGGGTGGAGCCCTCATATCTTGGGAGTCACATCCTTACACGAAGAGCAGGAGGGAGGTTGCTTCCTCGCTCTGTTAGCCATGTGAGGACACAAGGAGAAGACAGCCATTTGCAAACCAGGAAGAGTGCCCTCAGCAAATACCAAATCTGCCAGCACCTAAGTCTTGTACTTCCCAGCCTCCAGAACTGTGAGAAATAAATGTATATTGTTTAAGCCATCCAGTTGATGGTGTTCTTGTTGTAGCAGCCTGTACTGACCAAGCCACCTCCCGGGTCTGCCTCTTGGAAACTGCCTTTAGGTAATAAGCTGGGAAAATGGTAGGGCTTGTTTTCCTTCTATCAGGGATCAAAGCCCTGTGCTGCCTGTTATACAATATCAGAAATTAGTGTTTCTGTATTTTTGTCTGGTGTTCTAGTTGTTTATTACCGCATAATAGCAGTTCATCCTTCATAGACAGAAGCAGAAATCCTTTAAAAAATGCTTTTTAATGCATATTTTTCTGTCTGATACCACTTTTTCCATTTTCAGAGCCTCCTGCCAGCAGCCTTTAATTGGTCATTCATTTCTGCAACATATTGATAAACACCTGCTAAATGCCTGATGTGGTCAGACAGTGCAGATACAAAAAATAGAAGACATAGTTGCTGCCCTTTAGGACCTTATTGTTTTGTGGGTGATTTAGACAGGCAAGTACTCATGATATTATCGTATTAGTAATACTGGCCTCATGTCCCAAAGAGGAGATAAACATGGAGGAGATAATTATTAATTTGGCCTGGGAATTTGGGGCGGGCTTCCCAGAGGAAGTGACATTGAGCTGAGCTTTGAGGGATGAATAGCAGGTAGCCACATAGAGAAGGCAGGGTCACAGAGGGTATTCTTTTTTTTTTTTTTTTTTGAGAAGTCTCACTCGGTCGCCCAGGCTGGAGTGCAGTGGTGCAATCTCGGCTCACTGCAATCTCCGCCTCCCGGGTTCACGCCATTCTCCTGCCTCAACCTCCCGAGTAGCTGGGACTACAGGCGCCCGCCACCATGTCTGGCTGATTTTTTTTGTATTTTTAGTAGAGATGGGGTTTCACTGTGTTAGCCAGGATGGTTTCCATCTCCTGACCTCGTGATCCGCCTGCCTCAGCCTCCAAAATGCTGGGATTACAGGCGTAAGCCTCCGCACCCAGCCGAGGGTATTCTTAGTTTAAAAGTCTTCTATACATATTTAAAAACATATAATTAAAAGATGCTGTTCAGTCACAGTGGCTCATGCCTCTAATTCCAGCAGTTTGGGAGGCCGAGGTGGCAGGATTACTTGAGCCCAGGAGTTCGAGACCAGCCTGAACAACATGGTGAGACCCTGTCTGTACTACCAAAAAAAAAAAAAAAAAAAGTTTAGCTGGTTGTGGTGGTGCACACCTGTACTCCCAGCTACTTGGGAGGCTGAGGTGGGAGGATCGCTTGACCCTGGGAGGTCGAGCTGTTTTCATAGCACTGTACTCCAGCCTGGGCGGCAGAATGAGACCCTGTCTCAAAAAAAAAAAAAAAAAAGATGCCAAAAAGAATTCTTAACCAGGTCGGGCGTGGTAGTTCATGCCTGTAATCCCAGCACTTTAGGAGGCTGAAGTGGGTGGATCACTTGAGGTCAGGAGTTTATGAGACCAGCCTGGCCAACATGGTGAAACCCCGTCTCCACTAAAAACAAAAAAATTAGCCGGGCATGGTGGTGCACAGCTGTAATCAGCTACTGGGGAGGCTGAGGTGGGACGATCACTTGA
Organism: Macaca fascicularis; assembly: GCF_037993035.2. Lineage (NCBI taxonomy): Eukaryota > Metazoa > Chordata > Mammalia > Primates > Cercopithecidae > Macaca > Macaca fascicularis. Next base: position 15,141,168 of record NC_088385.1, read on the forward strand.
AAGCAGGAGGCGGAGGTTGCAGTGAGCTGAGATTGCATCACCGCATCCAGCCTGGGTGACAGAGTGAGACTGTCTCAAAAAAAAAAAAAAAATTATTAACCAAGTTTGTATTTGGGATATACTACTTTGATTTTCTTTTCTTTTCTTTTTTTTTTTTTTTTTGAGCTGGAGTCTCTGTTGCCCAGGCTGGAGTGCAGTGGTGCCATCTTGGCTCACTGCAACCTCTCCCTCATGGGTTCAACCAATGCTTCTGACTCAGCCTTCTGAATAGCTGGGATTACAGGTGCCTGCCACCATGCCCGGCTAATTTTTGTATTTTTTTGTAGAGATGATGTTTTACCATGTTGGCCAGGCTGGTCTCGAATTCCTGACCTCAGGTGATCCGCCTGCCTCGGCCTCCGAAAGTGCTCGGATTATAGGCGTGAGCCACTGTGCCCGGCCTGTAGAGGAATCTTAAAACTGTCAGAGTTGGCCTGGTGCAGTGGCCCATGCCTGTGATCATAGCACTTTGGAAAGGTGAGGCAGGAGGATTGCTTGAGGCCAGGAGTTTGAGACCAGCCTGGACAACATAGACCTCATTTCTACAAAAATATTGGAAATTAGCTGGGCATGGTAGCATGTGCTTGTAGTCCTATAGTCCCAGCTACTTAGGAGGCTGAGATGGGAAGCTCTCTTGATTCCAGGAGTTTGAGGCTACAGTGAGCTCCAGTCATACCGTGGCACTCCAGCATGGGCAACAGAGTGAGACCCTGTCTCTGAAACAAGAGCAACAACACAGTCATAGGTATTTAATAATGTTTAAATATTTTTTCCACCAACATTCAGTTTCACAGAAAGCCAGTGAAATGCAAAGTGACATTTTAAAGAATGAGTTTGGATAGATAATAATTTGCTTCTACAAACTGGTGAAAATCATCAGCAAAAGTTAGTAATCATGTTTTTTTTTTTTTTTGAGACGGAGTCCAGCCCAGGCTGGAGTGTCATGGTGTAATCTCAGCTCACTGCAACCTCCGCCTCCTGGGTTCAAGTGATTCTCCTGCCTCAGCCTCCTGAATAGCTGGCATTATAGGTGCCCACCACCACACCCAGCTAATTTTTGTATTTTTAGTGGAGACGGGGTTTCACCATGTTGGCCAGGCTGGTCTCAAACTCCTGACCTCATGATCCGTCCACCTCAGCCTCACAAAGTGCTGGGATTACAGGTATGAGCTACCACATCTTGTCTGTAATCCTGTTTCTAAACATTTTTTAGCAGTGTATGAAAGTATCAATAAGTAAATATTTATGAATAAAAAGTCTGTTTTGATTTGCAGAATTTTTGGAACAGGTGACAATTGGGATTGCTTTGCTCTTCAGTCTTTTTTTTTTTTTTTGAGACGGAGTCTCTCTGTTGCTCAGGCTGGAGTGCAATAGCGTGATCTCAGCTCACTGCAAGCTCCGCCTCCTGGGTTCACGCCATTCTCCCGCCTCAGCCTCCCAAGTAGCTGGGACTACAGGTGCCCGCCACCACGCTCGGCTACTTTCTGTATTTTTTAGTAGAGACGGGGTTTCACCATGTCAGCCAGGATGGTCTCGATCTCCTGACCTCGTGATCTGCCTGCTTCTGCCTCCCAAAGTGCTGGGATTACAGGTGTGAGCCACCGTGCCTGGCCTGCTCTTCAATCTTTTTTAATTGAGGGCTTTTCTCTAACTTAAAGTATCAGTGTCTTTTATTTCAGTAAATCTTATGTTGTATCAAAATTAATTTTTATCAGCCATAAGAGAAGGAAAAATATAAGTGCAACAGAGAGTTAACAGTTATATGGGCCAAAGGCAAATTAATAATAAATACCATAGGTCTTTCTGATATTTTGCCGTTTTTTAAATAAGATGGTCTTCCTTTAGTGTAATTAAATTTATAGCAGTCCTGTGTTTAACAACACTTCTACCACTAGATGTCACTAAACTAAAACAATCGGTAAGCTTGTTGAAACTGCTGCAACCTGGTGCCATCTTTTCAAAGGCCTTTGGTTAATAAGGCTGCCTCTGTAGCACCTGGACTTCTCATAAAACGAAGTCACAGCTTGCTTCAAGCACAAGCTGATTGGAAAATATACATGTTCTGTGACATGTTAGTAATCTGGAATTACTTATTTTAATGTTTATCAAGACAGAAAAGGAAAAAAACTTACTACCACAGGAAACTTTTTAGTGACCTTAATTTTTTGGAGAGAAAACTATTTTCAGTCTATCACTTTACTCAAAGAAACATTTATCATCACACCTCAGATTTCTGAAGAGTTGAGATTTTTGTCCTTTTTTTCCCCCCGAGACGGAGTCTCGCTCTGTCGCCCAGGCTGGAGTGCAGTGGCGTGATCTTGACTCACTGCAACCTCCACCTCCCAGGCTAAGCAATTCTTGTGCCTCAGCCTCCCGAGTAGTTGGGACTACAGGCACGCACCACCATGCCTGGCTAATTTTGTGTATTTTTAGTAGAGATGGGGTTTCACCATGTTGTCCAGACTGGTCTCGAACCACTGACCTCAGGTGGTCCGTCTGCCTCTTCCTCCTAAAGTCCTGGGATTACAGGCATGAGCCACCATGCCCAGCCAAGAGTAGGAATTTTGTCTTAAACATCTCGGATTTCTTAGGGCCCAGCACAAAGCTTGGCACTTGGTAGGTATTCAGTAAATGCAATTAAGCATTAGGGTAGTATACTAGATATCATGGGGGGAAAAGATAGCTCACAGGTCTGTTCTCAAGAAGTCTCATTTGGGAGACAACACGTGCCCACAGCACAGGGTGTTGTGTGTAAACCAAATGAGTAGTGCATTCACTAGCTTCTGTAGTATTTCAGGGGATCAATAGCTCTTGGGAGCTAGCGGTAGTGATCAAAGGTGTCCTTAAGAGAAAGTATATTTAGAGATGAAAAAGTAGGACAGTTACAAGTGAAGAAAGCAATGAGCCACGGTTTAAGGATAGGAAACTGCAGGCAGTAAAGATTTAGAAAGATAAAAATTCAAGGGCCCTGAATTTAAAGCATACATTTAGGTTTAATATTTTTTAGGGGTATTGGAGGGGACATTGAAGGATATTGGTGTGGGAAAATAATATGTTGCATGATAATTTGTAATTTACAAAACAATAGCACTTGAAGAAGAATGAATTAAAGATGATTGCTCTTTGATGTTAGAATACTTCTGTTTTAAAGTCTATCACAGGCCAGGCATGGTGGCTCACACCTGTAATTCCGGCACTTTGGGGGGCTGAGGCGGGCAGATCACCTCACGTCAGGAGTTTGAGACCAGCCTGGCCAGCATGAGTGAGACTCTTGTCCCCCAAAAAATAAATAAAGTTTACTAGAAACACTTTTATTTAAAAGAGCGAACATAGGCATAGGGCTTAGTATAGTACTTCGCACTTAATAAACCCTCAGTAAATGTTTCTTGTTGATAGTAATATTATTAAATCAGGTAAAAATATTAGAGACATCCTACAAAATAACTGGTTTTCTTCGTAAGAGTCAAGGTCTTGAAAGACAAGGAACAATTGAAGAATTGTCACAGATTTAAGGAGACTAAGGAGACATTCAGTGTGGGATCCTGGATTGGGTCCTAGAATGAAAAAGGATGTTGGTGGGGAAAAAAGGGCACATTTGAATAGTTGTGTAGTTTAGTTGATTATATTGTATCTGCGTTAATTTCCTGGTTTTGATCATTGTATTGTAGTTACATACTGTGTTAATATTAAGGGGAAACTGGTGAGGGTGTAGTGGTGAGATCATGACTCACTACAGCCTCGACCTCCCAGCCTCAAGTAATCTTCCTGCCTCAGCCTCCTGAGTAGCTGAGACCACAGGTGTGTGCCACCACTCCCAGCTAATATTTGAATTTTTTTGTAGAGAGAAGGTTCCATATGTTGACCAGGCTGGTCTTGAATTTCTGGGCTCGAGACATCCTCACACCTTTGCTTCACAAAGTGCCTGGGATTATAGGCGGGAGCCATTGCACCCATCTGGAATCCTATACTTTATGCAACTTTTCTATTTCTTTCTTTCTTCTTTCTTTTTTCTTTCTTTCGTTTTTCTCTTTTTTCTTTTCTTTTTGGAGGCAAAATCTTGCTTTGTTGCCCAGGCTGGAGTGCAATGGAGCCATCTTGACTCACTGCAACCTCCGCCTCCCAGGTTCAAGTGATTCTCATGCCTCAGCCTCCTGAGTAGCTGGGACTACAGGCATGCGCCACCATGCTTGGCTAATTTTTGTATCTTTAGTATGACTTCACCATGTTGGCCCGGTTGGTCTTGAACTCCTGGCCTCGAGTGATCCACCTGCCTCGGCCTCCCATAGTGCTGGGATTACAGGCATGGGCCACCGCACCTAAGCCTGCAACTTTTCTTTAACTTCTTTTGCTTTTTGTTAACTTCTTCTTTTTGTTAACTTCTTATTTAAAAATAATAGGTTTAAAAATAAAATTTTGTTTTAAAAAAGATTACAGTTCGGTGTTTGAACTAAGTTATCTACTGAGAGGTCAGATGTCAACAGAAAGAGTTTAGAATCTCCTACCCTATAGAGCTTTTAAGATCCACTAAAGCCCACTGAGCAATCCACTAAGATGGCTTAAGGCACAAGTGGGTTCCCTGGAAGACAAAGAAGTAGAACCTCTGAGGTGCTCCCTTGGTTAGGCTTTGTCTTAATGGAATGTTGGAGCTAGTTTGATTGTCTATCCAGACCATTAAAACTTTTTATATCAGCAGTAGTTTTTGCCTTTGTGTGTTCACTGGAGTAGCACTTTTAATTCCCTTTAAGAACTTGTCCTTTGCATTCACGATTTGGCAAACTGGTGCGGGAGGCCTAACTTCTACCCTATCTCAGCCTTGAGCATGCCTTCCTCACTGTAGCTTTTGATTTAAAGTAAGATGTGCAATTCTTCCTTTCACTTGAATGCATAAAGATCCTTGTAAGGTAATTAATTGGCCTAATTTCAATATTGTTGTATTTCAGGGAATAGGTCCAAGCAGAGGGTGAGAGAGGGGGGAATGGTTGGTCTGTGAAGCAGTCAGAGCACATAGAACATTTCCCAATTTCAGTTTGCTGTTTTATATGGGTGTGGTTTGTGGTGCCCAAAACAATTACAATGGTGACATCAAAGATCACTGATCACAGATTACCATGACAGATATCATAATAATAAAAGTTTGAAATATTGCAAAAATTACCAAAATGTGACAGACATAAAGTGAGCACCCTGCCACAAATCTTCAGTTTGTTAAAAAAACACAGTATCTGTGAAGCACAATTTAAAAAAAAATTCGAAGTGGAATAGAATGAGGTATGCCTGTATATGGAAGATGGCTTGATCTAATCAGAGATAAAAAGAGATGAATGGGCCAGGCGCAGTGGCTCACGCCTGTAATCCCAGCACTTTGGGAGGCCGAGGTGGCTGGATCACAAGGTCAGGAGATCGAGACCATCCTGGCTAACATGGTGAAACCCTGTCTCTACTAAAAATACAAACAATTAGCCGGGTGTGGTGGCGGGCGCCTGTAGTCCCAGCTACTCAGGAGGCTGAAACAGGAGAATGGTATGAACCTGGGAGGCAGAACTTGCAGTGAGCTGAGATCATGCCACTGCACTCCAGCCTGGGCAACAGAGCGAGACTCCGTCTCAAAAAAAAAAAAAAAAAAAAGAGATGAATGAGGACCACATCAAAAGTATTTCCACTTTGCAGTTAATTCTGCTCCCAGTCTCCAGTCCTAGGCAACTACAGGCCAACTTTTCTGGACATTTCATCTAAATGGAATCATACAACACATACTCTTGAATCTGACTTCCAGTTTTTGCCTATTATGAATAATGCTGCTATGAACCTTTGTGAGCATGTGTTCATGTGAATGTGTTTTCTTTTGGGTAGATTCATAGGAACGGAATTGGTAGGTTGTATTGCAACTCTGTTTACTTTTACAAAACTGCCAAACTTTTTTCAAAATTATTGTACCATTTTACATTCCTTCCAGCAATGTATGAGAATTCAGTATTCTCTTTATTTCTGATCATGGCCATCAGAGTGGTTGTGTATCTCATTATGGTTTTCATTTACATTTCTCTAATGATGTTGCTATTATTTTTGTGTGCTTATTAGTGAAATACCTTATTAGTGCTTATTAGTGAAATCTCTTATCCATTTTTAAATTAAGTCTTTAACTGACATTGTGTTATAACAAGTTCTTTATTCTGGATGCAGTCTCTTAATCAGATATATGATTTGCAATATTTTCTCCCAGACTGTGACTTTCTTTTCATTTTTTTTGGATTTTTTTTTTTTTTTTTTTGAGACGGAGCCTCACTGTATCGCCCAGGCTGGAGCGCACTGGCGTGATCTCAGCTCACTGCAAGCTCCGCCTCCTGGGTTCAAGCAATTCTCCTGCCTCAGATTCCCGAGTAGCTGGGATTACAGGCGCCTGGCTAATTTTTGTATTTTTAGTAGAGACAGGGTTTCACCATGTTGGCCAGGCTGGTCTGGAACTCCTGACCTGGCTGATATTTTTTGAAGTACAACATTTTTTTTTTTTTTTTTTTTTTGAGACGGAGTCTTGCTCTGTCGCCTAGGCTGGAGTACAGTGGCCGGATCTCAGCTCACTGCAAGCTCCGCCTCCAGGGTTCACGCCATTCTCCTGCCTCAGCCTCCCGCGTAGCTGGGACTACAGGCGTCCGCCACCTCGCCCGGCTAATTTTTTGTATTTTTTAGTAGAGACGGGGTTTCACTGGGTTAGCCAGGATGGTCTCGATTTCCTGACCTCATGATCCGCCCGTCTCGGCCTCTCAAAGTGCTGGGATTACAGGCTTGAGCCACCGCGCCCGGCTGAATACAACATTTTTAATTTTGGTGAAGTTCAATGTATCAATATTTTTAATAAAGATTTCTCCTAGAAGTTTTGTAGTTTTAGTGATTGCATTTAGGCCTGTGATCCTTTTTGGATTACTTTTTGTGTGTTGTGTAAAGGTCTAAGTTCATTTTGCTTTGTTTGCTTGTGGTATCCAGTTGACCCTGTAACATGTGTTGAAAATACTGTGTTTTCCCTTACTGAATTATCTCAGCACCTTTAAAAAATGACCATAAATGTAAGGGTTTATTTCTGGACTCTTAGGTCTGTTCCATTGATCTGTCCCTTTTTTAATTTCGTGGATTGTACTTTGGTGTTGTATCTAAAAAGTCATCACCAAATCCATGCTCACCTGAATTTTCTCTTGAGTCGCTGCTTAGGACTTTTATAGTTTTGCATTTTACATTTAGGTCTGTGATCCATTTTGAGTTAATTTTTGTGAAAGGTATAAACCATATGTGCTTTTAAAGACTATATAGTCTGCAGTCATTGGGTAGAGAGTTTTATATATGTCAGTTATATTGGTTGATAGTGTTTTTTGAGTTTTGTATATTCTTAACTGATTTTGTGTTTAGCTTTATCAATTGAGAGTGAGGTACTGAATTATTAGCCTGTTTTGTTGAATTGTGTATTTCTCCTTTTGATTCTGTCAGCTTTTCCTTCATTTGTTTTGAGGCTATATTGCTGGTGTGGATACATTTAGAATTATTATATCTTCATGATGTAATAACTTTCATCATGAAATGCTGTCCTCTAATATTACTTTCTGTCTTTATTTCTATTTTATCTAATATTAATAGAGTAGAGCCATTCGTGTTAGTCCATTTTGAGTTGCTATAAAGGAATACCCGAGGCTGGGTAATTTATAAAGAAGAGAGGTTTATTTGCCTATGGTTCTGCAAGCTGTATAAGAAGCGTGGCACCCCCGGTGGCTCAAGCCTGTAATCCCAGCACTTTGGGAGGCCGAGACAGGCAGATCACGAGGTCAGGAGATTGAGACCATCCTGGCTAACACGATGACACCCCGTCTCTACTAAAAAATACAAAAACTAGCTGGGCGAGGTGGCGGGTGCCTGTAGTCCCAGCTACTCGGGAGGCTGAGGCAGGAGAATGGCGTAAACCTGGGAGGCGGAGCTTGCAGTGAGCTGAGATCCGGCCACTGCACTCCAGCCCCGGCGACAGAGCAAGACTCCGTCTCAAAAAAAAAAAAAAAAAAGAAGCGTGGCACCAGCATCTGCTTCTGGTAAGGACCTCAGAAAACTTTCAATCATGGAGGAAGGGGAAGGAGGAGTAGGTATGTCACATGGTAAGAGACGGAGGCAGAGGTGGGGGAGGTGCCACACTCCTTTAAACAACCAGCTCTTACATAAACGAATAGAGGGAGACTTGCTCAGTACCACAGGGAGGCACCAAGCCATTCTTGAGGGATCTATTCCTATGACTCATACGTCTCCCACTAGACCCCACGTCCAACATTAGGGGCCACATTTTAACATGAGATTTGGAGGGGACAGGTAGCCAAACGATATCACTATTCTGTCTTTCTTATGGTTCTATGATGGTATATATCTTTTTTTTTTTTTTGAGACGAAGTCTTGCTCTCCCAGGCTGCTGAAGTGCAGTGGCATGCTCTCAGCTCCCTGCAACCTCTACCTCCTGGGTTCAAGTGATTCTCCTGCCTCAGCCTCCCAAGTAACTGGGATTACAGGCGTGTGCCAGCATGCCTGACTAATTTTTGTATTTTTAGTAGAGATAGGGTTTTGCCATGTTGGCCAGGCTGGTTTTGAACTCCTGACCTCAGGTGATCCACCTGCCTCGGCCTCCCAAAGTGTTGGGATTACAGGCGTGAGCCACAGCGCCCAGTGGGTATGTATCTTTCTTTTATCTGTTTACTTTCAACTCTTTTGTGTCTTTGAATCTAAGGTGTGTCTTTTGTAAATAGCATATAGTTGGATCTTGATGTTTTATCCAGTCTGACATTCTCTACCTTTTAACCATTCACTTTTAATGTAATTATCAATCTGGTTAGATTTGCCTTTTTATTATTTATTTTCTATATATTCTTGTCATTTTGTTTCTCTGTTCCTCCTTGACTGCCTCCTTTTATATTAAATACGTATTTTTAGTTTACTGTTTTAACTTTTCCATTGAGTTTTTTAACTGTGTATTTTTTGGGGTTGTTTTCTTAGCAGTTGCTGTAGGGATTACAGTGTACATGTTAATTTATCAGAGTCTACTTCAGATTAATGCTAACTTAATTCTGGTAAAATGTATGTGCTTTGCTCCATTATAGCCTCATTCTTTCTCCCTTTTTTGTGCTATTATTCTCATGTATAATATCTGTATATGTTTGTAAACCCAAAACACAGTGTCATTGTTACTGCCTTAAGGATGTTTATCTTTTAAAGAAATCAAGAGAAGGTGTGAATAAAAAATACATTTGTAGAATCTTCTGTGTTAACTTACCTATTTACAATTTTTGGTGTTCCTCAGTTCTTCTTGGACTTCAGGTCCCCAATCGTTGTCACTTCCTTTTACCCTGAAAAGACTTTTGTTAGTATTTAATGTTACAAATTCACTAGCAGATTTTCTCAGTTTTTGTTTGTCTAGGAATGTCGTTATGTTGTCTTTTTTTTTTTTTTTTTTGAGGGATAAATTTGATTGAAATGGAATTTTTGGTTGACAATTTTTTTTCCCCCAGCGCTTTATATATGCCATTCTACTTTCTTGTAGCCTCCATTGTTTCAGATGAGTTGCTTTTCTCTTGCTCATTTCAGGATTTTTTTTTCCTTTAGCTTTCCATAGTTTGTGGTATGTCCAGGTTTTGATTTCTTTGTATTTACCCTACTTGGGTCCTTTTATCTTCTTAAATGTGTGGATTAATATTTTTCATCAGATTTGGTAAGTTTGTCTCTTCTTTCCTTCTGGGATTTCCATTATGTGTGTGTTGGCATGTTTAATGTTGTTGCACAGATCTCTAAGGCACTGTTTTATTTTCTTTAATCTTTTCTCTTTGCTCTTTAGATTAGATAATTTCTATTTTCAGGTTCACTGATTCTTTTTCCTGCCATCCCCAAATTGCTATTGAGTTGCCCCAGTGAATTTTTCATTTCCATTATTACACTTTTCAACTCCAAGATTTCTATTTTGTTTCTTATCTTATTTAAAAAAATATTATGTATGTATGTATTTGTTTGTTTGTTTTGTAGAGACAAAGTCTCATGTTGCCCCGCTGGTCTCAAACTCCTGGGCTCAAGCAATCTGCTGACCTTGGCCTCCCAAAGTGCTGGGATTACAGGCGTGAGCCACCGTGCCTGGCCTGTTTTTTAAAATATACATATAATTTCTGTCTCCTTATGGGGAATCTGAATTTGTAGATTCCTTGTTATATTTTTCTTTAATTCTTTTATTGTGATTTTCTGTGGTTTTGTGAGCTTATAATTGCTTTGAAATTTTTGTCTGCTGTATCTAGTATCTTCGATACTCAGAGGCAATTTCTATTGCCTGCATGTTTTTCTTGAGTATGAGTCACACTCCTGTTTCTTTGCGTATCTTGTAATTTTTTTGTTAAGAACTGGGCATTTTAGATAATATAGCAGCTGTGGATTCTGATCCTTCCAAATTGTTGTTACTTTTTTGTGTGTTCATTGCTCTTTGTTTAGTAACATGTTTGTCAAACCTGTGAAATCTTTTTCCTGTGGCTTGTGGCCATTAATGTCTCTACTTCTCCACCCCACACCCTCCTTTTTAAAAGACAACAATCACTTTATTATCTCTCAGATTTCTGTGGGTCAGGGATTCTGGAAGGGCTCAGCTGGGCAGTTCTGACTTTGTTGTGCAGCTGCAGTCAGTTGGTGGCTGGAGCTGAAACAACAGGGGCTGGAGCAGCTGGGGGCCGTCTGGGCAGCTCTCTTTATTTGTGTAGTCTCAGGTCCTCTCCGTGTGTCTGCTCGCTTTTTAAACTTGCTTATATCTTTACATCTGCTTTCCTAGGGGTTGTCCCTATGTCTGCGTGTGTTAACAGCCAGTTACTGATCAGAGGTTGCACTTAACCACCTTGATCAGGAAGGCTTCTGTCATCTGTAAATGGCTCTGCGTGGCAGGGTAGCACATTCAAAGTTCAGGCCATTTTCAAATCTTATCTTTTGTTCACTGCTGAACCCATTCACCTCTCCCCTTGGAATACATACAGCCTCACGATCAGCTAGGAGCACGTGACTGGTTGCACCTTTTCAGGTCTCTGCTGCAAATGCCTACAGCCTTAGCCAGGAATGAACTTGCCCTGACCACGGCCACAACCTCGTGTTAGCTTTTGGCGCTTTCCACTTGCCCATCTCTGAGACAGTCGATTCTACTGGTGACACTGCTGGATGTGGATGTTGCCTGTTGTTCCCAATAAGTCAGCATCCTCTTCCTGCTAAAGCAGTAAAGCTTCCTGTTTTCATTACCTGTCCCATTCTGGTACAACATCTGCTTCAACTGAGGCAGGAAGGTTGGGAGAAGCCTCACGTCTCAATGCCACAGATTCTCACTATTTTTACCCAAGTTCATTCTCTTCTTTCTTTTTTTTTTTTTTGAGATGGAGTCACACTCTGTCACCCAGGCTGGAGTGCAGTGGCGCGATCTCGGCTCACTGCAACCTCCACCTCCTAGGTTCAAGCGATTCTTCTGCCTCAGCCTCTTGAGTAGCTGGGACTACAGGTGCATGCCGCCACGCCCAGCTAATTTTTGTGTTTTTGGTAGAGACAGGGTTTCACCATATTGGCCAGGCTGGTCTCAAACTCCCGACCTCGTGACCTGCCTGCTTCGGCCTCCCCAAGTGTTGGGATTACAGGCGTGAGCCACCGCACCTGGCCACGTTCATTCATTTTTAAGGCATAAATGCTTCTCAAATTTTTATATGCTGTTGGTTGATTTTCCAAGCCTCAAAATGGTTTGAATTATGTTTGAATGGTATGAATTATGTTCAGCTTTATAGTTACCTTTTGCAGAGAGGATATGTTGATCTCCTCATTTGGCTTTATCAAGAAGTCACACTTGTCATGTCCATTTGCTTTTGTTTGTTTGTTTTGTTTTGAGATGGTGTCTCACTCTGTCACGCAGGCTGGAGTGCAGTGGCACAATCTTGGCTCACTGCAACCTCTGCCTCCTGAGTTCAAGTGATTCTTGTATCTCAGTCTCTTGAGTAGCTGCACTTACAGGTGTGTACCACCATGCCTGGCTAATTTTTGTATTTTTAGATAGAGACAGCATTTCGCCATGTTGGCCAGGCTGGTCATGAACTCCTTGCCTCAAGTGATCTGCCTGCCTCGGCCTCCCAAAGTGCTGGGATTATAGGCGTGAGCCACCACGCCTGGCCCTCCATTTGCTTTTACTCTAGCTTTTAAAGTAGCCAGCATATAATTGTCTTGCTGCTATTCTATATATGTTGAAAATCTGTCTTTTTAATGATATCTTTAACACTCTTAGATTTAGTGTAATTTCAGTATGGTTGGGTTAAAGTCCACTGTTTTGCTATTGCTTTTTATTTGGTCTAGTTCTTTTTTTTTTTTTTTTTTTTGAGACAAAGTCTCAGTTTTTCACCCAGGCTGGAGTGCAGTGGTACGATCTTGGCTCACTGCAGCCTCTACCTCCTGGGTTCAAGCAATTCTCCCACCTCAGCCTCCCGAGTAGCTGGGACTACAGGCACGTGCCACCATTCCCGGCTAATTTTTTTGTATTTTTAGTAGAGACAGGGCTCCACTATGTTGGCCAGGCTGGTCTTGGATTCCTGACCTCAAGTGATCCGCCTGCCTCGGCCTCCCAAAGTGCTGGGATTACAGGTGTGAGCCACCGTGTCTGGCCTTTGTTCCTGTTCTTTATTCCTTCCTCTCTGCCCACCCATACCTTTTTCTGTCTGCTTTAGGATTGAGTCTTTTTATGTTCCAGTATTTATCTGCACTATTGGCTTATTTTATATATGTGTGTGTGTGTGTGTGTGTGTGTGTGTGAATGTGTATTTTTTTCTGGAGTGCAGTGGCACAATCATAGCTCACTGTAGCCTTGAACTCCTGGGCTCAAGTGATCCTCTAGCCTCAGCCTCCTGAGTAGCTAAGACTACAGGCATGTACCACCATGCCCAGCTAATTAAAAAAAGTATTTTTTAGAAATGTGGTTTTACTGTGTTGTTCAGACTGGTCTTAAACACCTGGCCTAGGTCGTCCTCTTGCCTCAGCCCCCTGAGTAGCTGAGATTGCAGGTTTGAGCCCCCATGTCTAGCAAGATTCATTATGTGGTTGTATCAATAATATGTTCTTTGTATTGTTTCCTTCTTATGGATATACCATAGATTGTCTATCCATTTGCCAGCTGAAGGAATCTGGGTTGTTTCCAGTTATTTGGTGATTATAAGTAAAGCCAACATAAGTTTTGTGGCAGTTACAACGTATGGCAGAATTGCTTCCCAAAGGATGTAATAAACTAATTCGTAGTAAAAGCAGTACTGTCTGAGCATTTCCATTTCCTAATACCCTCTTCAACACTGGGCATTACTTAAAAAGATTTGTTTTCTCCAGAATGGAAGTATCTTTTATTCTGATCATGCAAGTAACACGTGTTCGTGATTTTATGTCACTCAGCCCTCTGATCCGAAACCTAAATATACTCCATTTTGTCCCTTTTGTTAGAGCATGACCCCCAGAACTGACATAGTATTCCAGGTGTGGATTGGATCCAGTGCCTTGCTCTGCATGATATATTCCTTTTAATACAGCCAAAGTTTAAGTAGCTTTTTTGGCAGCCACATGTACTTGAGTCATGTTGAATCATCTAAAACTCTAAAGTGTTTTTCGCATGTGCTGACGTTAAGCCACACCTCCCCCATCCTGTACTTCTGCAGATAGTCTTTGGACCTTCAGTGCAAGACTCACATTCATCCACAGTTCAGTGTCACGTGTAACCTCAGTTTCTAGCTTGTTGAAGCCTTTTTTGAATCCCCACGATTAACACGCTGTGAGTGGCCTCACTCAAGTCATTAAAGAATGTTTAACACGACAGAACCTAGGTCAGAGATCCAGAGGAAAGCTCATCACAGTCCACAGGCGCAGAATTCTTTCTGTTAAGAAGACTTTTTTATTTTCAAATTTCTATTGGGTATTTTTGTGGGAAGTAAATTGCTACCTCACATGTGATTAGTGAGAACTAATGTTTGTGATTATTATATGGATTGCGACTCCTTTTGATATCTCATTATCAGTACCATGTTGATTATTTTTATCATTAATGCAGTTTTTATTGTGGCATTTTATGTATTACCACAGACTATATTTATTACTAGTATAATTTAAAATATCGAAGTGTTTTCCCTGAGACTTTAAACCACATCCTAAGACCACACTTCCCAAACATACAGTAGCAGTGACCAGAGACATAAAAATCACACCATTGAGGAGAGAGTAATGATTCTAAGACCCACCCCAAACCTCAAATAGGATAGCAATGTCATGGCTGCTCCTCATTTAGATGGCATGAAATCAACAAAAAGGAACTGCTGGCCGGGGATAGTTAATATTCAAAAGCAAAAGAAATGTTTCTGTAAGTAAAGAAGATAAAATAAATCTCATTATAATATCCACTGCTTTTTTTGGATGTGGTCTTCGAACCGTAGTAGATAAGTATATTAATGAAACAATTGTGTTAGGCACTGTTCTATAATTATGCAAAAAATGAAAATAGGACAAGGCATGAATAATTAATGAAAGGAAACCAGACTCTTAAGTGGGGTGGAGGGCACATATAGGAAAAGGTAAGAGTCATCTGAGGTCTGAGGACCAGAGGATGGCTGACATTTTTGGGGCCAGATAGTCTATCAGCTGTTCTTCTCTTTTCCTGGCAATATACTGGAAGAGATTGAAACAGAACATCAAGGCAACCCCACACATTAAAAGCATGAGGTGGAAATTTTAAAAATGTTCCAGATATGAGCATAACTCCCTTTGGCTAGACAACTAAGCCATTCTTTTAGCAATGGTTGAAGCCAGTCTTCTGACTTGCCTTCTTGCAAGAAGTTACAGTTCCGAGGCCTATTTATTTTGGCCTCATTTTATCCCTACTTTTACTTTGGTAACATTCATTGAGTCTCACTCATTCTAGCATAGGGACAGGACACAGATTGTTGAGGCAAATACTATGGGTTCATATAGAAAGTACTAGATGTTAACTATCTCTGACGAGAGTTTTTCTCCTAGGTCCTTATAAGTAAATACTTTTTTTTTTTTTTGGAACGCATTTTCATTCTTGTCGCCCAGGCTGGAGGGTAATGGCGCCATCTCGGCTCGCTACAAACTCCGCCTCCCAGGTTCAAGGGATTCTCCTGCCTCAGCCTCCCAAGTAGCTGGGATTACAGGCACCCACCACGCCCAGCTAATTTTTGTATTTTTAGTAGAGACCAGATTTCGCCATGTTGGCCAGGCTGGTCTTGAACTCCTAATCTCAGGTGATCTTCCCATCTCGGCCTCCCAAAGTGCTGGGATTACAGCCATAAGGCACTGTGCCTGGCCTCAGGCAGCCTTTAAATCTTCATTTCCCAGTGTGTGCTTTGTACTGAGCTCCAGGCCAAATTGGACTGCTTTCTTTGCTTTCCCACCGCTAAACTTTGCCCATGCCCTTCTATCTGATAGAAAGCCATCTTCTCCATGTAGACCTGCTAAAATCTTTTCATTCCTTTAATGATTCCTTTTGAGATTCCTTTAGTCTATCATTCCTTCAAGATTTTGCTTATTCATTTGTTCAGCAAATATTTGAGGGCTACTATGTGTTAGGCACTGTTCTAGGAGGTGAGGCTATAGCCAAATACACAATCTCTGCTTTCAAAGAGCTTACATTTGAATAGTTCATCCTACTAGAATGCAAGTTTGTCTTAGACCCTCTCCTTCATCATCTTTTTTACCTTTCCTAAATTGACATGATAATCTTTACATAGATCATGATGAGGAAGAAGGAGGTAATATATTTGAAGTGACCACTGTGGCCAAGCACAGAACATTCCAAAATGTAGAAGCAAGCAAATGGAACCAGAGACAGGTATAAAAGAGTGATGTGGACTTGAATGAATAATTTCAGGATATATAAAAGCTAGGCTAACCAGAGGCTTCCGAGGTAAGGGGCATGAAGGATAACTAGAAATACAGAAAGTTATGGTCTGAAAGCTGGGGGTGGTGGCACACACCTGTAATTACAGTTTCTTGGGAGGCTGAGGCAGGAGGATCACCTGAGGCCAGGAATTTGAGACCAGCCTGGTCAACATAGCAAGACCCTATCTCAATAAATAAATAAAAATTAGTCAGGTGTGGTGGATGCATCTGTAGTCTCAACTACTTGGGAGGCTGAGGCATCAGGATTACTTGAGCCCAAGAGTTCCAGGCTGCCATGAGCTACAACTGCACCACTGCACAGCAGCCTGGGTGACAGAGCAAGACCCTGTCTCTAAAAAAAAAAAAAAAAAAAAAAAAAAAAAAAAAAAAAAAAACAAGTTATGGACAGAGCAAAAGCAGTATTAAGTAGGTATAGTCAGCTTCTTGGGCCAGCTGAGGCCGTGTTAGTTTATGACAGAGCAGAACTATTCAACACCTCTTTTTTTTTTTTTGAGTTGGAGTCTCGGCCCTGTTGCCCAGGCTGAAGTGCAGTGGTGCAGTCTTGGCTCACTGCAACCTCTGCCTCTAGGGTTCAAACAATTCTCCTGCCTCAGCCTCCTGAGTAGCTGGGACTACAGGCACCTGCCACCACGCCCAGCTAATTTTTGTATTTTTTAGTAGAGATGGGGTTTCACCATGTTGACCAGGATGGTCTTGATCTCTTGACCTCTTGATCTGCCCGCCTTGGCCTCCCAAAGTGGTGGGATTACAGGCGTGAGCCACTGTGCCTGGCCTCAGCACCTCTTTTGCTTCTATATTTTCCATCAAGAAGAAACATAAGCCTGGGCAACACAGCAAGACCATGTCTCTGCAAAAAAAATTTAATTAGCTGGGTATGTTGGTATGTGCCTGTATTCCCATCTACTTGGGAATCTGAGATGGGAGGATGACTTGAGCCCAGGAGGTCAAGGCTGCGGTGATCTGTGATTGTGCCATTGCACTCCAGCCTGGGCAATGGAGGGGAAAAAAGATAATTAACTGGAAATGGTAGGACAAAGAAGTAGATAAAATCCTAGACAGAAGACATTGTAATTACAATTAGCTGATCAAAAAAGCACTGTTTTCTGGTGCTTGTTTCTTCCCTCCCGCTCTTCCCTCTTCCTCTCCCCTCCCCACCCCTCCAGTCCAGAGTCCTGAAAGGGTTTAAGGATTAAATTACTAAACTACCTTTTTTTTTTTCTTTTCCTGAGACAGTCTCACCCTGTCGCCCAGGCTGGAGTACAGTGGCACGATCTTGGCTCACTGCAACCTCTGCCTCCCAGGTTCAAACAATTCTCCTGCCACAGCCTCCCGAGTAGCTGGGATTACAGGTGCATGCCACCACGTCCAGCTAATTTTTTGTATTTTTAGTAGAACGGGGTTTTATCGTGTTGGTCAGACTGCGCCACTGCATAGCAGCCTGGGTGACAGAGCAAGACCCTGTCTCAAAAAAAAAAAAAAAAAAAAAAAATACATATATATATATACACACACACACACACACACACACACACACAGAGTCAGAGTAAAAGCAGTAATAAGTAGGATGACCTCAGATGACCCACCTGCCTTGGCCTCCCAAAGTTCTAAGACTACAGGCATAACCCACCACGCCTGGCCTAAACTGCCATTTTTAATGAATTGCAAAGAACGAAGAGGTACCGGAAGCTTAGAAGTAGAAAAAGGTACACATTGAAAGGGGGAAGCGGGTAATTGAAAGAGGGGCCGTGATTTCAAAATTTCCATCCATTGGTTCCAACTCTGTGCCTTCAGTGCTTGTTCTCTTTTAAAATATTGATAGACTATTATTGTGCATCCCATCAGTCTTGTTTTGTCACACTAAAAATTTCAAGGTAAGTCCAGAAGAAGAGCATAAGTAAGTTACTGCAAGGTTCTGACCTTGGCCTCTACCTTACTCAAGATCATGTCAATTAGCTTGGCTCCTGCCATCCTTAGCAAAGGACCCTATACATACTAGATACTTATTGAAGATTTGTAGATTGAACTTAAAGAGGTAGAGGCATATCAATCACATTGGTAGATGATAAAGTGTTGGACAGAGTATCCGAACCAAGGGTCAAAAATGATATATTTTTTTTCTTTTTTTCTTTTTTTTGTTTTTGAGACGGAATCTAACTGTCACCCAGACTGGAATGCAGTGGCATGATCTTGGCTCACTTCAACCTCCACCACCTGGGTTCAAACCATTCTCCTGACTCAGTCTCCCAAGTCGCTGGGACTACAGGCGCACGCCACCACACCTGGCTAATTTCTTTTGTATTTTTAGTAGAGACAGAGTTTCACCACGTTGGCCAGGCCGGTCTCAAACTCCTGACCTCAAAAGATGTGCCTGCCTTGGCCTCCGAAAGTGCTGGGATTGCAGGCGTGAGCCACCGCGCCCGGCCCAAAATGATCTTAACAGACTGAAAAGATGGTCTGAAACCACAATGACATTTAAAAGCAATACAGCTGGGTGCAGTGGCTCATGCCTGTAATCTCAGCACTTTGGGAGTCCGAGGCGGGTGGGTCGCTTGAGCTCAGGAGTTCAAGACCAGTCTGGCCGACATGGTGAAACCCTGGCTCTACAAAAAAAAAAAAAAAAAAATTTAGGCAGGCATGGTGGTGTGCTTCTATAGTCCCAGCTACTCAGGAGGCTGAGGCACGAGAATAACTTGAAACCAGGAGGCAGAGGTTGCAGTGAGCCAAGATTGTGCCTCTGCACTCCAGCCTAAGTGACAGAGTGAGACCCTATCTCAAAAAAACCAAAACCAAACCAAAACAAAAACACTTAAAAGCAATACATGTAAAGTCCTGCATTTAGATGAAAAATAATCAGTTGTATAAGAATAGGATGTGGGAAAACTGGGTCAACAGCAATTCAGTGGGGGCTTTTTTGAGCTCAGGTTCAGAAAGTAGAATCTGTAGTCCCAGGCACTTGGCACTGGTTACTGTACACCTGCAAGAGTGTTCCGGGTGTCATGTTTAAGAAGAGATTTTTAAACTAGGGTACATCCTGAGTCGAGTGATAGAAGTCATTGTCTGGAAACCTTGTTTTATTATTATTTTTTGGAGACCAGGTCTCACTCTGTCACCTAGGCTGGAGTGCAGTGGCATGATCTCGGCGCACTGCAGCCTCTGCCTGCTGAGCTCAAGGATCCTCCCACCCCAGCCTCCCACCTAGCTGGGATTACAGGCATGCACCACTGTGCTGGTCTAATTTTTTTGTATTTTTTTGCAGAGACAGGGTTGCGCCATGTTGCCCAGGCTGGTCTTGAACTCCTGGGCTCAAGCAGTCCGCCCATCTCAGCCTCCTAAAGTGCTGGCATTACAGGCATGAGCCACCACACCTGGCCGACCTTTTCTTATGAAGGAGATTTGAAGTAGATAACAGTTTTGGTTTGCAGAAGAGATGACTCGGAATATAACCCCCTTCTAATATTACATGGGTGCCAAATAGATACAGGATTTGATCTTGTTTTATAAAGTCCCAGTGATCAGAACTGAGATCAGTAGAGAGAGATTATTGAGATATAGAGTTTGGTTTGATAAAAAGAACTTTCTCTAATAATTTGAATGGCAATTTTTATAGGGCAATCGCAGTACGTCAGACAGTGAGCTAAGCACTTTTCAGGCGGCATCTCACATTTAATTCTCATAGCATCCTTGTCATGCAGGCACTTTTTAGTCTCAGTTTATAGATAAGGATACTGTTGTTTAGAGATAATGATTTGTTCAATGTTGTGCTGCGAGGAAGTGGCTGAGCAGCTGTTCTTAATCTAGATCTGACTGTTCTCAAAAGTCTATGTCTGTAACCTTTTTGCTGCCTTGCATAGTATTAAACTATCTTAATTACTAGAAATGTTTGAGCAGAACTGGAATGATTCTTCTTTGTAACTTGGAATAAATTCCTGCAATTCATAAGAGCGCAGAGGGGCAGTGTGGCATAATAGGAAAACGCACAGACTTCGGAGATGATCCAGAGACCGAAAATGTCACATGTTGGCCTTAGGATCTTGGTCAAGTCACCTAACCTCTTTGGATCATATTTTCCTCATCTCTGAAAGGGACACTAATACCTCTACCACAGAAGGTTATTGGGAGGATTAATTTATGTGAGTAGTATGTGTTTGTTACGTATTGGGGACTCAACAAATAATTGCTGTATGCAGAAAACCCTTTAACTTAAACAATTATGATCGTTGGACTTAGAGCTTCACCATTTTAGCTTTGTCTGTTTTTTTTTGAAATGGAGTGTCACTCCATTGCCCAGGCTGGAGTGCTGTGGCGCAATCTCAACTTACTGCAACCTCTGCCTCCTGGATTCAAGCAGTTCTCATGCCTCAGCCTCCTGAGTGGCTGGGATTACAGGCGCACACCACCATGCCCAGCTAATTTTTGTATTTTTAGTTGAGACGGGGTTTCACCATGTTGGCCAGGCTGGTCTTGAGCTCCTGACCTCAGATGATCTGCTCACCTTGGCCTTCCAAAGTGCTGAGATTATAGGTGTGAGCCACCATGCCTGGCCTTTGTCTCTGTTTTTGAACATTAGAATTACATTATCTTTCATATAATACCTGCTAATATACCAATTAGAACAGAAGTTTTGGTTGCTAGACTTGATTTCATTTACAGTTTTGTACACATCAGGTGTGTATGTTTACATTTTATGGTTTTTCTGTCATCCCCCTTGCTCATAGCAAGTAGCAGCCATCCCAATTTGGTGCTGTCAGCTTGGAAAACAAAATAAAAATCAATAGACCTCAGCCGGTGCGGTGGCTCACGCCTGTAATTCCAGCACTTTGGGAGGCTGAGGTGGGTGAATCACTTGAGGTCAGGAGTTCTAGACTATACTGACCAACATGGTGAAACCCTGTCTCTACAAAAATGAGCCTGGTGTGGTGGTGCACACCTGTAATCCCAGCTACTCGGGAGGCTGAGGCAGGAGAATCACTTGAACCCAGGAGGCAGAGGTTGCAGTGAGCCAAGATCATGCCACCGCACCCAGCTTGAGTGACAGATTGAGAGTCCATCTCAAAACAAACAAACAAACAAACAAACAGAAAAGACAAACCAGTAGGTCTCTGAGGTAGTCTGAAGGCCTTCCTGTTACTAAAATACATAGGCATTAATACACGGGATTTAACTGTTTTGGTGACCTGTAGGCCATTTTTGTTTTTCCCTGTTTCTTAGCTGTTCAGGGAGTTGGAATTATTAAATAAGTAAGATATAACTGGATGTCACACGATTTTTGTCCCCCTTTTAAAGAGACAGAGTACGTTGCCTGGGCTGAACTCAGACTCCTGGGCTCAAGTATCTGCCTTGGCCTCCTGAGTAGCTGGGACTACAGATGTGTTCCACCTTGCCAGGATGATTTTGGCTCCTGAGGATTACAATTTAGTATAGAAAACAAACCTCATGATTGACTTAAAGTGCAGGATTTTACAAGCATAGTGTTCATTTAGTATTGTATAATGGTATAATACCTTCTGTGTGGAGTGCCTGTTTACCATGTGCCAAGTGCTACACTGGTTGTACTTCATACAGGACCTTTGCAGGTCTTCAAAGCAATCCTATGAGGGAAATATTAACATCATCTCATATAGATAATGCTGAACTACAGAGAGGTTAGACAACTTACTCACCTTCCTAAGAGATTTAAACTCAGGTCTGTCATAGTCCAAAGGCCAGATGGTTTTTACCACAGGGGACGAGGTGGACCACAGTCATAGAAAACAACTGTGTGTAGAGAGGAATGATTAATTGAGCTGGACCTAAAAGGACAGGTGGGGTTTTGGTGTAATGTGTTAGGTTGGGTTGGGAAGGTGAATGAAGGAGTTCTTTGGCTGGGAAGAGAGTCTGAGCAAAGTGGACCTGAATATCCTGCATTGAGGAAGTGGGGTGGAGGCGAAGTGATCACTCTGTGACCAAAGAGAAGGCTGAAATTTGAGAGGGAGTAAGAAGTAAGGTGAGAAAATTATTATTATTATTATTATTATTATTATTATTATTGAGAAAGAGTGTCTGTCTGTCACCCAGGCTGGAGTGCAGTGTTTCGATCTTGGCCACTGCAGCCTACGCCTCCCAGGTTCAAACGATTCTCTTGTCTCAGCCTCCCAAGTAGCTGGGAATACAGGTGCGTACCACCACACTCAGCTAATTTTTTTTTTTTTTTTTCATTTTTAGTAGAGATGGGGTTTCACCCTGTTGGCCAGGCTGGTCTCGAACTCCTGACCTCAAGTGATCCACCTCCCTTGGCCTCCAAGAATGCTGGGATTACAGGGGTGAGCTACCACGTCTGGCAAGGTGGGAAAATTAGGTTAGGGCCAGATTATGGAGGCTCCTAAAGGATAGGGAAAGGAATTTGAAGGTGATGCCATAAGGAAGTGATTGTAGTTTTGTTTGTTGCAGTAGGGAGCAGGGTATTAACATGTTGACAACTGCGCTTTTTGAATGAATTGGTATGACAATGGCCAAAGATGGACAATGCAATTAGGAGATTGTTGGAGTTTGCTGGTGATGAGCTGATTAAAGCCTGGGCTGGGGTGGGGATAGTGGAAGGAAGAGCAAACTTGGGAGGCATTTTCAAGGAAGAAATGACAGGATTTGGCAAGTTGGGTGCCAGGAATGAAGAGATGGGGAAATAGCCGTAGGGTTGCTTGATTGAGGGAGCAGAATGGGGAAGGGAGATTAATTTTGTTTGTTTGTTTTGGAGATGGAGTCTGGCTCTGTCGCCCAGGCTGGAGTGCAGTGGCACCATTTCGGCTCACTCCACCCCCTGGGTTCAAGCAATTCTCCTGCCTCAGCCTCCCATGTAGCTGAGATTACAAGTGCATACTACCACGCCCAGCTACTTTTTGTATTTTTAGTAGAGACAGGTTTCATCACGTTGGTCAGGCTGGTTTCGAACTCCTGACCTCAAGTGATCTACCCGCCTCGGCCTCCCAAAGTGCTGTGATTACAGGTGTGAGCAACTACGCCCAGTGGGAGATTAATTTTGAATTTTGGCCTTGTGGCCTTGCAAAACCACAACTAGTAGGAGCCATGTGACGGATGCATACTCAGCACTCCCTAGCTTAGCATCCGCACAATGCCTCTTCTGGCCGTGGAGGAGAACACTTCAAAAGGAGGCCCTGCGGAGGGTGGGGAGGGTAGAGGAGCATGGTAGGGAATGGGAGGGGCAGATACCTTCCAAAGTTTGCGGTTCTCCTAACTTGTTTTGCCCTAGGTCCACTGAATGCGGTCACAGTCATGGCAAATGTCATTGTACTGATGTGCTTAACACAGATGTAATGTTTTCTAGAGGTTATGCTAAAACTCTTGGAGGGAGTGGGGGGCGGGGGTTATAAATCTTTGTATTATTATTTTTCTGTTAATGTCAAAGAACAGTTCATCCTTCTGGGTCTGTATGTTTAAACTGAGAGTGAATATAATATGAATTTACGGTACTTATGTTGGAAATTGCTACCCTCATTTAGAAACCATTAACCTTTATGTTAATAAAATAATGTTCTTAACTGAGCATATGAAATCTGTGTTGAACAGCTGTGGTCTTTCCGGAACACTAACTTAAAAAGTGCTCATCATACTTTTTGAAAATCAAAAGCGTGTGGGTGGGATGAAGTCACCTGAGCAATTTTCTATAATTACAACTTTCAAGGCCTTTTCCTTTGTCTTTTTCCAGCTAACCTAAAATACACACGCATGCATGTGCACACTCACACAGACAGCAGTACAAACCTGTGATTTTCTGCATTTTCTCTACGGACTTTTTGGCCTTGTTTTTGTCAAATAATTGCAGTTCCCCAGGAGGGTATGTGTTTTCTTGTTCCTTCTCTAGTTTATTTGAAACCTTTTATCTCTGAGAACTTTGGAACCCCCAGAATAGGCTAGATGTCCACCTAGACTTCCAACCTTGGATGCCCCATCCTAAAGCATTTCTAGGTTCGTTGGATCTAAACTGATTCCCCTAGGGTAATACTGGAAACGCCGAAATGCCGACATCCTAGAGAATGACCAGGAACATGCTCAAGTTGTTACACAATTTTTTGTATGTGGCTGAGGTTCCTCAGTGCCATCCGGGTCAGCCAGTACCGGAATGTGACGGAACTGGCATTTGTGCCCAGGAACAGCCCACGCTGGGAATCGCTTCTGCATTCTGATAATTAAGTCTGGTGTGCTGCTTATATTGTTCCCTGAAGGAAGGAGGGCTAGGGAATAATATCATTTCCACTTGTACTTTTAATTAACAGAGGAATGGAATGGAAAGGGTTTTAAAGAAGACTTTCATGAGAGAGGATTAGTACCTGACATAGTTGGGTAATTCCATCATCGTTGAACACATTTTAAGAATACCACTGCCAGTTTTTTCAATGAGCTAACTGAAAATGGCTTATTTTAGGTGTAGAATAAAATTATTGGTTTTCCAAGAGCATTCATTAAGAAGTGCCTTGCTAAGAAGTGCCTTGCTAAGAAGTGTTAAGCATGAAGTAGTATAATATGTCTGTCTTACTATTTTAGCGGTCACTCCTTAGTTTTCCTCTTCTCTTTCCCCTAAGTAACCAAAGCTCTTCACCTAGAATGGAATTTGGGGCTTACATTTTCTTTAATATCATATAGCTCTTTCCTGTTACTGAAAGCAGAGAGAGCTTTTTCAGGGAGGTTAAAATTATCGTTATCTTGTTATTGCGTTATTTTTTCCTTCTTAGTAAGTTAGGAGCAATGCTTTGTCTTCCTGAAGCTGTCTGAAAAGATACTCGTGTACATGTGTATAGTGCCTTGGGTAATAGAAATTAGGTATTATGTCATTTGTTTCAGAAGATACACTAATGCATCAAAAACAAGTGACAGGGAAAACAGAATGCAGTTAGTAATCTTGTTGCCTCAAAACTGAGCAAACGTTTTGGGAGAGCAAGTTCTTGCTGGACATCACTGAATAAGAATGAGTTGATGTCACACTTGGCAAGAAGCAACTCTTTAAAATTTTTTTTTTTTCCCATACAAATAGTACAACATGGCTGGGAGGAGGGATTGCGGGCAAAGGGTAAAGAATTATGGAGGGAAAATGAGCAGGAGAAGGAATGTGAGAATGAGTTGCTTGCTACAAAAATAATTAATATGCAATCAAAGCCATGTTTGTTTTGTCAGGAAAAATCTGAGTGAGAACCTTAGCTGATGAAGGGGAGAGATGTTTACCATGTCCTCCCCCACACCCTCAGAGGGCCGCTGTGCGCAGATCCCTGCGGAGGGTTGTGTAACCATCTTGACTCATTTTCAGGGAAGAATGGCCCCTGTAGCTCTTTTGGCTCAATATAATGCTGCATCAAGTATGAGTGAAGAAGTCTCTGGAATACAGTGCTATCAAACTCAAAATATGGTCCTTTGAATGAGAATTTCCAAACACCAGGAGGCAATACTGTGCAGACCGTGTGCCACCACCTGCCTCCCCCTTCCCAGATATCTGTGCAATATTGGGAACTTAGGCAGCCCAATCAATGGCTGATTTTACATTTTCCTACAAGGCAGAGAATGTCAAGATGAGCCAAATATTTATTAAAATTAGCTGGAGTTACCTGGCTACATGAGTGTCTGTGCTCCGGTGTATCGTAATAAGAGTGGGAGAGAGAGTTGGGGTGCTACTGGCATCTTGCGTGGGCCAGCCTTTATTGTGTGTCACTGCCTTGTATTGGCAATTGTCGTCCCTGCCCACTGAATTGCCAGTGGTGCCCCAGTCTCTGTGATGGCCAGGAGAGGCCCTCCTTCTTCCAAATTCCCTCTGTGTTTCAGGCGGGCTAGAACAGTATGTGTTTTACAGTATGACTAAGCAGCACAGCTTTCTTTGTTGCTCATTTGCATAAAGATCTTGGGAAGTTTTAAGAAGTTGTGCATTTATACCGTAGCATAGGTTTCATTCAACCTATCACTCCTATTCACTCCTCAGAGTGAATTTCAGTGAAAAACAACAGTGTTGGCGGAAAAAGTTTTGAAAAATTGGATGGAGGGAAGGAAAAAAAAAGGTGAATTGCAAAAGGGTTTCTTACCTTGCCCGCTCTTGTTCCCCAAATCAATACTCACTCTCTAGCTCTGTGGGTGGTTGCTCCTCATTTTCAAGAGGCAGCCAATGGGTAGCCTGGGGTGGAGGTCAGGGTTGGAGGTAAGGTAGAGGGGAAATAAGAGAGGACGGGGAAGAGGCAGGCACGAATAAAAGATTTGGATTGGAATATAAAGATGGAAGACAATGGAGGTATTGAAAGACCATAACAAAGAAACTGGAGATTTTTTTTTTTTTTTTTTTTTGAGATGGAATCTCGCTCTCACCCAGGCTGGAGCGCAGTGGCGCGATCTTGGCTCACTGCAGGTGCTGCCTCTTCGGTTCACGCCATTCTCCTGTCTCAGCCTCCCGAGTAGCTGGGACCACAGGCGCCCGCCACCTCGCCTGGCTAAATTTTTGTATTTTTAGTAGAGAGGGGATTTCACCCTGTTAGCCAGGATGGTCTCAATCTCCTGACCTTGTGATCCGCCCGCCTCGGCCTCCCAAAGTGCTGGGATTACAGGCGTGAGCCACCGCGCCTGGCCGAAACTGGAGATTTTATATGGCATTGTTAAGCTTACAATGTTAGCATTTTGGGGACAATTCTGAGTAACACAGATCTAGAACTTCTAAAAGAAAAACCCTCTGCGATAATTACAGCAGTTAAAGACCTTCACATACATGTTGAATTAATAGTATTTAATGTCCCTTTGTAGGTTTCAGTCTTTTAAGCCTGTCCTGCAAAAGACTGTGTCCTTCTAGGTGCTTAGCCAGTAATTTAGATGTACTGTCACCAGTTGTTTTCATTATGACTTCTAAGTCTGAACAGCCATTTTTCCCTTGGATTTTATTAACTGAGTCAGTAACTCAAACTGTCATTGTTTTTCACTCATCTGGACTTTCTGAAAATAACACAGTGCTTTATTGGAAAAGCTAAGCATAGACATTAGCCAAATGTTTGCTAAAAATTAACCAAATTAAATGTTATTAAATAAGATGTGCAAATAGAGGAACATTTTGAGAAATATGAACAAATCCCCCTAATCTTTGTTGTCAGTCACTACTTAGAACCTTGGCTTCTCACCAAGGCTGAATTAAGTAGAAGAATGTTTTTCGTAATGCTTCCCCTACCTTTTAAGTTGGTTTGAAAACATTCAGTTGCATGCATACCACTGGACTTTCAGCTTTTTCACTAGTTGCTACCCTGGCAGCCTTGATTCAGTGAAAGTCTTGTTTTTGTCACACGCTGTTCCTCTGAGCTGCCAATGTTTCGTGCTCTCTCCTTGTCTTAATTGTCTAGCCTTGGTAACTCTTAGCAAGAGTAGAAATTACCTTGGTCAACCACATGACAAAAGAGTGGGCATAGGTTTTCCTGAATGTCTCCTGAGGTGACCAAGGGTGGAGTGGTGGTAGGAAAATAAACCCCATGGGAAGTGGAGCCATAGATTCCATCAGCTTTGCAGAGGGGCGGTAGACCCAACGGGGTTTAAGAAACTGCTGTGGATAGGATGCCTTGTCCTCCATAGAGATTATCAGCTGCTACCTAGAATTTCTTTTTCATTTGCAGTATGTCAGCTTACAGAAAAAAGAAAAATAGCAAACACCCGTGTATTCACCAAATTTGTCATATTTTAATATTTTGCCATGTTTGCTTCAGATCTCTTTCCCTGCAGGAAGAAAAATACGTATTTCAAATAAACTTAACGCCCCCTCCCCATCCTTTATATCCTTCCCTGATACTCCCTCCTCCTCCCACTCCACAGGGAATTATTGATCTGATTTTGGCTTTCATCATGCCCATGTGTTTTCTTCGTGGTCTTTTTCCTACATATTTTTGTGTATCTAAGCGATACAGAATATTCTTTCACTTGTTTTGACTTTATATAAATTATGTTCTATATGTATCCTTCAGCTACTTGTGTAACTTTCTTTTTTCAAGTTTGAGATTTATCCACTTTGATATATGCCTCACTTATTTTCACTGCTGCATAGTATTCCATCAAATGAATATTTCACAGTGTATCCTTTGACTTATTAATGGATATTTGAGTTGTTTCCAGTTGTTTTACTATTAAACAGTTTTGTAGTAGACATCTTTGTACATGTTTCCTTTTGCACATGTATGAGAGTTTTCTCTAGGGTATGTAACTAGGAACAAATTGCTGTCTAGTAGGACACATGTATTTTCAACTTTACTAGATATAGTCAATTTACTCTTCAAAGTAATTATGTTCTTTTATCACCGTACTAGCTATATATGAGAGGTCCTGTCGTTCCACATCCTCAATAAAATTGGATATTGTCCCAGCTGTTCCTTGTTTATTGATTAATTTAAAGACAACATTGTGCTTAGCAACCATTTCAAACATAGGGTCAGAAGCAAACTTAATTTTCTTATACCATGCTTCTTCCTTTTAAAAGAATTGTTTTGATTTCTGAGTTACAAATCCAAGATAACTATAACATAGCTTTTTTGCCATATTTACTTATTTATTTATTTTATTTATTCTTTTGTTTTTTGAGACGGAGTTTTTTGCTATTGTTGCCCAGGCTGGAATGCAATGGCACGACCTTGGCTCACTGCAACCTCCGCCTCCCAGGTTTAAGCAATTCTCCTGCCTCAGCCTCCCAAGTCGCAGGGATTACAGGCGTGTGTCACCATGCCCGGCTAATTTTTGTATTTTTAGTAGAGGCGGGGTTTCACCATGTTGGCCAGGCTGGTCTTGAACTCCTGACCTTGTGAGCCTCCCACCTCAGCCTCCCAAAGTGCTGGGATTACAGGCGTGAGCCACTGTGCCCGGCCTGCCATATTTATTTTTTTTAATATTTTTTTTTATGATCACAGAATGAATATATGATTATTTTAAGGAACTTGGAAAACAAAATGACAAAAAAGAAAATTAAAAATTCTACTACTGGCCAGGCGCAATGGCTCACGCCTGTAATCCCAGCACTTTGGGAGGCCGAGGCGGGCGGATCACGAGGTCAGGAGATTGAGACCATCCTGGCTAACACGGTGAAACCCCATCTGTACTAAAAATACAAAAAAATTAGCCAGGCGTGGTGTCGGGCACGTGAAGTCCTAGCTACTTGGGAGGCTGAGGCAAGAGAATGGCGTGAACCCAGGAGGCAGAGCTTGCAGTGAGCCGAGATCGCACCACTGCACTCCAGCCTGGGCTACAGAGCGAGACTCCATCTCAAAAAAAAAAAAATTCTACTACCTGGACATAGCCATTGTTAATAACTTGCTGTATTTTTCCTTCTAGTGTAGACCTATGTAAAGTATACATTTACTTTATAATTAAAATTTGTCATTTTATATCACAATTTTACTTAAAATTCTATTGTGACATTTCCCATGTTATTCGATATTGTCTAAATAGCTCATCTAAATAGCTGGATAACATCATCTAAATAGCTGGATAACATTTCTTTCTGTAAATGTAAATATAGTTTAATCATTCTCCCATTGGAGGACATTTTGGGTATTCAGATGATACTGGAGTACAAAATCTTGGTACATAAATTTCATCTGAGTTTGTTTCTTTGGGATAGATTTCTAGAAGAGGCCAGTAACTATTCATGGAATTAGACTGCATAGATGATAAAAGCAGGGCATCAAGGGAGAAAAAAGAGTCAAGGGAGCAAAACAATGTGCTTCAGGATCATGAGATTCGTGAATTCAGCTTCTCTCATATTTGAGTTGAGTGGCAACTCTGTCTCGTACCTGAATTTGGAGACTCTTCTCTAATTAGGGATGTTGTTAGAGGGAAATTCCGCTCTACCGTGGACACCAGAGAGTTGGTTGTGCGTTGTAGTGTTCAAGAATTTTATCCAATATTCTGCTTCCTTCAGAGTTCCTGAATTGAGTGTCTTTTGTGGAATATCTCATCGAAGTAGACTTTCAACCTTGACTTGCTCAACATCTAATCAGAAGCAACTCATTGTCATGTATCTGCTGTCAGTCTGCTCCTTTGTGGAACATCTGTGAGTAGCTGAGTTGCCTTTTTTCCCGTAAGTCCAAATTTGATTCCCTTTCACCTTCTTTAACTTGTTTTTAAACAAAAGGCTCCCTAAAAATCATTCTGGAAGTGTTTCAACTTTATTAGCTTCTACTGTAATTACCATGAAAACAAACCTGTTTTAAAGTCTTTGTTTCCTTCCAAGGTATAATTTAGCTTTATCGTGTCTTCATAGTGAAAATCATATATGTGAACATTGGTAGGATAGAAAAACTTTCCACATAGTTTTATACTTGGTGCCCAGAAAACTTCCAAAGTGTTTAGGTGCTACTCATTATTATTTCTTAGAAATCGAATAGAAGCAGCAGCTTCAGTATACACGGTCCCACTTTTTCATTAATAATAACCACATTTCCCTTTTTTTTTTGCGCAAAAGTGTTACATGTATTTTCTCGTTTAATCCTTGTACAACCTATTAGGTTAGGTATTTTCCTCATTTGGCAGATGAGGGTGCTGAGGCTCAGAGAGATAAAAGACCTTTCTTGCCACACAGCTATTAAAGGCAGAGCTGGGATTTAAACTCAGGTCTAATTCTAAAACCTGTATATTTAACTAGTTTGCACATCTGTCTTCCTGACTTAATTGCATCATAAAATCAAAGGTATTTCTCATCAAAATATGTTCATGTTGGATTACTTGGCTGTTTCATTGTCAGACGTCTGTTGCTTCTGCTGGCTTTTCTGTGGCTATCCCAGCTGCTCTCCCCGTGGCTTGGGCACACCAAGGATTTCCTTTCTGGGATTGCCCATATCTCCCTAGTCCCCTTAGGGGCACCTTCCTGCTTCTGAGGAAACTGAAACAGGAGACAAGGAAAGGGTAACAATTAATTACGTACTTTTTTTTTCCTGAGTATTATCAACCAACGTGTTCCGTAAAGGAGCATGTTTTCACAGCTGTGTGCTTTAGAAACAGGGAGAAAGGTCTGAATTTTTATGACTCAGCTATCTTCAACAAAGGCTGTGATATCTACACTTGATGGACTTGGAACGTGGAAACCCGTTCCCTCCCTCAACCCTGGGATTGGAATCTTTGTGTTTATGGTCACATGAGTATTCAGATATGTTATCTCTGAACGTGGGGCCCTGGTCAGAGAACCAAGGAGTGGACTTGCTAGATTATATGATTTAATTACCCTAGATCAGTCAAGCTTTGACTTAGTGATGGCAGGATATGTTGTGTATTTTTACGTAGTTGCTAGAGGAAAGGAACAAAGTTTAATCCTTGCCTTTGTTGACCTTCTATCTTGTAGTTCCAAATAACTGCCTTTGTAGACGCTTCAAAAGGCTGAAGGCAAGTGATTTATAGATAAGGAATCATTCAGTACTTGCACAAGAAGAGCCCATATCTTCAAATATGGGTGACGTAAGTTTACTTCAGAAACAGAAATGAGCTCATTTATTTGGAGAGATGTGAACAGAATGTGTGTCTTTTGCTCTGGGTGAGATATAAATTTAAATTCACAACTTCACTTGGGGGAAATGAAATGGAGGAACTGGGCACTTGAGCCTCTTGGAAATTAGGGATCTTTAGTCAAGGCCCCAGGGAGCACTGTCTTGGTCCATTTATAACAAAATACTGGAGACTGGGTAGTTTAT
The DNA here is from genome assembly GCF_037993035.2 of Macaca fascicularis. NCBI lineage: Eukaryota > Metazoa > Chordata > Mammalia > Primates > Cercopithecidae > Macaca > Macaca fascicularis. Next base: position 15,172,820 of record NC_088385.1, read on the forward strand.
AAAGAACGGAAATTTGTGTCTCACCGTTCTGGAGGCTGGGAAGTTCGAGATTAGGGTTCCTTGAATGCTGCGTCTTCTAGAGGGGAAGAACACTGTCCTCAACTGGCAGGAGAATGGGCAAAAACAGGAGTAACTCCCCTGTTGAGACCTTTTATAAGGGCAGCTAATCCCATTTACCCAGAGAGGCCCTTATGGCCTAATCACCTCTTAAAAGCCCCACCTCCTATTGCTATCATTGGCAACACCTACATTTTGGAAGGGACACATTCAAACCATAGCGAGCACCAATAGTGTGTTTCATAACTCATCCACATAGGAGCACTCCTCAGTGTATCCAACAGCAGCCTGTGGAGAGCTACTTTTTTGTTTGGTTTTGGTTTTTTGTTTTCTTTTTTGTGACAGAGTCTCCCTCTGTCACCCAGTTTGGAGTGCAGTGGCATGATCTTGGCTCACTAAAATCTCTGCTTCCTGGGTTCAGTGATTCTCCTGCCTCAGCCTCCCCAGTAGCTGGGATTACAGGCGACCGCCACCACGCCCAGCTAATTTTTTTGTATTCTTAGTACAGACGGGCTTTCACCATGTTGGCCAGGCTGGTCTCAAACTCCTGGCCTCCAGTGATCCACCCACCTCGGCCTCCTAAAGTGCTGGGATTACAGGCATGAGCCACCTGGCCCGGCCAGAGAACTACTATGTGCCTTGGGCCTTGATAACACTACACACTTTTTCCCTTAAGGACCTTACTGAATAACTGGGGAGAGAGAGCAGGAATGTCAACAGTAATACAGAAGAAGGGTTCTATGGTAAATGCCAAAAGTGAACCTTCAACCAAGTGAGTTCCAGAGAGACAACCCGGAAAGGTAAAGATTTAGTCATACATGAGCTATGTTGCTACTGAAAACATCTTGATTCTAAAGTATACCACATCTCAACCAAGCAAAAACTGTCTTAAGCCTGAATTAAGAGGAAAATGATATTTTAAAGTAATTCCTCAAGTAAGTTGCCAAATTATTGACACTAGAATTTTAAGAATTGGTGACTGTAGAGCTTTCATGGTTTGGCTACTGTATTATCTCCCTCAAGGTGTGGTACTATTTCTGTCACCAAAAATCATTAATTAATAACATTCTTTCTGTTAATTCTAGCACTTATTTCCATCACTGTGATTTTTTTGGTTATGATTATAATTATTTTTACTTAATATAGGGCATTACCTGCCTCGTAAGGTCATCCTGACAATTAAGACAAAATACAGAACATGCTTAGCACAATGCTTGGCTGGGAGAGTGCCATCACTAATATTAGGCATTATTTTTCTTATTCGTTAAATATGGTGTTTTATATAGTGCCTGGCATGTAGTTAAATTTTAGTAAATTATAATAATGTTGTTTATTGTTATCCAAAGGATTTTTAACATGTATTATCATTTAATACTCTCAGCTACCTTCAAGGTATATAGTGCAATTCCTCCTGTACTAATACAGAAATTGAAGTTAAGTGTATTGGTCAGATTTTTCTGGCTGATTTAAGCAGATAAAGAAATTATTAAAAGGTTGGTGGATAGCTCACAGAATCAGCAGAAGAGCTCTAGAAGCCTGTTTTGGGCTACCTAGCCAAGCAAAATGGCGAAAATTATACCACAGAACTGAGCCGCTGCCAAGTACCTGAGGCGCCTTGCACAGCAAACAATGCTGGCTGGCACTGGTGACCGGACTTTGCCACAGGGCTTGCTTCTGCTGCTCCCTTGGAAACTGTTTTACAGAAACTGCTGTCACCAAGGAATGTACTTCATGGAAGGCCCTATTTTGCAACATTTGCCCCCTATTTACAGTCTGGAGTGGGTGGCATTTTGCTTTATTGCCAACTCATTGTATCTTACCTCTCTGTGAAAGAAATACTTCGTTTAGTATTTTCTTTTAATTGGATATAAACTGAGTAGAAGTTGAGATTATTTTCCTTATTAGTGGACTTCATTTGTGGAAAAGTTAGTTTTTTCTAAAATTGATCTTGTTCTTAGCAATTATCTTCTATAAGTATTGCCTCAGCTTTTTAGGTTACTACTAAACGAGAACTTTCCATATCATCCGGGCGTCTTCTCCAGTGTAAACAGTCCTGTTTCCCGTTACCCATTGGAGCTAAGGAAGCCATGATGAGTTAACATGTGCAAGAAGGGTGACCCCTTTGAGCAAGAAAAGTCCTGGCATTAGTATTTCAGATTTTTTTCTTGCATCCTTTTCTGATATTTTATTTATTTTCATTTAAAGTAGACCTAGGGTTTATCTTGCTGAAAATCTCCAAAAAAAAAAAAAAAAAAAGAGAAGAGAAAAACATGTCAGGTCCCTAATGTGCTGTTAACCATATAAAAATAACCTCCCTTCTTTTATAATCAGTCTTGGTACACCTTGCAAAGTCTCTATGTCTAAGTTGTGTATACTTCAAACTACTGTGAGCATGTGTTAAACACCATTTTTTAAAAAAATAAAAAGGACACTTTCAGCTCCTTAAAGCAAGCTCTTTTGGGAAGGAGATAATCCTTGAGTGCTGCAGCCATCCATCCTGCTTGGTCTGGAAAGCTAAGGTTTTGGGGGTTATGGATGTTTTGACACGTGGAGAACACCTGGGTCTGGTGAGCACCAGCTGCTGAAGTGTGGGAGGCACCCAAGTGGCCTGTTCTTCCAGATGGCATTCATTCTTCCAGGCTAGTGGACAACGTGGGCTCTTTGCCTTCACTCGGTGAGAGCTGTTGAAAGATTTTCTCATCTGAATTGTGAATGTTAGTAATGTTTATTTTATTTTCACAGTAAGAGTGAGGGTCTTCTCACTTTGAATATATTCCTTTTTGCAAATAATTTTGAGGTAGTCCTGATCCTGTATTAAAAGAAACATGGTATGTCATTGTAGAAGAATCCTTCATCCCCTTTCCCTTAGAAACATGAAATTTTCAAAGTTTACACATGGAAGAAAACCTGGTTCAATTCTCTCCATGTTCAGGGAAGGAAACAGAATATATTTTTTCCTTTGTTTATCCTTCTATAGTTTTCATTTTGTTTCCTGTTGGTCACATATTTTTTTTCTTGGCCTCCTTATTAGAGGGGTATTGTGGAATATTTTTGCTCAGTAAACATTAAAATCAATATACCTGACTTTTTAATCATAAAATATAACATAAAATTTATCATTTTAATCCTTTTTTGAGTGTACAATTCAGTGGCATTAAGTATATTCACATTGTTGTGCAGTGTCATGATCATCCATCTCCAGAACTTCTCCATTATCCCAAATTGAACTCTATATCTATTAAATAGTAATTTCCCAGTGTCTACCCCTAGCCCTGTATGTATGTACCACATTTTGTTTAACTTTTCATCCACTGATGGACACTTGGGTTGTTTCTGCTTTGGCCGTTGTGAATAATGCTGCTGTGAACATTGATACATAAATATCTGTATGAGTCCCTGCTTTCAGTTCTTTTGGGTGCATACCCAGAGGTGGAATTGCTGGGTCATGTGGTAATTCTGTTTAATTTTTTTCTCCCTTGTAATTACCCACAATGTGGTAAAATACACTTGACATGAAATTTACCACCGTAACCATTTTTAAGTATGGAGTTCAGCGGTATTAAGTACGTTGAGACTGTCGTGTGACCATCACCGCTGTCCGTTTCCAGAATGTTTTTCATCTTGCAAACCTGAAACTCTATATCGGTTAAACAGCAACTTCCTTTCCTCTCCTCCTCCGAGCCCTGGTAACCACTGTTCTACTTTCTTTCTCTATGATTTTGACTTCTCTGTGTACTTCATAGAAATGGAATCATTCAGTGTTTGCTTGTGACTGGCTTATGTCACTTTAGTGTAATGTCCTCAAGATTCACCCATATCATTGCATAGGTCAGAATTTTCTTTTAAAGATTGAATACCACATGTGTACATATATAGAAAAATATCATTCAGTCTTAAAAGGGAATTCCCTTTTAAGGAATGCCTCATTTTGCTTATCCATTCTTCTATTGATAGCAATTTGAATTGTTTCCATGTTTTGGCTATTGTAAATCATGTTCTTTGTGTTTTTTTTTTTGTTTGTTTTTTTTTTTGAGACGGAGTCTCACGCTGTTGCCCAGGCTGGAGTGCAGTGGCGCGATCTCGGCTCACTGCAAGCTCCGCCTCCCGGGTTCCCGCCATTCTCCTGCCTCAGCCTCCTGAGTAGCTGGGACTACAGGCGCCCGCCACCGCGCCGGGCTAATTTTTTGTATTTTTAGTAGAGACGGGGTTTCACTGTGGTCTCGATCTCCTGACCTTGTGATCCGCCCGCCTCGGCCTCCCAAAGTGCTGGGATTACAGACTTGAGCCACCGCGCCCGGCCAAATCATGTTCTTTGAACACGAGTGTAGAGATGTCTCTTTGAGACCCTGCTTTTGATTCTTTTGGGTATATACTTGGAAGGAGTTGCTGGATCCTATAGTGATTTTACATTTAATTTTTTGAGGAACCACCACACCCCTTTCCCCAGCGGCTATGCTATACCATGTTACGTCTCCACTAACAGTGCATAAGGGTTGTACATCCTTGCCATCACTGTTTTTGTTTGTTTTTGATAGTAGCCATCTTTTTTTTTTTTTTTTTTTTTTTTTTGGAGACGGAATCTTGCTCTGTCGCCCGGGCTGGAGTGCAGTGGCCAGATCTCAGCTCACTGCAAGCTCCGCCTCCCGGGTTTGCGCCATTCTCCTGCCTCAGCCTCCCGAGTAACTGGGACTACAGGTGCCCGCCACCTCGCCCGGCTAGTTTTTTGTATTTTTTGTAGAGACGGGGTTTCACCGGGTTAGCCAGGATGGTCTTGATCTCCTGACCTCGTGATCCGCCCGTCTCGGCTTCCCAAAGTGCTGGGATTACAGGCTTGAGCCACCGCGCCCGGCCGATAGTAGCCATCTTAATAGGTGTGAGGAGGCATCTCATTTTAGTTTTGAATTGCACTTCCCTAATGATTAGGAATGTCGGAAATTCTTTCATGTGCTTATTGGCCATTTGTGTCTCTTATTTGGAGAAAGGTCTATTCAAGTCCTTTGCCCATTTTCGAATTGGGTTGTTTGAGATTTTTTGCTGAGTTTTAGGAATTCTCTGTATATTCTGGATATAATATACATGTATATAATAAATGTATATAATAAAATACACATGATTTGAAAGTATTTTCTCCATTTTGTGGGCTGCCTTTTTACTCTGTTGATAGTATCTTTTCATGCATAAAATGTTAAAATTTTCATTGTCCAATCTATCTTTTTTTGTGTTGCCAGTGCCTTTGGTGTCATACTTAAAACATCATTGCCAGATTCAGTGTCATGAAACTTTTGCCTGCGTTTTCTCACTGTAGGAAACTATAGTAAAAAAAAAATTAAAAGTTTTATTGTTTTAGATCTTACATTTAGGTCATGGATTCATTTTTAATTAGCTTTTGTATGTGGTGGTAGGTAAGGGTCCAACCTTATTCTTTTGCGTGTGGATAGCCAGCTTTCCTAGCAGCATTTGTTGAAAAAACTGTCCTTTCCCAATTGAATGGTCTTGGTGCCCTAGTCAACAATCATATGACTTCATATGTGAGAGTTTGTTCTGGGCCCTCTACTCATTTCTGTGGTCTGTTTGTCTTTATATCAATGCCTCACTGTTTTGATTACTGTAATTTTAAGTTTTGAAATCAGGAAGAGTGAGTCCTCTCCAGCTTTGTTCTTCTTTCCAGGATTGTTTGGCTATTCAGGATCTTCTGAGGTTCCGTATTAATTTTTGGATGAGTCTTTCTATTTCTGAAAAAAAAGTCACTGGGATTTTTATAGGGATTGCATTGAACCTGTAAATCACTTTCGGCAATATTGACGTCTTAATATTAAATCTTCCAATCAATGACTATAGGGTGTCTTAACATTTGTATGTGTCCTCTTTAATTCCTTTCAGCTGTATTTTATGGTTTTTATTGTTGTACAAGTCTTTCATCTCCTTGGTCAAGTTTATTCCTAAGTGTTTTATTCTTTTTGATGCAATTGGAAATGGAATTGTTTTCTTAATTTCCTTTTTGGATTGTTTGTTAGTGTATAGATATGCAACTGATTTTTGCGTGTTGACTTTGTATCCTGCTACTTTGGTGAATTTATTTATTTATTAGTTCTAACAGTGTTTTTGTGGAACATTCAGGTTTTCTATATATGAGATCATATCATCCGTCAACAGACATAATTTAACTTCTTTCTTTCTAATTTCGATGCCTTTTATTTCTTTTGTCTAATTGCTCCCGATAGAACTTCCATTTTTATGCTGAATAGAAGTGGTGAAAGCAAGCATCCTTGCTTCATTCCTGATCTTAGAGGGAAAACTTTCAGGTCATCACCATTGAATACAAAGTTCGCTTGCATTTCTCTTATATGGCTTTTATTATGTTGAGATAGTCTCCTTCCATTCCTAGTTTGTTGAGGGTTTTGTTTGTTTTTATCAGGAGAGGGTGTTGAATTTTCTCAAATGCTTTCTCTGCATCATTTGAAATGATTTTGTGGTTTTCTTCCCTTTAGTCTTCTAACATGGTCTGTTACATGGATTGATTTTCGTGTGTTGAATCATCCTTGTGTTCCAGGAATAAATCTCACTTAGTCATGGTGTATAGTCCTTTTATATGCTCCTGAATTTGGTTTACTAGGATTTTCTTTGGGATTTTTGCAGGAATGTTTGTAAGGTAAATTGGTCTACAGTTTTCTTTTCTTATAGTGTTTTTGTCTGGCTTTGGAATCAGGGTAATGCTGCCCTCATAGATGAGTTAGGGAGTGTTTTCTCCTCTTCAATTTTTTGGGAAAGCCTAAGAAGTGTTTATGTTAGTTCTTTTAAATGATTGGTGGAACTCACCTGTGAAACTATCAGGTCCAGGGCTTTTCTTTATCAGGATATTTTTTATTACTTATTCAATCTCCTTACTAATTATAGGTCTATTCAGAGTTTCTCTGTGGTTTAGCCTTGGTAGGTTCTATGTTTCTAGGAATTTGTCCATTTCACTTAGGTTATCTAATTTATTGCTGTACAATTACTCATAGTACCTTGTAAAGTCATTTTTATTCCTATAGAATCGGTATTAATGTCCACACTTTCTCGTTTTAGTATTTGAGTTGTCTCTCTGTTTTTTCCTTAGTTCCTCTACTCTAGCAAAAGGTTTGTCAATTTTGTTTATCTTTTTAAAGAATCAACTTTTGGTGGTGGTGATTTTCTCTATTTTTTTTCTGTTCTCTATTCTATTTATCTTTGGTCTAATCTTTATTATTTCTATCCTTCTGCTAACTTTGGATTTAGTTTGTTCTTCTTTTTCAAGTTCCTTAAGTTATAAAGTTAGGTTGCTGATGTGAGATCTTTCTTTTTATTTTTTATTTTATTTTGTTTTTTAGAGATGGGTATCACTCTATTGCCAAGGCTAGAGTGCAGTGGTGCAGTCATAGCTCATTGCAACCTCGAACTCCTGGACTCAGTCATTCTTCTACCTCAGCCTCCCAAGTAACTGAGACCACAGACACATACCATTCTGCCTGGCTAATTTTTAATTTTTATTTATTTACTTATTTTTTTAAAAGAGACAGAGTCTCACTAGGTTGCCCAAGCTGGTCTCAAACTCCTGGGCTCAGGCAATTCTTCCACCTCAGCCTCCTGAGTAGATGGGATTATAGATTTGAGTCACCACACCCAACTCTTTTTTTTTTTTTTTTGAGACGGAGTCTTGCTCTGTCACCCAGGCTGGAGTGCAGTGGCACAATCTCGGCTCACTGCAGCCTCTGCCTCCCGGGTTCAAGCGATTCTCCTGCCTCAGCCTCTGGAGCAGCTGGGATTACAGGCAGGCGCCACCACACCTGGCTACTTTTTGTATTTTGTTTTTAGTAGTGATGGTGTTTCACCATGTTGGCCAGGCTGGTCTTGAACTCCTGACCTCAAGTGATCCACCCGCCTTGGCCTCCCAAGTGCTAGGATTACAGGTGTGAGCCATTGTGCCCAGCCTAATGTGAACATTTATAAATTTCCTCCTTAGCACTGCTTTCACTGCATTTCATAAGTTTTGGTATGTTGTGTTTTTGTTTTAATTCACCTCTAGGTATTTTTTCAGTGTCCTTCGTGATTTCTTCTTTGATCCATTGGTTGTTTATAGTATGTTCTTTACCTTCCACAAATTGTGGATTTTCCAGTTTTTCTTCTGTTATAGATGTCTAACTTTATTCCATTGTGGTGGAAGAAGATTCTTTGTATAATATCTATGTTTTGAAATCTATTGAGACTTTGTATAATATCTATCTATAATATTCGTATAATATCTGTCTATCTATAATCTTTGTATAATATCTATCTTTTGAAATCTGTTGAGAAATCTGTGACTTAACATATGGCATATCCCGAAAACTGTCCCATGTACTCTTGAGAAGAATGTGTATTCTGTTGTTGTTAGGTACAATATTCTGTCTGTCTGTGAAGTTGAGTCAGTTTGCTGTGTGTTCAAGTCCTCTACTTGATTATTTATCTTCTGTTTGGTGGTTGTAGTCATTATGGCAAGTGGGGTATTGAGACTTCCAGCTATTATTGAAGTATTTTTCCCTTCAATTTTGTCAATGTTTGCTTGGCAAATTTTGATGGTCTGTCATTAGGTGTATAAGTATTTATAATTTTTAATTCTTTTATGAGACAGGGTCTAACTCTGTCACCCAGGCTGGAGTGCAGTAGTGAGATCTTGGCTCCCCGCAGCCTCTGCCTCCCAGGCTCAATGATCCTCGGCTACAGCCTCCTGAGTAGGCAGGACTAGTACCATCACACCCAGCTGATTTTTGTATTTTTAGTAGAGATGGGTTTTCACCATGTTGGCTGGGCTCGTCTCGAACTCCTGAGCTCAAGCAATCCACCTGCCTTAGCCTCCCAAAGTGCTGGGAGTACAGGCATGAGCCACCAGGCCTGGCTTGAATATTTATAGTTCTTTTTTATCTTCTTGCTATATTGAACCATTTATTTATTTATTTATGAGATGGAGTATCACTGTGTCACCCAGGCTCAATCTCAACTCACTACAAGGTCCGCCTGCCAGGTTCATGCCATTTTCCTGCCTCAGCCTCCCAAGTAGCTGGGACTACAGGTGCCCGCCACCACGCCTGGCTATTGTGTGTGTGTGTGTGTGTGTGTGTGTGTGTTTTTAGTGGAGACGGGGTTTCACTGTGTTAGCCAGGATGGTCTCTATCTCCTGACCTCGTGATCTGCCCACCCTGGCCTCCCAAAGTGCTGAGATTACAGGCATGAGCCACCTCACCTGGCCTGAACCTTTTATTAATACATGATGTCCTTTGTCTTTTGTAATCATTTTTAATTTAAAGTCTATTTTGGTCAGCTACAGTGGCTGACACCTGTAATCCCAGCACTTTGAGAGGCTGAGACAGGAGGATCAGTTGAGGCAGAAGTTTGAGACTAGCCTGGGCAACATAGTGAGACCCCATCTCTACAAAAAAATTTAAAAATTAGCCAAGTGTGATACTGCTTGTCTGTAGTCCCAGCTACTTGGGAGTCTAAGGCAGGAACATTGTTTGAGCCCAGGAGTTCGAAGATACAGTGACCTATGATCATGCCATTGCACTACAGCCTGGGTAACAGAGTGAGGACTCTCTTTTAATATAGCTCTTTCGGTTACTATTTGGATGAATATCTTTTCCCATCCTTCCACTTTCAACCTATTTGTGTATTTAGATGTAAATTGAGTCTCTAGTAGACAAGCATATAGTTGGATCAGGTTTTTAATCCATTCTGCCAATCCCTGTCTTTTGATTGGAGAGTTTAATCCATATACATTTAAAGTACTTAACTGATACAGAGGGACTTACTCCTGTCATTTTGCTATTAGTTTTCTAGATGCCTTATAGCTTTTTTTTTGTTTGTCATTTTCTGTATTGCTGTCTTCTTCTGTGTTTAGTTGATTTTTTGCAGTGAAACATTTATATTCCTTTCTCATTCCCTTTTGTGTATGTTATATAGCTGTTTTTTTTTTTTTTAATTATTTAAGTTCTATGGTACATGTGCACAATGTGTAGGTTTGATACATAGGTATACATGTGCCATGTTGGTTTGCTGCACCCACCAACTTGTCATTTACATTAGGCATTTCTCCTAATGCTATCCCTCCCCCAGCCCCCGACCCTGCAACAGGCCCCAGTGTGTGATGTTCCCCGCTGTGTCCAAGTGATCTCATTGTTCAGTTTCTACCTATGAGTGAGAACATGCAGTGTTTGGTTTTCTGTCCTTGTGATAGTTTGCTGAGAATGATGGTTTCCAGCTTCATCCATATCTCTGCAAAGAGCATGAACTCATCATTTTTTATGGCTGCATAGTATTCCATGGTGTATATGTGCCACATTTTCTTAATCCAGTCTATCATTGATGGACATTTGGGTTGGTTCCAAGTCTTTGCTATTGTGAATAGTGCTGTAATAAACATATGTGTGCATGTGTCTTTATAGCAGCATGATTTATAATCCTTTGGATATATACCCAGTAATGGGATTGCTGGGTCAAATGGTATTTCTAGTTCTAGATCCTTGAGGAATTGCCACACTGTCTTCCACAATGGTTGAACTAGTTTAGAGTCCCACTAACAGTGTAAAAGTGTTCCTATTTCTCCATATCCTCTCCAGCATCTGTTGTTTCCTGACTTTTTAATGTTTGCCACTCTAATTGGCATGAGATGGTATCTCATTGTGGTTTTGATTTGCATTTCTCTGATGACCAGTGATGATGAGCATTTTTTCATGTGTCTGTTGGCTGCATAGATGTCTTCTTTTGAAAAGTGTCTGTTCATATCTTTTGCCCACTTTTTGATGGGGTTGGTTGTTTTTTTCTTGTAAATTTGTTTGAGTTCTTTGTAGATTCTGGATATTAGCTCTTTGTCAGATGGGTAGATTACAAAAATTTTCTCCTATTCTGTAGGTTGCCTGTTCACTCTGATGGTAGTTTCTTTTGCCGTGCAAAAGCTCTTTAGTTTAATTAGATCTCATTTGTCTATTTTGGCTTTTGTTGCCATTGCTTTTGGTGTTTTAGACATGAAGTCCTTGCCCATGACTGTGTCCTGAATGGTATTGCCTAGGTTTTCTTCTAGGGTTTTTATGGTTTTAGGTCTAAAATTTAAGTCTTTAATCCATTTTGAATTAATTTTTGTATAAGGTGTAAGGAAGGGATTCAGTTTCAGCTTTCTATGTATGACTAGCCAGTTTTCTCAGCACTATTTATTAAATAGGGAATCCCTTCCGCATTTCTTGTTTTTGTTAGGTTTGTCAAAGACCAGATGGTTGTAGATGTGTGATGTTATTTCTGAGGCTTCCGTTCTGTACCATTGGTCTGTATATCTGTTTTGGTACCAGTACCATGCTGTTTTGGTTACTGTAGCCTTGTAGTATAGTTGAAGTCAGGTAGTGTGGTGCCTCCAGCTTTGTTCTTTTGGCTTAGGATTGTCTTGGCAATGCGGGCTCTTTTTTTGTTCCATATGAACTTTAAAGTAGTTATTTCCAATTCTGTGAAGAAAGTCATTGGTAGCTTTATGGGGATGGCATTGAATCTATAAATTACTGTGGAAAGTATGACCATTTTCACGATATTGATTCTTCCTATCCGTGAGCATGGAATATTCTTCCATTTGTTTGTGTCCTCTTTTATTTCGTTATTTCATTGAGCAGCGGTTTGTAGTTCTCCTTGAAGAGGTCCTTCACATCCCTTGTAAGTTGGATTCCTAAGTATTTTATTCTCTTTGAAGCAATTGTGAGTGGGAGTTCACTCATGATTTGACTGTTTGTCTGTTAATGGTGTATAGGAATGGTTGTGATTTTTGCACATTGATTTTGTATCCTGAGACTTTGCTGAAGTTGCTTATCATCTTAAGAAGATTTTGGGCTGAGACGATGGAGTTTTCTAAATATACAATCATGTCATCTGCAAACAGGGACAATTTGACTTCCGCATTTCCTAACTGAATCCCCTTTATTTCTTTCTCTTGCCTGATTGCCCTGGCCAGAACTTCCAACACTATGTTGAATAGGGGTGGTGAGAGAGGGCATCCTTGTCTTGTGCCGGTTTTCAAAGGGAATGCTTCCAGTTTTTGCCCATTCAGTATGTTACTAGTTGTGGGTTTGTCATTAATAGCTCTTATTATTTTGAGATACATTGCATCAGTACCCAGTTTATTGAGAGTTTTATCATGAAGAGCTGTTGAATTTTGTCAAAGGCCTTTTCTGCATCTATTGAGATAATCATGTGGTTTTTGTCTTTGGTTCTGTTTATATGCTGGATTACGTTTATTGATTTGCATATGCTGAACCAGCCTTGCATCCCAGGGATGAAGCCAACTTGATCATGGTGGATAAGCTTTTTGATGTGCTGCTGGATTCGGTTTGCTAGTATTTTATTGAGGATTTTCACATCACTGTTCATCAGGGATATTGGTCTAAAATTCTTTTTTTGTTGTGTCTCTGCCAGGCTTTGGTATCAGGATGATGTTGGCCTCATAAAATGAGTTAGGGAGGATTCCCTCTTTTTCTATTGATTGGAATAGTTTCAGAAGGAATGGTACCAGCTCCTCTTTGTACCTCTGGTAGAATTCAGCTGTGAATCCGTCTGGTCCTGGACTTTTTTTGGTTGGTAGGCTATTAATTATTACCTCAATTTCAGAGCCTGTTATTGGTCTATTCAGAGACTCAGCTTCTTCCTGGTTTAGTCTTAGGAGGGTGTATATGTCCAGGAATTTATCCATTTCTTCTAGATTTTCCAGTTTATTTGTGTAGAGATGTTTATAGTATTCTCTGATGGTAGTTTGTGTTTCTGTGGGATTGGTGATGATATCCCCTTTATCATTTTTTATTGCATCTATTTGATTCTTCTCTCTTTTCTTCTTTGTTAGTCTTGCTAACTGTCTATCAATTTTGTTGATCTTTCCAAAAAACCAGCTCCTGTATTCATTGATTTTTTGAAGAGTTTTTGTGTCTCTATCTCTTTCAGTTTTGCCCTCATATTAGTTATTTCTTGCCTTCTGCTAGCTTTTTTTGAGACAGAGTCTCGCTCTGTCACCCAGGCTGGAGTGCAGAGGTGCTATCTCGGCTCACTGCAAGCTCCGCCTCCTGGGTTCACGCCATTCTCCTGCCTCAGCCTCCCTAGTAGCTGGGACTACAGGCGCCCGCCACCATGCCCAGCTAATTGTTTGTATTTTTTTTTTTAGTAGGGACGGGATTTCACCATGTTAGCCAGGATGGTCTCGATCTCCTGACCTCGTGATCTGCCCACCTCGGCCTCCCAAAGTGCTGGGATTACAGGCGTGAGCCACCGTGCCTGGCTGCCTTCTGCTAGCTTTTGAATTTGTTTGCTCTTGCTGCTTTTAATTGTGATGTTGGGGTGTTGATTTTGGATCTTTACTGCTCTTTGTTGTGGGCATTTAGTGCTTATACAGCTGTTTTCTTTGTACTTATCATGAGGATTATAGGTAAGATCCTGAAGTTGTAACACAATAATTTGAATTTATACCAGCTTAGCTTTCTTTTATTTTCTTTTTTTTTTTTTTAAGTGAAAACAAGTTTATTAAGAAAGTGAAGGAGGCCGGGCGCAGTGGCTCACGCATGTAACGCCAGCACTTTGGAAGGCCTAGGCAGGCAGATCACCCGAGGTCAGGCGTTCAAGACCAGCCTGACCAACATGATGAAACCCCATCCCTACTGAAAATACAAAAGTTAGCCAGGCACGGTGGCACATGTCTGTAGTCTCAGCTACTTGGAAGGCTGAAATAGGAGAATTGTTTGAATGCAGGAGGTGGAGGTTGCAGTGAGCCGAGATTGTGCCACTCTACTCCAGCCTGGGTGACAGAGTGAGTCTTCATCTCAAAAGAAAAAAAAAAAAAGTAAAAGAATAAGGAATGGCCTCCATAGGCAGAGCAGTGACAGCTTAACTTTCATAACATAGAAAAACTCTGCTCCTTTCCAGGTTGGTTTCCATCCTTTTCAGTCATTAATGTCACAAGATAGTATCTTTATACAGGGTGTGTCCAAAATATAAACTAATACTTTTTTAATGTAGTAATCTCTCAAATTACGTTAAAAAAAAAAAAAACAAAATACGGAGTTATGAACTAAAGTTACAATAACATTAGCTTTTAGACTAATTTTACAATGTAGAAAGCCAAAAGTAGAGTTTGTAGCTTTACCCATGTAAATACATGGGCTTTTTTTTTTTTTTTTTGAGACAGAGTCTTGCTCTGTCACCCAGGCTGGAGTGCAGTGGCACGATCTTGGCTTATGGCAAGCTCTGCCTCCCGGGGTTCACGCCATTCTCCTACCTCAGCCTGCCTAGTAGCTGGGACTACAGGTGTCCACCACCACGCCCAGCTAATTTTTTTGTATTTTTAGTAGAGATGGGGTTTCACCGTGTTAGCCAGGATGGTCTCAATTTCCTGACCTCGTGATCCGCCCACCTCGGCCTCCCAAACTGCTGGGATTACAGGCGTGAGCAATACATGGGCTTTTGTAATTTGCCATATATTTACCTTTACTGAGATCTTTATTTCTTCATTGGACTGTATAGTGTGCTTTCATTTCAACCTGCAGGACTCCCTTTAGCATTTCTTGCAGAGCAGGTGTAGTGTTAAGAAACTCCCTCTGCTTTTTTGTTTTTGTTTTTTGGTTGTTTTTTTTTTCCCCCTAACTCATACTGTCTTACTTTCTCCCTCACTTTTAAAGGATAGTTTTACTGGATATAAAATTCTTGCTTGACAGGTTTTGTTTTTTTTATCTTTTAGCAGTTTCCCACCTTATGGCCCCCTAGGTTTCTGATGAGAAATCTGTTGATAATCTTATTAAGATTCCCTTTTATATGATCAGTTGGTTTTCTTTTGATGCTTTCAAATTTCTTTGTCTTTTTGTTTGTTTTTTGAGACAGAGTCTCATTCTGTCACCCAGGCTAGAGCGCAGTAATGCAATCTCAGCTCACTACAACCTCTGCATCCCAGGCTCAAATGATCCTCCTGCCTTAGCCTCCCAAGTAGCTGGGACTACAAGCATCTGCCACCATGCCTGGCTAATTTTTATATTTTTTTGTAGAGATGGGGTTTCGCCATGTTGTCCAGGCTGGTCTCAAACTCCTGACCTCAAGTGATCTGCCCACCTTGGCCTCCCAAAGTGCTTGGATTACAGGCGTGAGCCACTGCGCCTGGCCCTTTCTAAAGGTTGGTTATAATGTGTCCTGGTGTGGGTCTCTGAATCCTATTTTGAGTTTGTTGAGCTTCTTGGATGTTTATATTCATCTCTTTCATCAAATTTGGGATGTTTTTTGCCATTGTTTCTTCAGATGTTTTCTCTTTCCTTTTCTCTTTCTGTTTTCCTTTTGGGACTCCCACAATGCATATGGTTATCCACTTGATGGTGTCTCATCAATCCCTTAGATCAGTTCACTTTTCCTTGATCTTTTTTCTTTCTGTTCCTCAGACTAGATCATATTCACTGTCCTTCATTATTCACTCATACTTCCTTCTGCCTGCTCAAATCTGCCTTTGAATCCCTGCGGTGAGTTTTTCCTATCAGTTATTTCAGCTCCAGAACTTATTTTTCATTTCTTTTTAGGTTTTCTGCCTCTTTACTGATATTTTCCGTTTGTTTATACATTGTTGTCTTGGCTTTCTCCATGTCTTCTTTAGCTCTTTGAGCATCTTTAAGACAGTTGTTTTAAAGTCTTTGTCTAGTAGATTTACCATTGTCTTTTTTCAGGGACAATATCTGTTGGTTTATATTTTTCCTTTGAATGAGCCATACGTTACTGTTTCTTTGTATGACTTGTGATTTTTTTTTAATTGGACATTTAAATCCTGTAATATGGTAACTCTGGAAACAGATTCTCCCTCTTCCCTGGGTTTGCTGTTTTTTGGGTTTATTTTTGGTTTTTGATTGTTACAGGATGTGTCTGTGCCAAGAATCAGCCTGAGGTATACATGTTAGGTCTCCTCAGATCTTTTCTGAGCCTGTGCTCTTCCCTGGGCATGCACAGCAACTTTCTCATTTCCCCTATATATGTGGTTGCTTTTGAATATCCTGGTCTTTAATGTCCGGCTCCCAGAGAGGGAAAAAGAAAAAAGTGAAGGAGGGGAAAATAGATGCTGCCCCTTTTAATCCTCTGGAAGTCACTTCAACATGAGTGGGAGGACCTTGCAGCAGTGTGGTGGAGGTGTAATAACAGTGACTACTGTCTGTCTGTCTGCACCTTTGTAATCAGAAGCAGCCATCATTGATCAGAGCATAGATCCATATTTAGAGGACAGGGTCCTTTTCTCCCCCACTGTCTCCCACAAACTGTGTGCAAGCCACTCCAGGAATATGCATAGTTGCCTGCAGTGGGGCTGAGAGCTTTGGGATGGGTAGGTGCTATTATGATGACAGCTGAAATTGACTGAAAGTAATTATAATTTATCATCCAGGCCTTCCTCTGGATGATGCAAACCTTCAATAGACTCTAGAGCTACAAGATAGTTGTATCAGACGGAGTGCACCAGTGCAATTATTTAGTTGGGAAGACAAATTCCTGGTGCTTCCTACCACAATCTTCCCCAAATTCCCTCTATAGTTCCTTTTCTTAAGAACTCCCATACTGTTTTCCTCAGCAGGTGCACCATTGTACATTCTTACCAGCAGTGCACAAGGGTTCCAAGGATATGGAGAACATCCTTGCCAACACTTGTTATTTTCTGTTGTTTGGATAAATAGCCATCCTAATGATTAAGTGGTATCTCATTGTGTTTTGTATTTCCCTCATGATTAGTGATTTCAAGCATCCTTCTTGTGCTTGTTGGCAATCTGTATATCTTCTTTGGAGAAATGTCTATTTAAGTCCTTTGCCCAATTGGGTGGTTTGTTGTTTTATCTTTTTAATTTTAGCTCCTTTTCATGTTTGCTTTCCTTATAAATAACTCCTGCTTCTTCTGGTAATCTGCTTGAGGATGAGATCATTTCTTTGCTATTTCCTACCATGATAGTACATAGTAGTGTGTGCCTGGTAAATACTTACAGAGGTAGGATAGGCCAGTGATACAGCCAAGTTTTAAAAGCCTGCTTAATTGACTACTACAGTTGGTGATTGGGGACTTTGGAACAGTGAGGAAATTAATACAAATTGTGTGCCGCCTCTGTGCTAGGTGCTGCGTAGGCATAACTTTATATGGTTCCCGTAATACTCCTTTAATACATGTCACACGTACAGATGAAGGATTTGAATTAAGGGAAGTTAAATTTAGACTCCCTCAACATCACACAGGTAGTAAATGGCAATCCTTGGATTCCAATTCCAGGTCTACCTGACTCCACACTTTTTCATTATACCGTGCTGTCTCTCTTCCCTAGTCTGGTAAGTTCAGAGAGCAAGCCCATAAAATTGTTAGGGTGGGTGAGCAGTTGAAGATTTACTTAATAAGAGACAGAGAATCTTGCTGTATTGCCCAGGCTGGCTTTGAACTTCTAGGCTTAAGCAATCCTCTCACCTCTCTCTACGAAGTAGTTGGTAACTACAGCCTACTCCATTTTACTTAATTATTTGAGAGGAAAAGGTAGAGATTGTGAAAAGCTAATTTTATAGCAGTGAACAGGATCCCTCGAAGACACTGAGGTGTGTTGTTTGTGGATGCTGATGACCTTTGGAAATGTTGTGTCTACTTTTGGGTGTGACATCCTCTGTTCTTGCTTCTTTGGTACCATAAATTAGTGCCAAATGGGTGCCTAACATAGAAGGATGAAGTGCTTTTCATTGCTTACCACAAATTCCCTTGAACCCTTTACTTCTCTGAGACTTAAGAAATGCAAGAGTAAAAGGAACAGAGTTTTATCAAAATCCTATTGTGTGCTAGGCAAACTCTAGAAGAGACGTGATTATTATCTTGCTTTTACATATGAGAAAATTGAGGCTCAAAGCTGTAAGGTAAATTGTCCAGATGCACGCAGCTAATAAATAGGGGAGCTGAATTCAGCTTTTTCCATGCTGCCTCCATTAAAAAGTTCCTCTTTCTTGCCCTCTGGTGGGCTTCGGAGGTCCTGGGAGAAATGTTTGTATCCTCAGCAAACGTTGTGGTGGGTGAGCATCTTACCTGGGGCTTGTTCTGCACTTGCAGTTTCTTCTGCCACATGGTTTAACCAAAGCAACGATGTTTGCCATTGCCCCTTCGAGGTTAGTACTCCTCTGAGGTGACAGAGTGGGGACAAAAGTTCGAAAGGAATCCGCTTTAGAAAGCACCCTTTTTCTAAGTATCCTGAAGGAATCAGTCACTAACACACATCACAAAATTCTCTCTAAATTGGGAAGATGTTTTTAGACTTTCCTTTTCTTTAAGAAGAGAAGGGAGTGCCTTTGGAAACTAGAGTTTAAGTAAAGGATACACATAGCTTAAATGCTTTTATCTTTGAAATATACTATGACCAATAGACTCGAAAATAAATTTCTTATTAGTTTTGGGGGTATCAGAGTCAGTTTGGGCTGCTATAACAGAATACCATAAACTGGGTGGCTTAAACAACAAGCATTTATCTCTGATAGTTCTGGTGGCTGGGAAATCCAAGGTCAAGGTGCCGGCAATTTTGCCTCTGCCGAGGACCTGCTCCCTGGTTTGCAGATGGCCATCGCTGTGGCCTTACATGGTCGGGAACAGAAAGAGTGAAGGGAGGCTCTCGTGTCTCTTCTTCTAGTGACACTAGTCCCATTCATGAAGCCTCCACATTCATGATATACCCACTCACCCTTTAAGGTCCCCACCTCCTAATACCATGACACTGGGGATTAGGATTTCAACATAGGAAATTTGGGGGAACACAAACATTCAGTCCATACAGGGGAATTTCTTTTTTCAGAATCTGATGTTTAATTGTACCTTCACAGTAACTTTTGTCAAAGTTATATTTAATTTCTGCTTCCTGGATTCTGTAGCAGGAAATGGAGCTTGTTGTGTGCCCCAATATTTGTAATACTGATTTCTAGTCCGAGAAGTATCTAAGCCTCTCAGAGTTAAGGAATTCAGTTTGGTATTATGTGGCTCTGCACTGTGCTATAGAAAAACTGGGGGTTTCCTCCCACCTGACATTACAGAATGAAAAAGATCACTCAGCAGAATATTTCCCACACTTCTAACCCTGATGATTTTTCCACTCAACACTTTACACAAAGAGGTGGTTACAGATGGTAGTTTGCTGGATCTGTGGAATATTCAGTCTTGGTCTTCACTCACTCCCTGGAGCCCTACTCCTCGTTCTTTTATAAACAAAGTGGTTTAAACAGGATCTTAGGAAATATCTCCAGTATTTACCATTTGCACACCTAACCCTTAATATATGGAATCTGTTAGATCAGGTTTTTAACTCAATAAACATCTTTGGGTGCATCACCGTGTTAAACTAAAGAAGTAGAAAACTGAAGGCAATGGCCCTGTTCCTTAACTGTAAGGAACATGTAATTTAGAAACTTCTTCTCTTTAACATGAAAAACTAACCATAAGTACGTGGATCAACATTCTTCTTTATGGAATATTAAGAGTGAAGTGTCATGATGTTATGGTTTTTTTAACGGCTCAGTAAAAGAAAAAAATTATATAGTGAGATGAAGTAGATATGACAAAATATTAGTTGTTGAATCTAGATGGTGCGTATTTGGGTATACATTTTTTTCCCTACTTTTCTACATTTAAAAATTTTCATAATAAAGGGTAAAGCAGAAAAATCCTAAGTATAAATAACATTTATAAAACTATACAAAAAATAATTTCAAGGGTGGTATGTGGTTCATTCTCTATTAATGGTAAGGGTTTAGGTAATTATTGGAGTTGGTAGGAAATAATTAAAATAGGAGTATAAATCCAGAGGCCCGCAGAGGCCAGGTGGGTAATATGGGTGAGTGGAGCTGCCAGGCATTAGACAGGAGGGAGATGGTGGGGACTGAGCAAACAGGCAAGTGGACAACTCATTGAAAGCATTCCAAAAATTTAAAAGATCTTAATGTGCATTCAGAATGAAACACTTCAGAGGGCTGGCGGTTTATTGTCTCCTAAAAATGACAAAATTTACCATCTCTGAATTTACCCAGCTTTCTGTCCTTCTCTCTACTTTAAGAAGATGCAGGAGAGGCGTAGCTATCAATACTAGAAGGAGATGGTTTCCTGGCACAAGAGGGTGATGGGAAAACATTGTATCCAATGCCTCTAGAGTTTGCCTGGGTTGCCACAACTTTGTTGCTTCAGGAATGGAAAATGTGGCCCATCTTCTAATTTTCTCTGTCCTGTCTTGCTCCTTCTATGACCTGGGGCAGGATTTGCGGTGGGTTTATGGAGATTCCTATGAGTCAAGGAAGCACATTCTGAGGATAGACTCATGCACCTGGGTTTTGTTTTTAGATGGTTAGAGGGAGGGTGCAATTGTGATTTATAAGAATGACTTAAAGTGTAATTCCTTTGATTTTGAAGTTGGCTAGGCAACTTAATTTGAACACCCTAGTGTGCCTGTTAGACCTGACAGCTTTCTCAAAATCCCCCTCCTACTTTACTCATTTCCCTCACCCTCCACCTTTTTTCTCAAGAGGTAGAAGTGAGAGTTTTGTTTTGTGAGCTAAGGTTGGCTTCTGGGCCCTCTGCTGGAGCCACCTGGCAGCTTGGGGTGGCCCTGTAGCCTTCCTCCACCTCATTCTGCAATTCAGGCTCCCAATAGTCTTCTGAAGCGTGGAAGAGCTTCCTCATGCATGTTAGAAGAGCATGAGTCCAGACTGAGATAAGGACTCACTCTTAGGCATATATGCAGCCTACAGAGACCCTGAGAAGCCTTTTTCCTCCTAATATCTTCTAGACTTATGCTTTCCTTGGAATTCCAGCAATAGAACTGCATACTCTTACCCTAGTTCAAGAACCTTTTATGTACCAGGTGCTATACTAGATATGAGATAAAAGATAAGCAAAATGTGGTCCCTGTCTTCAACCAGCTCACCATTTGTTATACCACTTTAATCACGTTAGAGAAATTTTTTTTTTTTTTTTTTTGAGACGGAGTCTTGCTCTGTTGCCCAGGCTGGAGTGCAGTGGCATGATCTCGGCTCACTGCAAGCTCCGCCTTCTGGGTTTATGCCATTCTCCTACCTCAGCCTCCTGAGTAGCTGGGACTACAGGCACCCACCAACACGCCTGGCTAATTTTTTGTATTTTTAGTAGAGATGGGGTTTCACCGTGTTAGCCAGGATGGTCTCGATCTCCTGACCTCGTCCTTCGGCCTCCCAAAGTTCTGGGATTACAGGCATTAGCCACCGTGCCCAGCCGAGAAAATGTTTTAAGATGTGTTCGGCCATATGAACTTTGGTGAGAATTAAAGATGAGGTTTTTACTTGTAGAGTAGGGGGCACTTGGGATGGGTGAAGAAGGGAGAACTCCCTCTAAAGGTCTTACTCATAGATGAGGAAAGACCTCAGCTACTTTTTGTTAAAGTGAGTTTATTTATTTAAAAAATATTTAAGGGGGAAATGCATTCATTTGGTTTAAAAAGTTCTGTTAAAAATATACTATGAAATTCCCCCTCCTTACCCCTTGCCTCCATGTAATTCTTATATGTCATTTCAGAGTTTATTTATGTAAATATAAGCAAATCTGAACGTATACTCTTATTTATTTGCACGCCAACCCCCATTTTTATGCAATGATAGCACACTCTATGCATCTATATACCTTTAAAAAAAATTATGTCTCATGGAGATTTTTTCCATGTAAGTACATAGAGAGCGCCCTCATTCTTTTCTTTGTTCTTGTAATACCATTTATAGATTTACCTTGATTTAATTAACAAACCCTCTATTCCGGGACATTGCGGTGTTTGCTGACCTTTGCTGTTACAATCACTGCTGCAGTGAACACTCTTGTATATACATTAGACATCATTTAGCATGTGTGCTACTGTGTGTGTAAATTCCTAGTGGTGAAGTTGTTGCATCAGAGGCTATGCATTTGTAATTTTGTTATCCATGCCAAGTTGCCCTCCTCCATATGGTGTTAACAACTTACACGCTAAGCAGCAAAGCCAGTTTCCTCACAGCTCCACCTACAAAGTATTTTTCATGCTTTTCATTTTTACCGATTTGACAGGTGAAAAATGGGCTTGCGGTAAAGTTTCCATTTGTTTTTCTTACTATAAGTGAGGTTGTGCATTTTTTTTTTATAGTTGAGGTATTGGCATTTCCTTTTCTGTGAAATATCTTTTCATATCTTTTGTTCATCTTTCTTTTGCTAATGTTTTTGTTTTTTTGTTTTTGTTTTTTTGAGATGGAGTCTCGCTCTGTTGCCCAGGCTGAAGTGCAGTGGCATGATCTCGGCTCACTGCAAGCTCCGCCTGTGGGTTCAAGTGATTCTCCTGCCTCAGCCTCCTGAGTAGCTGGGAATGCAGGCGCCTGCCACCGTGCCCAACTCATTTTTGTATTTTTAGTAGAGACGGGGTTTTACCATGTTGGCCAGGATGGTCTTGATCTCTTGACCTCGTGATCTGCCCACCTCGGCCTCCCAAAGTGCTAGGATTACAGGCGTGAGCTACCATGCCCGGCCCTTTTGCTGATTTTTAATTTGCCAATTTCTTTTCTTTTCTTTTCTTTTTCCTTTCCTTTCCTTTCCTTTTCCTTTTCCTTTTCCTTTTCCTTTTCCTTTTCTTTTCCTTTTCCCTTTCCCTTTCCCTTTCCTTTCCTTTCCTTTTCCTTTTCCTTTTCCTTTTCCTTTTCCCTTTCCCTTTCCCTTTCCCTTTCCTTTCCTTTCCTTTTCCTTTCCTTTCCTTTCCTGAGATGGAGTCGCGATCTTGGCTCACTTCAGCCTTTGCCTTCCGGGTTCAAGAGAGTCTTCTGCCTCAGCCTCCCAAGTAGCTGGGACTGCAGGCGCACGCCACCACGCCCAGCTGCTTTTTGTATTTTTAGTAGAGATGGGGTTTCACCGTGTTGGCCAGGCTGGTCTTGAACTCCTGACCTCAGGTGATCTGCCTGCCTCAGCCTCCCAAAGTGCTGGGATTACAGGTGTGAACCACCCTGCCCAGCCTTATTTGCCAATTTCTAGGCACTTTTTATATATTAGGAAGTTTACCCTATGTGATATGAGTTATCACAATAGGAGGAAAAAGGCTTCCTGGGGTCTCTGCAGGCTTTTAATTTTCCCCAGATTTGGGGTATTCTCTTTGTATTTTAAATTTTAACTTGTGTTTGTTGTCATGAGGAGTCTTGGTTTGTGTATTGTTGAATTTATCACTGTTTCCTTTATGGCTTTTGCGTTATCCTGGTTCACTATTAATGGCACACAATCATTCATTCCTTTTTCCGTGGTGCCTCCTTCCTCTTTTCCTCTTTCAATTTCGGATTGACAGCAAAGCACTTTTGGTATCTTCCCCCAAGTTTGCGTTCCTGGAAATGTATTTCTCGTCAGTGATAGGGTAGCCCTTGATAGTTTTGTTAGGAGATTTTAGTGGTCTGTAGAATTCCCATTTTCTTGGTACAGGCACTCTGGGAAACTGACAGTTTCTTATAAAACTAAACATGAAATTACCATATGACCCAGCAGTTGCATTCTTGGGCATTTATCCCAGAGAAATGAAAACTTCTGTTTACACAAAAACCTGTACATGACAGCTCACAGCAGACTTGCTTGTAATAGCCCCGAACTGGAAACAACCCAGATGTCCTCCAGTGGGTGAATGGTGAAACAAACTCTGATACATACATACCATGGAATACTACTCAGAATTAAAAAAAGAATTAACCACTGATATATCAACAACATAGACAAATCTCTAAAGTTTTATGTTGGGCAAATAAAAAGATCCAATCCCAAAAGCTTACATGATGTATTATTTCATTTATATAACACTTTTGAAAGGACAAAATGTTAGAAATGGTGAACGGATTAATGGTTAACAGTGTTTTAAAGATGGAAAGGGGGACGAGAGGAAGAGTGGGGTAGGTCTAGTTATAAAAGCAGCACAAGAAATCTTTGTGGTGATGGAACTTTTCAGCATCTGACCATAGTGGTGAATACATGAACCTGTGTATGGGGAAAAGTTGTACAGAACTAAATACAGACACAAATGAGTGCAAATAAAATGAGGAAATCTGGGCCGGGCACAGTGGCTCATGCCTGTAATCCCAGCACTTTGGAAGGCTGAGGCAGGCGGATCACCTTAGGTGAGGAGTTTGAGATCAGCCTGGCCAACATGGTGAAACCCTGTCTCTACTAAAAAATACAAAAATTAGGCAGGAATGGTGGCACATGCCTGTAATCCTAGCTACTCAGGAGTCTGAGGCGTGAAAATTGCTTGAACAAGGTTGCAGTGAGCTGAGGAGATCATTCCACTGTGCTCCAACCTGGAAGACAGAGTGAGACCGTGTCTCAAAAAAAAAAGGAAATCTGCCCAGGTGCAGCGGCGTACTCTGGTAGTCCCAGCTACTTGGGAGGCCGAGGTGGGAGGATCTCTTGAGCTCAGGAGTTTGAGGCCAGCCTCAGCAACAAAGGGAGATACCATCTCTAAACCAAAAAAGGGAGGGATGGGTAGGAAATCTGAATAAGATCAGATTATATATATGGATTATATCTATGTCAATATCCTGGTTGTGATACTGTACCATAGTTTAACAAGATGTTACCATTGAGTGAAATTGGGTAAAGGGGTCACGGGATCCTGTACATAGGATCTCAATAAAAATTTCAATTAAAAAGTCCCAATTTCTGCTAATACCGGATTCACCAAAACATACTGCCTGGAAGCAGGTTCAGTTCAAGTAACTGGTGCTTTCCTGTGTTAGGACTTGCAGTGCAGCGGCTGAGCAGTGGAATGTGGAGGAGCCTAGCAGTGCCTTGGGTTCCAGCCCTGTACTCTGCTCTGTCTCAGAAGATCTGAGAGCATCGACCAGCATTTCCCAGGATTCTCTGGGACAGCCCCGCTGGGTAGCCCTTCATACAGCCTGTCTGGAGGGAAAGAATACTGGCTTCAGCTCTAATATATCAGAACAGTGTGGGGTGGATGTTGGTGGTTGGGGACAGTGGGGAAGGGTTCCCAAGATGAGCTTTGGCCAGGTGAGGTGGCTCACACTGAGGCGGGAGGATCGCTTGAGCCCAGAAATTTGAGACCAACCTGGGCAGCAAAACCCCATCTCTACTAAAAATACAAAAACTAGCTGGGTGTGGTAACAAGTGCCTGTGGTCTCAGCTACTCTGGAGGCTGAGGTAGGAAGGCTTGGGTCCAGGAGGTCAAGGTTGCAGTGAACTGAGATCGCGCCACTGCACTCCAGATGGGCAACAGAGCAAGACTCTGTCTCAAAAAAAAAAAAAAAAAAAAAGAGCTTTGCTGTGCCCTGCACGTGACCTACTGTCATATGTATTCTGTGTTCCTTATGCTGTAGCATTGGCTCTGCTATGAGACAGAGTGGCCTGGCATATGGTAGGGGGATCACTGGGATCCCCAAGACCCTGCTAGGGAATCTCTGAAGTCAAAACTATTTTTGTAATAATACTTAGACATTATTTGCAAATCATGCTCATTCTCTTACACAAGTGTCCAGTGGAGTTTTCCAGAGGCTCAATGATGTGAAATGGCAACAGATTAAATGCAGAAGCAGCTATGAGATTCCAGCTGTTTTCTATTAAGGCAGACATTAAAAAGGCATTTAAAAAAGTAAATCAGTGGCATCATTTCACTTTTTTGTTTTGGAAGAATATTTTCCTTAAAATGTTACTTTTGTTAATGTATAAAGGGGTTATCATTATATTTAAATGATATAATATTTAAGAATGTTCTCCGTTTTAATTTTTATAGGTGAATATCAAAAGATATAACTCACATAAAAGCTCTTTGGGGTCCTTGGTAATTTTTGAGAGTGTAGGGGTTCTGATAATTGAGAATTGTTTCTTTGGCAGAAAGCAATAGGCTTAATTTCTAGACTGGGCTTTGCTTTGTGAATGTGGGCATCATTTGGCCTCTTCAATTGATTTCTTCTCCTGAAAATGCTATTAATTGCCCTGCTACATACCTATGAAAAGATAATCCTCTATGCAAATATAGGGGAGATTAATGGCTACATGGCTAAACTGGTGCTGAAAGAAAATGTAAAGAATGAGTTTCTGGCCTGTTAGGTGACAGTCTGTTTACTTGTTAAATGTCTTCATTTTAGCATCTCCTAGCAGTTTCTGTATACATTTGATTTCTTTTTCTCAGTTTTTCAGAAAACCATTTTAATTATTTTAAAAAATTATATTCACGCATTTTCTTTTCTTTCTTTTTTTTTTGAGACAGAGTCTTGCTCTGTTGCACAGGCGAGATCTGCTCTCACTGCAAGCTCCGCCTCCCAGGTTCACGCCATTCTCCTGCCTCAGCCTCCTGTGTAGCTGGGACTACAGGTGCCCGCCACCGCGCCCGGCTAATTTTTGTATTTTTAGTAGAGATGGGGTTTCACCGTGTTAGGATGGTCTTGATCTCCTGACCTCGTGATCCGCGTGTCTCGGCCTCCCAAAGTGCTGGGATTACAGGCGTGAGCCACCGCGCCCAGCCCACATTTTCAATTAATATGGGATTTATATTCCTAGTACCTTGAAGTGAGGTGATAAAGTCAGGAGCTCTGTTCTTGGAGAAACCACTCACTAGCTATGCGACTTTTGGAAAGTTACTTAACTTCTCTGCGTCTTGGCTTCCTCCTGTGTAAATGGAGCTAATAATACCTCACTTTCCAGGGCAGTTGTGAATATGAAAAATAGTGCACAGGAAGCAGTTAGCAAAAGTGCTTGGCACATAACAGATGCTTCATAAATAATAATTGCAACGATTGTCATTAACATATAGCAAAAGATGGAAGATTAAATTGAAGTCTTACCCTGTCTTCAGTGAACTTATTAAACTACTTTATTCACAAGTTTGTTAGTAGTAATTTTAATTTCATTTCATTTTTTTCTCCTTCGAAGGGCTATTGAGTGGCCAGACTTCCCCAACAAATGCCAAATTGGAGAAACTGGACTCTCAGCAGGTGTTGCAGCTCTGCCTCCGATATCAAGATCACCTGCATCAGTGTGCAGAGGCTGTTGCTTTTGACCAGAATGCTTTGGTTAAACGTATCAAAGAGGTAATGTGCTCCGGGAAAATAACATTACTGACTGGTTATTATGATTCTCTGCAACTCTGGATGCCATCTTAAAACTTGACATTTGTCACTATTGCTTTGAGGAGATTGCTTTTTCCTAGCAGTAAAATGTGATGATGAAAATAGTGGTCCACAGAGCTGGGCTAATTTAGAGTTTGAATCGTGATCACCACCGATTTGCTTGGCCAAGTTGCTTAACTTCTTTCTCTTTGTCTCAGTTTC